>NC_051133.1:7301532-7661919 GCF_014839805.1 Manduca sexta | reverse complement strand
AGACCCTTTTAGACCTCAGAATGCATTTAAATGATTATGACAAACCTTAATAACGAAATTTATCTAAATTATATGTATGTAAGTACGTTCAATGGATATGGAAGATACTTTCAGCAACTTCAAAAAGCAAGCTAAGCTGGCAGATTAAAACAAATCCGTTTGGGCTAGTAACATAAACTTTCATGTGGAACAAACAAAATTCTCAGCACAATCTCACTGGCTTTGGATGCTGCGAAACTGTCGCCATACGGAGCATACACGACTTTCATGACGAAATGGTAGCGCTCACTTTCCATGGAGGCACGTGCGAGGGCGGACGCGAATGCCACTTCCGTTACTGTGTTCGGTGGGAATATTGCGCCTGTGAATGTAATGGGATTACTAGATAAGTATGAATATATAATAATGGAAATATAAAGTTGTGTAGAAGTTTATTTGTTAGCTACAATAACAGAATAATGGATTTAGATGAAGTTAGCACAGCGTTAGACCAAGCACTGGATACATGGATGTTGGGCAACTTTTTTTAGGAGAATGAAATTAGTACACAGTTATACTAAATAAGAAAATTAAACAGATAGGTGATAAACTTCTTTCTTTAGAGGTAAAACGTACACTGGCACTTTTACTTCGGGAGAATACATTTAAGATGGCGGAGTCGCGAGCAAATTCTATGTATATTAAAAGATACGTTGTTAGTATTTATAAATGAGTAAAGCTTGTTTATTTACGAACTCTTCTTTGTAATGGTTTCACGAGTAAGACACAATGCAGCGACGTCTAGCGACAAATTATTTTAATACATTTAGCTTTATGCAAAGCTTGTTCAGGGGCGACATTTTTTAATGCAAGCTTATTTAGTAGGGTTTATTTTATGGATGTCAAATTCATTTGATACTGTAAAATTATACTTTATTACTTGATATTAGCGTAATATTGATATACTTTCGAAGATATTGTAATCAATTTTCCAGCAACTTTTACGTATTTGCTTCTAAATATAAGCATAAGTAGTAAAAATATTATATCAATAGAATAAATTAGAGTATAATTGAGTACTTGACTGATACAGCACTAGAAATACGAGCACATCAAATATCGACGCGGTTAGCATACACTTTTCTATTCGGTTAATCATTGCCACGACTTACCGATATTCACTACCGTCTTCAATGCTTCGAAGTTTCGGAATAGTCCGTTAGCATTTCCGACCAGTAATAGTATTAGGGCGAACATCCGATTTCCTGCAACGAGTACCGATATTCAAAATTTGTTTCAAACTTAACTCAATACCTGATATTATGCAATAAATTAATTTTGATAGTTTAGGGTTTTATCGGTCATGAATTAATTAAATTAATATTAACTTAATACCTGATATTATCAAATAATTCATTGTAGATAGTTTAGGGTTTTAGCAGTCATTAATTAATTAAAATAACAAAACGTACAACACCAGCTGTTTCTCATGGTGATATCTAAGGCGTCGCGTAGACGCTATCATCGTCATAGTGTTTGTGTGACGCCTTAGGAACACTAAATAACAATTTAACACATCGAATTAAAATAAAGTTAGTAAAATCCCAGGCGCGAAAATATGATTGAGGAATAAGGATAAACCACGATATAGTGACTCATTTTTGTATAAACATTTTTTGTGTATAACAAATCCTTTTACTGTTTAACCGATGTGTCGATTGTTAACATGTCTTTAATCGTCTTCTATTTACAACATTGAATTAACAAGAATTTTCTGATCTTGCAATAAGACGTGGTGACTATACCTACAAAAAATATTTAATAAATGGAAAACTTATGGGAAATATACAAAATATAATATCAGTTTAAGCAATGCTTAGAGTATCGCTTGATAAAACTACAATGTGTAGCTGCGCATGAAATATTGGCATTTTTATAACTGAAACCCAGTACAGATCGAGATATATTTATTATCGAAATAAAATAAAAAAATACTACTCACCTTTTAACAACATCGTGTTACAAATATCTAAAGGGGACGAATTCGAATAGTATCACATCACAACATTGTTCCTTGTTTATAACGCCATAAACATCAGCTTTCGCATAAACATGTAGAGTACAAGTTACTTTATCACTTTTGGGGTCAATAGGTACAGGCCAGACCACTTCACTGCAGATCGTTCGTGTTGCTTTGAAAGCTTTCGTGCATATTATTGCATGTTTTGCCAACTGAATCAGATATAAATAGATAGGATCAGATATAATCAGATATAAGTAGAGTAGTTCAATGTGTTGCACTTGTAAAACTGTAACCCTATAATAGCTGTTGGTAATGAGTGTTAATTATATTTTGTATTTTTCTTTGTCATTTAAGGGCCAAGACATACAAAGGTGTGACTTGACTAATGCTAAAATCTTAAGTGTAGCAAATTCTTTGAAATAGTTTCAATCTAAGAAAATATGTAAGGAAGTTCTTAATGACAGGTCTTTGTGTACTTGAACTTTTTTAATAGCATGGGAAATTTACGAATTCTTTAACAAAGGTAAAGAAGAAGAAAAGTTTTGCAAAAACAGGTTTTGGGAGTGTCATAAGGGTTTCTGAACCTAATATTTCATAAATGTAAAATTAAACCACTAAAACGTACCATTGCAAGTGAAAAACACTTTTAAAACATAACAATTAGGTATAACGATTCCATAAAATAACAATAAAGCGCCACAGAATTCTAGACAAACATTTAAGATGGGTTTTTACTATTATGTTATGTAACGTATACGCCGCACGTATGTACAATTTGTTAGACTAAGTAATGTGGTTTGTAGTTTCATTGCTGGTGTAAACGAGCCATTTATACTATCAAATTTACATTCATTTAGGCAAACTTTATTTGTATGTTAAAATCGTCAAATCAATTAATTATAAATCTACATAGAGTATTGTGGTATATTCAAATATAATTGACTGAAATTATTAGAGACCATTAATACATACTATAAGTTCTAAGTTATAATAAAAATGACTACGTATTCTATTATAGTTTCTTTCTCCGTTCTAACCCTCGCAGTTCCCGACAGGGTCCTCGATAGTGTATATTGTTTAAACAAGCCGCTGCCTGCGACTCCGTTGTTATTTTTTTTTCCGAGATAAATATTTTACCCAGTTAAAATTAAGTTTATTGCATTCGAGAGTAATGTAGCTACCTATTAATGAAATAGTTTTCAAAATAGGTTCAGTAGCTCTAGAGATTAGCCCCTACAAATCCACAAATAAACAAACTCACAAACTTTTCCTCTTCATAATATTAGTATATATAATATCTTTTGTTTTCAATAATTATTGTGGAGTGCAATAAACTTACATGCATATGTAGGTTTCCGTAGCTATTACAAACAACAACAAGAAATATTGGGTCAGAATGATCATGCGAATTCATTCCAAAATTGTATATTTGAAACCCATAATGACTTTAAACTGTTGTACCCGTTTGAATAAATGGATACAGACTTATATTAAACGTTACTACTCAAGAAGTATTTTTTCCAATTACATATTTCATGATAAAGTGATAATGTGGCAATGGCTGTATATTATTATGTTATTCAGAGATATATAATTTGAACAAAATATCTAATATACGGAATGATGTATAAAAGACACAATTATAATAGTTTGTTTTACTATAGCAACTTAAAACAGAATCCATCATCAACTTTGTGTCATGCTATGTTCATAACGTAAATGTTTAAGGTTAAATTATATTTTGAGCCGTGAATTTCAACCGTAATTCTTCAGGTGAACAAAATAGGACACTGTCGTGTCAACTAGTTTGGCTCTGATCCAGTTCTATGGCCCACTATCACTGTTACTATTATTGCCTTCAATATTCTCAGCTATTTGTAGATATCGATAAATCTAGATATAATATTGAAATAAAACAATATTATGAATATTATTGGTTTTTTAAATTTTAATTTTCTCCCAACCTTTCGAAGGCTTTGCAGCCTTTATGGTCATGAGGGGGGGGGGGGGGTCTGAGTAAATGGTCATCCGAAAAGTCAAAGTTACAATATCTACCCACATTTTACAATTATACATACTACTTAAAGTATTATAGAAGCAAAATATACGCATCATTAAGGCTAAGATATAAAGTTGTTTATCTGTAATGAGAAAATAAATCCGCCATAATTGTAGCAACTGTCAAGGGACGCGCCGTCTTTTGTCATTTCGGTAACAAAAGAAAAAAAATATATAGAAGAAACGTAATTTGTACATACAGCCAAGAAAATTTTGGTAAACATTAAAATTCTCAACCCTGTTCTGTGTTATTTATTCAAATTGTCTGTAAAGAGCAAGAACTTAATTATGACGGCCTAGCGCCTCGCGAATTGTTGGAACCGCCTTTGAAAACGGTAGTTAACTTCTTCGTGTCTAAAATAATAGAGGGACTATATGAGACTTTGTAATAGTTTGTGGCACAAAGGTTGGTTCATATTTCACTTCGCGTTATATATTTAAGACTTTATTTAGGTTTTAAATTGTACATTAATAATAACTTTGTATAATGATCTTCTAAGTATGAACTTTCATGGCAGCATATTTAGACCATGATTTGGGGTCCAGGATAAAATTGTTAGAGCCATATTTTGGATGAAATTTTCTTACATTTACAATACGTACTAGAATATGATATCTAACGCGTTGGCGTCGTGTGTTTTGTCCCCTGTAGGTAGGTACTTTACTACAGGCACTTTCACAAGTGTTGTAATTAAAGTTTTAATGAATTGCGTAATTTCTTTGAGTTCTTGACAAAACACTGTATCGTGTTTTAAACTTTGCAATGAGTATCTAATTAGTTGTGTAATTATTTTTTTGTTGTGTAAAGTTTGATGTAAAATTACAAATGCACGAGCTATTTAATTATTCCCTTATTTAATCTAGGATTTAAAACTCAGACCTCGCAATTAGAAAATGATGAGTTTTGTTTTAGACATATATGTAATCTTCGTAAACACATTGCTGTTACAACATATTAACACAAATACAGCTAGTCTTCAATAACGGTGAGAGATTATATTTTTACTAATCTGATTTACATCAGTGCCCGTTTATCTCAATAAAGTTTGTATTTACAATATGTATGATTTCCATTCGTTGTATAGAAAATTAACGGAATATTTTGTTTATTTTCTAAAAAATCGCTTCTCTTAATTGCCCAGTTCAAACTAAAACTATCGTCGATACTTTCATATTGATTTGCAAAACAGACCGTTATATCATGTTCTATTATTAGATTATTCACGGGGTACTAAGGCCAGGTACGCCCCTCACATTTATCCTGCTTTAATATTCAATATGATTCACTCGGTAATACAAAGAGGGACAAACAAACAATCCTCCGAGAGTAGTATTTCAATGGTTAATGCACGTGCGCGCTTACAATGGAAATGCGTCGTTTTTTCTAAGAGGAGAGGTCAAAGGAAGTCTTGTTTTGAATATAGGTCTTTATTCGTTGTGTTGATTTATTAAGTAAGCAAGTTCGAATCCTTGCTTCGCCGCAGTCGGTTAATAAAAATTGAACACATTTGTGATAAACTAAATAAAAGAGTTTCTTCTTGGATACATTGTTGCAGTTTAATGCAATACGATATGGGTATATGTGAAGCAAAGTATGGCTTATCTCGGTAGCCAAAGTGGTTAGTTGTCATAAAAGTTATTTTAAAAGATAACTACTTGCCTAGAGGATTTACTCGATGTCCCCAGTGGTCCGTTTCTACCTAACCTAGATATTATAACATAAAATTTTATATACTTACGTAAACTGAGCTTTGTCTGAGTTGGATGTGGCAATGGTTCTGAGGCGGAATTTTTCTCAGACTTTCTTGAAGGGTAAATAGGAATTTTTATTGAAAATCGATAGAAATTTATTTCGTTTTTGTTTTTACTGGTGCATTGTTACAGTTTGCATTTATTGTTAAGAAATGCAGCACTTTTAAGTTATATTCTTGTTATTTTTAGATGTGTGTCGCGCGTTTTATACGGTAGATACAGTGGTTTCGTACAGTGGTCTCCTACTGAGGAGATATGCATTATATGCTATGATTTATATAGCTGTTGGTAGTCGTTTCAGCAATATTGTTGAGCTAACGATTATAACTAAAAACTAATCAAATGTCTCTAACAACCGTTTAATTACTTAACAATACTCAATTAAAATAAATAATACACCCACCTTCACTCAGGTATAAACCAGAGACGCTCATTATTTAAGCGTACAATAAATAAATTGTTTACTAACCAAGTTTGTTGAAGTTGGAAACTAGGCGTGGAACTGTTGAAGGCACCGGATGGCTGCAAGTTAGAGCGTTCCTTAACAGCTTCATTAGTACTGATGTAAAACTTCCACTAGCGGCTGAAAAACTGGCTGGCTCACACTCTGATTAGTTTCTCTTGTAATTGGCTGCACTGTGGTGGTACGACACGGTCGGAGTTTTTAGCCGAAGCTGAATAAGTATTCATTTCCGTGAAGTTTTGTTATGTATTTGTTGTGTGCTTAATGGTGGGCTATGTTCATGATCGTAGGTTCCATTCTGGAATTAAAAAAAAATTGTCAATTTTCTGTTTCAAAAATATCATTTTATTAGACATCTGTCGGCTAATCATAAAACCCCTTAGGGTCTTAAGGTACTTTTATCTGCATTTTTAACCAACTTCTACAAAAGATGGTTACTCAATTTGTTGTAAAATAAGGGACATTCTCATTTGCTCCTTTCCTATTGTTTTAGTATACCATTTCATTATTTTCCACCAGCTATTTGTTTTGTGGACGTATATTGAAAGGTCGTCGGGTTTGCTTCCTGTTATTGATTGCTGCATCGTGGAAATGTATTTGTCGCGGGGAATCTGTGCGCATCATCGCTACCTCAGGTATTGATAAAATTCCACGCAGAGATCACTGAAATATTCAGGCATGGCTGATGGAAATACTTAACGTGAGAGAATAAATTTGGTGAGAGATATGCGTAATTCTTTTGGGTTTTAATTCAGAATATATCATTGAAATGTTCGTGAATAATGTATGTAAAAAAAGTAGATAAGTTGTCTAGAATTGTAATTTAGATAATGTTTAGATAAATCAGAATTGCTGCTAGGTAATGTATTTAATGTTTGTATAGTCCAGATAATACAATAAATACTTAATACAGATAATAAATAATCGGTATTGTGTATTATCCGCATGCGTCTTCGTTGATATAGTTGCGTAACGTGAATACAGAAAATATGTGTGGATATAGTCAGACTTTTCTCACTTCGGTAACGAGATGATAACGTAATGTCTCGACTATAAAAGTAATTGAGTTTACATTATGCCGGCCGTAAAAGCATTTACATAATTTTATCCTAGTAAATAGCAAATAAAACTCAAGTCAAAAGGTCGTGTCACAAATTCAGTAATGAGGAAATTATATAATATATTTTTTTATCATATTTCCCTACATCACGCGGTTTCATTCATGTACATTAGTTACATAATTTTCAAGAAAAATTTTAAACTGTTTCAGTTGATTCTGAATGAAATTGTTTCGACGGATCGTTTTTGATCCAACATTCCCCAAACAAATACAATACCCACAACAAAAGAACAATTTATATGTATTCCATTGTGGATTCCGAAAATACGGCATCCATAAAGCATATTGTTTTGTACTACACCTTAAATTTGAATAGGATTGGCTGTGAGCGGTTTGAGATGTAAAACGCTCCCTGTGTCAGTTGTTCCTTGGCGCCCGGCCAGCGTGCCCAGGTATCGACGAGATCTATCGAAATCTACCTCCAGTGTATACTCAACCTTCTATAAACCCTTACCTGTTGAATAATGGATGTATTTATTCCTTCCGATAGTACCCCGGAGTCGAATTACATTCATTTTTTGAATACCACTTAATGATGTTTACGATAATATTTGTAGAGAAGTCATTTGAATAGATTATTTGAATACTAGTGTGTACGATGAAGAATATTACATTTTTACGTTTATGTGATGGGTTTATCGGACCGTATTAAATTGATCAAGGTTTTTATAGTTTAAATAAACATATATTGTGTTTATGAGATTGCTACTGTTTCTACGCAGTAAGGACAACATTTAAATATTGAATAATTCAAATTTATTACAATTTTAAAATGACTAATACAGTTTTTGGGCGATCAACGTGTGCAAATTTGTTTTTTTACACCATTTTCACATTATTTTAGTAATAATTTTACCCTTACAGCAAACAAGCAATCTACAACATACTTAAGTGGATTGGCACTGTATTAAAGTTATGAAGCAAAATATAATTAAAACTGAGAACAATGCTAACAACGAGACGGTGTAATCTCAAACAAGGAAACAATTTAATATAAGAGCAAACATAATGTATGATACACAGGTGTACACGCGAGAATATCTAAAGCGCTGCGCATAACTCAAGGTAACTTAATTTCCTAGCACTTGAACGATTTCCATACTGAGCTACAGCGGAGAGACCCTCTCATTTCCGTAGATAAAGCTCCTTTCTTATAATATTTAGACTCGATACAAAGGTACAAGCCGCTATAAGACTAGTCAATTGTCTAATATTTTACCTATACCCAATGATATGAGTTATGTATTGCCTTCTTCGTTTCATGGTTGAACTCTATGGCTATGCATAAGTATTTTGATTTATCGACTATTGTATTTGTCCTTATACGTATTTAATTTTATTGCATTATCGTACGGAAGAACAGTATAATTCCTACAAAAGTGTTCAATTATACAAAAAAACCTTTTCTTAAACCTTAACATCTATGCAATAAAGTTTCGTTTCCAATCGTTATCCATTACACAGTTCGTTGAGCGGAATTCGTCGTACCAGTGAAGCGGGGTCAGTCTGACCTCCGCTTCTACTCAATATAAGTTAAGCCTTCATATAGCTTCCGGAAAGCCATCGACAAATTGGTATATGTAGGCCGAAAATAAAACTGTATTGGTCATATTTATGCCACTTACCTGTTACTCTCTCCAAAGCTGGCTCTTGTAACATATAGTTTTTACAGAATTATGGCGATGCGGCGTTTTAATTTATTGTACTTATATATCATAATATTATATTTGTGTTCATAAAGATGTCCATTAACGTGGTTTAATATAGATAAATATACGATATATTTAGGGCGACATTGGGTAGTAGAAAACATTTAGAAAGTATTTCTACTAATTTTAGTTCACCTTGATGGCACTACCATTTTCTAAATAAACGTGAATGCCGGCTGTTGCATTTCATTAGGTGAGTGACAACCAAATACCCATTCCTGTTTCTTGCCCCATGCATCCAAAATTCTTCGGATATTTTATGTGTTTATGGATGGTGAAAAACACTTAGCATTAGATATCCACTTGCTTTTTCGCAGGCCAATGCAAAACATAAATAAGGGCCGACAATGTAAATAATCCTTTTGCCCATTTTAAGGAAGCCATTGAAATAAATAAGCAACGAATGCCATGGGTTCGTATTTGGGTCATGGCCTCACGTCCAATAAGGGCCGACTTGGCTTAAAATATCTCATATATTTTACCCTTAACTAAATCATTTTACATAGTATATATAGAAAAAAGAGTCCATGGTAAAAGGTTATTCGTAATCCGCAACAAGTATAAATTATGCGACTACTAATCCTACTTATATTATGAATGCGAAAGTTTGTGAGGATGGATGTATGGATGTTTGTATGTATGTATGTTTGTTCCTCTTTCACGGAAAAACTACTGAACGGATTTGGACGAAACTTTACAGTAATATTGGTTATACATCAGAATAATACATAGGCTACAATTTATAATGATTTTGTGTAATTTGGTCATAATATAGCGATACATATCCAGTAAGTCGGAAAAAATATTATCCCGGAAAACTACTGCACACGGACGAAGCCGCGACCAAACGCTAATACAATATAATGGAATCCTTGAATAACCTTGCGAAATTTACTACTAGGATTTGTTTTTTCTGGACATTTTTTAACCGTTTACTGTGTATTTTAAATACCTATCTTTACAATTTGTGTTTCAGCGTTAATACGACGCCATCATTATGACAATGAGCGCGACGAGAAAACGCTTTTAATTGGTAGTCTTTCAACATTATCTTGGGGGTCTTGGCTTTACTATCACTAACATAGAAATTGTAATATATTTCTTTCTATCCAGAATTGTTTCTGTCCTACAGTCTTATTACAATCAAAATTACGTAATAATTTTCAATTTCTTACACTTCTAAGCTTTATTCATCAAAGACTACAAACTCATTTATTGTGAAAATCTTTGTTGAACTGGCGAACGACTTTTTAATGAAAGTTTCAGTTGGGGGTCGTAATTTCCGCCTTTTCTCAATACTTGTCATGAATTTCATAAATTTTCACAGAATATTATTGTTTCTTGTTTGTTGGTTTGCAGAACTGATTGTCTAATATTAGATGTTTTAAAATAAATGTTTCTGCTATGTGTAACTATTATGAAGGTAAAAAAATTAATTGTATTTCCTTGTAAATCACATTGTGTTTTGTTTAACAATATATAGAGACAAATAAATAGAGAGCTTTATTACATTTATATCTTAGTAGTACGTTACTGTTTAATTTAATTTTCATTTAGCTTTGCGATATTGTCCAAAGATTACAGTAAAGTATTTAGTAGAATAACATTTTAAAAACGAATAATGAAAATGTGATGAATAACGCTGATCTGGGAACTATTAACACATCCAATTAGCTAACGAATTTTATGTTACCGAATGAATAATTTTGTTTAATATATATCCCTTTTATTATTTATTTGCCTATATGCTCAGTGAACCGTCCATAAAGTTATATCAGTTGGAATAAATTCGAAGTATCTAAAAATAAACAACCAATTGTTCTGGGTTTCGTGAAGTTAAAGACAGCATAGCGTGGGCGTGAAACGATCTATACGATAGTTCCATGAACTTTAAGATGGTAGGAGGTACACCGATTCCTTATAACATTTTATTATGAACTAGTATTGCTTGGGCCTGCATTTAAAGCTTTTCCCACTACAAATATCTCTTGATCATTGCACCGATTCATAGCGACATCGGTACGATACCAACGCCATCTATTTAAAAATGAAATTAAATAATTCATCTAGTTCTACAGGAGCGTATTACCGGGACAAAACGGAGCCTATGTGTTCATCCACCACATGATCTTTTGCATGTGATAAATTGTTTAGCTGTTTCCTACTTTTAACAAAGATCCAAAGATTTTCACACACATTCGCATTGATAATAATATATTAGTAAGAAAGAGTAGGATACGATTTGTGTGTGGTAGATAAAGTACAAAAATAAGAATAACAACGTCAAGTTACAGTACTTAAAATTTAATTACCAAAA
Organism: Manduca sexta; assembly: GCF_014839805.1. NCBI lineage: Eukaryota > Metazoa > Arthropoda > Insecta > Lepidoptera > Sphingidae > Manduca > Manduca sexta. Next base: position 7,650,498 of record NC_051133.1, on the reverse strand, counting down.
GCAGTCATCGTAACACCAAAATTAAAGACATTCTGAATTCGAAACTGCTAGTAAGCCTATGAACTAAATATCTACGATATTAAAGATCAAAGGGTGTATTTAAAGACTTAACGACCAAAACCTTTATAAGTCGCAGCTATTCTCCATTTTCGAATGAAAGACAGCTTTTGCGAGTTAAATGCTTACAATTTCATTAATGTTCCCTTTCGCATGCCTGAATTAGCTTATTCTAAATTTAGATACAGAGTAAATGAGACCTCGCAACTCTAACCTACAATGTGTTTTTGGTGCTACAAACTCTTGAATTTATTTAATTAGAGAAGTACGGTTTTATAAAAGATAGTAGTTACTCGCGTGTGGCAAAGAAAATAAGCATGGAAAAATATTTCGACATTTCCGAAAAATGCAGTAATATTTTGTACTAATGTGAAAAATAAATTAAATATAGTAATAATATGTTAATTGTGGATTTCTGCGAAGAAATAAGTTTTCCCATAAATGTATATGGTTTGTGTCATTTGTATTTCACAATTATATTTGGACACAGGCGGAGTCTTGTCAAAACTATACATACCATTTTAAGTATCTTGTAAACATACTACATACGATAGCGACTACGTTCACAATTATGTCATTTACACCTACTAATCATATTTGGTGATGCTGGATAGCCCAAATAATGTTGATAGAGTTTGGCAGATGTATCAAAACAGTCCTGCCTTTTATACGTGAAACGTGAACAATTTGTCAGATTCTAACGTATGGTTTTATGTACAGAATTGACATCCGCATTCTGACGTATATATTTTGTATTCCAAGCACATTTTTACTGGTGTGGAGGAAAATATGAGTGAAAGGAAAATAGATGATAAAATTGATCAAGAAGAATAGTGCTACGTCGATTCCAAACAAAGCAGTATTAGGGATAATGAATTATGAGTATTTATTATATATTATATATTAGTTATATATTAGTTAATGATGAAAGTACGTTGATTATGAAAACAGGAATAACATTTTTGTAATAATATTGCAATACAAGATCATTATAAACTGCGAGTCGAGTTCGAACTTGAATTATTTGAATTTTTAACGTGGCCGCAGTAATTATAACACTTAATTCTGGTAGAACATATTTTGCTATATTTAAAAATATCCTGTTGAATGACCTACTGCAACAATGTAAATATCTTAATGGAGCTAAAGTTATTTAAATTTAATAAGTATTATATTTAACTTTAAAGGCATTAAAGTTAATAAAACGCACTCAATTACATTTTTGCAAAAGTTTCGAGTCTAAACTCGCACAGTTTTAAAATGGCACTCACATTTTTCGTATCCATACTGTAGCAGCGTCATAAAAGTAGATGACGTTTGTTCCAACGTTCGTACAATTAAATGTCGTTTATGAAATAGCTAAATGAAAAAAGTGGAATAAACAATTTCGCTGTTGACATGGAAGTGGGTCTGACCGTTTGGACCGCGGCCAGAGATACGATTGCTCCCATTTTTATAGTACTTTTTGAACTGCCCGCGCTCGCCGTGAACGCTCGTACCTGGTTTGGCTTATATCTACCGCTCACAGCATTTGTGGGGTTGAAATATGACTTTTAAAAATGGACCACTTTTTATGTGGCTTTTTAGAGAGCCAACCTTTTGATGTCTGCTTGCTGTTTCCAGTTCCGAGTGATAAAATGTTTGCGTTGATTTCACCCAATAACGTGTAGAAATATTTTCATACAGATTGGAATATAGATACGTACGTTATTCATACATAAATTCTTTATTGTAAATGGTGATAGATGGATATAAATAGTGGCTTACTATTAGAAAATTATTACAATATTCTAATTGGCTTATAGACAATTACACAGCCATAAATTGCGTAATGTAAATTTTATAGCAATAATTACCGTATTAAATTGTACTCGGAGCCGTTAAATTTAATGAGGGTTTCGCTTATGCTCTGGAAAGCGTATGCTGGCATATTATTGTTATTTTTATGTGCTTGTATCTGTATTACTTATCCTACAATATTTTTTTTAAGAACTGTAGATATTTTTTCTTGTGAAAGTGTATACGTAGGCGCAGGCGGATGAGTTAGTTATATCAACCTTGTTTTGATGATTTAACAATATAATCGTATATTTACAAATAATGGCGTATTAACACAATGTTTGTCTATCTATGTTTGTATACTTTAATTATTATTAAGATGTCAATAAGCCGGAGAACAATCAAGTAGGTGACGTAATATTAAATTAATTCTATCGACCATAAATAACGTCATTACTATAAAGATTAAAAAGAGTATACAAAATATTACGTACCAATAAATTTGTTCGTTGTGTCATTCGGATACGATTCTTGCTCGTGATTGACATATGGAGTCTTGAAGCTATTACCACTTTCATGAGTTTCGCTTTTGAGTTTTAAGAAGACTTACTGGTAAACATGGAAGAGCGTAGTTTACCATTTCGCGATATTTCCAACCACCTAATGAACTGCTTTGATTAAGTCGAGAATAGTTAGGTTTTAGTTCACTCCTTAAATCTTAGTCTGATAAAGTGGTAAACGTTTTTGCCTTATGCTTTGAAGAGTGCATTGACCACCGTGTTTAGGACATGAATTAAGAAAATAGAATAAAGAATTTCAAATAAAAATTTTCGAATAAAAACCAAATGTACGTATGTTCCATCCTCGAGAAAGACCATTAACATTTATAAGTTGGAATTCAAGAAATAGCAATATCTGGCGAAATTGGATGGAACTACTTTTTGTTTTCAACGGCGCTCGCTCAAAGTAAGGTAAACTAGTAAGTAATGTTTATTGTTGGCTGCAGGCGGCACAAGACCGCAACTTCTTTCAGTCCAGTTTCAAGACTCTGAAGGAGGCTTATACGTATAATATGGGAATCGAGCCGACTCAAACAAAAGTTTTTTTAGAAATCCGTAGGCAAGTACTGCGCAGTGAACCCTGCTTGTATTAAAGCTTGTATTTTCGATCTTTATAATCCATGGTATCGTAATTGTAGTGTACGGATATTTTATATCCGCTATAAATATTCACACACAAATATAACGAGAAAAAGAATGTTGGTACGGAATCGTTGGTGTGGGAATTTCTCTGACACCATGTCTGTCAGATTTATGGTATAAATTAATAGTACCTATTTAGGTAGTGATAAAGGCGTTATATTCAACTCCATTTACGCTAGTTCCTAAGCTAATATTATACCCAATATTCTTAGGTCTTTTCTAAAAGGTAATTTACAAAAAATATCCCGATTTGCTGATATTTACGAGTGACATTTCGATTTAGGTTTCTATGCTTCAGGACTTAGGGATAATGAGAACAAAAGCGTGTCGTAACGCTTACGCAGAGCGAAGTCGTTTTGGAAATAAATTACAATTTCCTTTTAAAGGCTGATATTACTAATATTCGCAGTAACTGTCTCAGGGATATACATATGTATTACATATACAGGGCCATTTTGATACTGGGTTACCAAATGAAATATTTAGTTAGTTAAGTATGTACTTATCTTTAGAAAATAACATTTTACAATAAGTTACTTGAACCACAGATGTAAAATAAAAAATATAAGTTTTAAACATTTTATTAAGGGTGATTTCAACTTAAGACTCCATAATGCCATCAATACAACTCTAAGAGAATTACTTACTCGCAACTACACATTTTCACAAAATTACAAATTGATTACAAAGTCAGAAAAGTAAACTGGTATTTTGGCGAAAATATTAGTTATTGATTTTGGCACAGTATTAGAAGATGTGAGTATGTGGTTTCATTTATTATCGCAATGTCAAAATGACCTTGAATACTTTCGTATCACTGAAATTACTTAATATGATCGTCCTTTATTGGCAATATTAGGCAATTCAACTGTAGCCTTGTTAAAATTAAGACGTTTGTGTTATGGCACCTCTAATGGCCTTTATTTTAATAATGTGTATGTTTGGTAATTCTTATCGCTTTTACTTTTCCTGTTCATGAAGAAACTGGCTGTTGAGTATTATCTTTATATTTAATACCAAGTTTGTATTTCGTTTAATGTAAAATATGCCCATATTTTACGCCATTCTTAATGGGGTTCCCTAAAAATCTATTGTATCATGCTTTTTATAGAACTTTTGCTAGTCTTTTTCCATTTTCATCCCTTTAGCAACGGTTTTTTATAATGGATTTATAACAATAAATCTTTAGTAATGTCACGAAATATAATGTAATGTGTATTAATTTAATTTAACATGCTGGGCTTTATTCACTTTTTCATACGAAACATAGTATCACCAATATTTATGATTAAAATGATACAGTTTAAATACTAATTCTAAGACTATTAACTTACATAATATTTTTATTGTAACTTAAGTCAATGTTAGCTATGAAAGGTACTAAAATTGCAATTAAATTTACTTAATTATTTTTTATTTTTGTGGACAGATGACTTCATAAAAGTCGCAGCAGGTCGCTGGATGCGGGCCGCTTATAATAGCTCGGTCTGGAAATCTTTTGGGGAGGCCCATGTTCAGCAGTGGACATCCTGCGGCTGATGATGATGAATTATTTTTGTGTTTCAAAGAAGGCAATTTAGCCACATGTTGACTGGTTGTGAATAAAACTTAAATGTTGATTAACAAAAAGATATTTGATAATCTCTTTTTATTTAGCGTATTTTAAAATATAGAACGCGAATCTCTATTTCTCTGCTATTACATTTCAACCGATATAGTACCATTGTACCAAAAAACACCGTATTAGCTACTTTAACTTAGCTATAAGATATAATTTAATAAAGAATCAGTGAAATTGTCAGAGACTGATGTGAGAACTTAGCTAATAATTATCAAAGACCGAAATATCTAACTTTCTTATCTGCTATTTTGTGGATTCGTCCACGGCCAACATACATTACCAACGCATAATATACTAAATTTACTAACCCCCTTTTTCTATAAAAAGAGCTAGAACATTCTTCGTCTTCATAATCTACGATATTATCAAAGATGAAATATTTTTATACATAGACAGCTATAAAAATTCTAAAACTCAGGTGAGTTTTACTACGAGACAAAATTATATAATTTCAGTTAAGCCCCTGATCAAATGGCCTTGAGCTTCGTTCTATATTTTTACAGCGCCCGAGTTACGAGCCTGAATATGCAGATTTACAAATAATGTCTTTAAAAAATAATATTATGTTTTTTTTGAAAATTAACCCAGCAAAATATTTACCCCATAGTGTTGGATGTAGATTTAAATGATATTATGTACTTTAGGAGGAAGTGCACGGAATCAGCAATTTTAGTGGCATTTTCATTATGGAATTAATTATACAATATCCACGACATAAAAATGTTGAACAACCAAAGTAAAATTCTAGAAATAGGATGTTTTTAAGAAGTAGAATTTAAATTTGTTTTTCTAAATAAATTATAGATTTCGGAAAGATAGCTTCTAAAATTAGAATAGCACGCCGTTTTACTGGATGTAGATCCTTAAGATAATGTACATGCTTTTATTTCTCGCTTAATATCTTTGGCTTAGTAAAATTTGTCTTCAGTATAATTAGAATTTAGAATGTAATGAATAATTGATGTGATAGTGATAGTGATAGTGTATATTATTTTGTTAAAAAGCATAAAGGAAAATAGGCTTTTGTATTTACCTAGTTAAGTATGATAATATCAGATATTTTGCTCGTAATGGCTTTTAACCTTTTTTACAAACGATCCTTTGTATTACAATATAAAGCTTTTTACTTGCTTTCTATCAGTACAACAAACAAAATAGAATCCTAGTGAGAGTATCGAAATAGCATATCATTAAAAATGCTACAGAAGAAAAAGGAGTCCTTCGCTCTAATTGTAATAACTCATAAACCAGCAATCAATATTTAACGTAATATGAAAATATGGATAAAGTTTATAAAATTGATCGGCATATTTGGAACAGAATGATCTTGTACATAAAATGCAAGCTACTGCTTCAACCTTTGAAGTAGTACATAATATAATCGATGTTAAAAATGAAAGTGTGCTGGCTGTCCGAGATGACAGCTGTCGTGTCTAAACGATATGTTTTTACGTAACTCTCTTGTATCGTTTACGTGCGGGAAATCAATGGTGTTGAAAAGATTTATGGAACCTGTTTAGCTTAACAACCCTTGTTAACCTTTCAATAACCTTTTAGGTTTTTTGTAGGCCTTTCTTCATCATAGTTGTTACTATGAAGAATATTTTATTATGAAATTATTATGCAAGGGTTTACCGGGATTTAGGTCCTGCTATATATTATTCTAAAATAAAATGTAGCCAATGTCCTTTTCACTGTATCAAACTATCTTCATACCAAAGTTCATCAAAATCCGTTTTGTAAGGATTACCCAATAGTTCCATATGACTAAGCTATACAGTAAAATATCTTTGAGGATTATGTATTTGTATGCGGTGTTCAAGGTCAGTAATGGCCTAAGTTTTTATTTCACGTCGCATTTTTGTTTAAAATATATTATGAGATGTTCGTATCATACAGTAAACAGTTCATATTGTTTCTTGAAGTATACAAGGTAGCCACATCAGAGAAGTAGATGATCACCTCCACACTTTGTAAGGCAAAGCTTTTTGCCAACCCTCGTGGTAGTCACCCACGATACGCCAAAGCTGCGCCCGTGCACAAGATCATTTATGAAAGTTTAACGTATTATCCGTACTGTAGTTGAATTGTATATTACTGCGGCTTTAATGTACGCCATTGTATCATAAATACTGTGTTACAAACATACTAGTCATCCTCATATTGATTTAATTTTAAGTGCTTTTAAATCAAACGTATAAGCTGTAACGTACCCTCCCAGTTGTAGCGGCTCGTGCTCCGCAGTAGGGCAGTATATAATACAGCACTGGTATTTATTATGTAAGTATTTGATTTTATGCATATGTATTATTAGTTACGGAGTTATTTTTACCGATTTTTTAACGTCTGTCATGTCTAGTTTGGAGTATCAAATAAAACTAAAGAATGCTAATAAGTCATATTTTAGCAATAACTAATAATAATACAGTGAACGAGCTTGACTGACTGGTCTTCTATACTGACTATATTTTAAATAATAATACGCATTTAAATACATAGGGTTTTCTGTTTTGATACATTTTCACAATCGGATATTTATATTAAAAGAATTAAAATGTAGAGCGCTATTCTTTTGAAGTTACATGCCACTATGTAAAGGTATTATTGTAATAATTTTGTGACCCACGATGCGTACACCCTTTATAATAATAAAATACATAATGATTCATAAATTCTGGTGACATTAAAACTGAAAACAAACATAAAATTTATCATTTTGTGAAAATACAGAATATATTTAACTACACCACTGTATTTGCCGATAAGGTTGAATTTAATTTTATATTCCACTGTCAAAGCAAAGGCAGTTAGTTTGATCAATTGTCTGGCAGAGAGATGAATTGTTGAGCTAGACGAAAGTCAATCATGTCACCTTTTAACATTAGGGCTTTATTTAGCCACATCAAGGTCCAATTACAATGAAAAGTCAGAGATTTAAATTAGAAGTAATATTGGTACGTAGTTTGTGTTCTGTTAACGCGGAAATAGAATAACGAGTGCAACTTTTGCTAGTTATTCAAAATTAAGAATTTAAAAAAAATAATTTTAACAAAAAATTTAACCGCCTTCAAAAACCACTCAAAATCAAAAAATAATTTCACATAACAAGTATATATTGGATACCAATTTTGGAGTCGGTGCCTAATTAAAATTGCTAGTTAGCTATAATTGTAGCATAGTCTATTTATGAGCTAAATTTCTTTCAAATCAATTAAAAGGAGTAGGTTTGCGTTTACTGCTGACAAACATACACAGTGAAAGGTGTAATACCAAGCACATATATGGTGTTTTATCTTTTTATTTCCTCTTTTTTCGAGGCAGGGAGTGTAATACACCCACATTTGACCAGCTATAGGTAACAGGGGAAGAATTTGGGTAGTGTACAGTTCACAAATTTAAATATTTCCTTAATAGCTTCCATTTGCTGTGCTGCGGCGGTGTGATTATCTCCGGTGACGATCTGACTTGTTGACTTTGTACGCTGGCAGCACATTGTTTTCGTATATTCGTTAATGTATTTATCTAGCTTAACTAGCAATTTCAATTAGGCACCGACTCCAAAATTGGTATCCAATATATACTTGTTATGTGAAATTATTTTTTGGTTTTGAGTGGTTGTTGAAGGCGGTTTAATTTTTGTTAAAATTATTTCTATTTTTGCTTTTGTGTTAGTAAAAATAGACCGTCTCAATGGCATAGTTGTGTTTAGCTCACGATACGACTATCGCGCTGAGGAGTTACACCTCTGAGTACCACTGAAAAGGGGAAAAGGTGTGATGCTATAAATATGTATGTAAGAAGTAGATTCAAGCAAACCTAACGCAAAAACACAACTGATATATTTGGCTCACAGTACAACTATCGCGCTGTGGTGTAACACCTCTGCCTACCCCTGAAAAGGGTAAAAGGTGTGATGCTACATATATGTATGTATGTAAGAAGTAGATTCAAGCAAACCTAACGCAAATACACAACTGATATATTTGGCTCATAGTACAACTATCGCGCTGTGGTGTAACACCTCTGCCTACCCCTGAAAAGGGTAAAAGGTGTGATGCTACATATATGTATGTATGTATGTAAGAAGTAGAGTTAAGTAAACCCAACGCAAAAACACAACTAATGTGTTTCGCACGCAGTACAACTATCGCGATGAAATTATACGCCTCCGCCTACCTCTGACATGGGGAAAAGGTGTGATGCTATATACATACATGTATGTATGTAAGAAGTAGAGTCAATAAACCCAACCCAAAAACACAACTGATATGTTTCACACACAGTACGACTATCGCGATGAAATGTTACGCCTCTGCCTACCCCTGACACGGGGAAAAGGTGTTATGCTATATGTATAAGTATGTGAGAAGTACAGTCAGCCAAACTCAATGCAAAAACGTAACTAAATACGTCACAGGAAAGCTAAATTCGCGATTTCGTTTTCTTACACGACATAATTATTCTAGTTTTTTTAATTTTAAAACCAAACTACCGAAGCGATGTTGAAAAAAATGTTATGGGAGCAATCTGGAGAGAAATTCTTCTCGAATAAAAAAAGAATTTTCCAAATCGGTTCATAAATGAGCGAGTTCTGAGGTAACAAACATACAAAAAAAAAATTTACGTCGAATTGATAACCTCCTCCTTTTTTTTGAAGTCGGTTAAAAATATATATTTATACTTCATTTGGTATTAGAATTTCGAAGTGCCGAGTCTGTACTTTTAATTGTGTAAAAAGTACACAATTCTCATGCTACTTAGAAATAATTCATACTTTATTATAACCCGCAAACTTTATTGAAAACACTGATGAAATTTTTCCTGATTGTTTTTACACGTCACTTATGTCGGTGTGGTTGGTTTCAATATCGATTATATTTTTGAGCCCTTGTTCAATACGACACGTTCTAACCCGCTTTATTGTAGAAGCTTAAACCGTCAAACATGGATCATGTAAATGGCCATTGATCGCTTTGCCAACCTCAATATCCGGGAGGCTAGTAAACTGGTAACTGATCTATAATATCTATATACATACCTACGTCTATTTAGCTGTCCGCAGTCATTGTTGCCGCAGGAGAGTCTTTAAGTAATAACGTACCTGAATTTTTATATGGATTTATTATTATGATTAGTAATACTTATAACTTTAAAGCAGACACCCAATAGGTTTTTTCGTTTAGGTGCTGTTTAGCTAAAATTACCCGCGGTTATCATTAAATTAGCTTTCATAAATACGCATGGTGCATAAAATGTAAACGAGAAGAAACGATGTAAGTATGGTGAGACAACAGAAGATTAAGAGTTGGCATTTGTAGATATGAAAGCGTTGGCTGCGATTAAATTTCATTTTATGCCTACGGGACTCGTTTCCTTAACCATGGCTCTCCAAGGGCTATAGATTAGAGGCGTTGTAGCGATGTTGTGTAAAGTATCTAGATGGGGCCGGCGAGGTATCAATAACTAAGCATGGAGGCTACGCTAAAAAAGGTTGTAAAGATACTGAATTTTATTTATGCACTGTTATATTATAAATTAGAATTTCTTGTATTTATTTGGTATAGTCGGTAGTATCTTATACGTAATAAAAATGGATACCAACATATATAATGGTAATATATTTCTTGGCTTAGCAAATTCTAGCTCACGGTCAAGTAGGCTTTAAGTTTTGGAATATCATTTCAACACTGTTTTTAATAATGAGATTCAAATATTGGTATGTGTCTTAATGGTTGTGCAGTGAAAATGCTGTTTTGCTGATAAAACTAAATACCTTTATTATTTAAAAAATCAACCATATTTTTTAAACTAAAATTATTAATGAAAATATTGCACTCGTATTATATTTAAAATTGAATTATGTTATTATGAATAATTTAGCATATTTGAGTTTTTGTAAATCAAATGCCAGTAAAAAAAAGTATCGCTTTGCAAAAGCTACAATTACCTGTAGAATTTTTACTTTATAGTCAATTTGCTCTGAAAATCTCTGAATGATCGGACATTCTCTCTTTACACGTGTTTTCATTAGCAATAAACGTAGTATCAAAGTTACAAATCAATAGCGGTTACGTTGCTACCGTCACTGCCTGTGAGCATCGAGTAAAGAGCCAGGAAGAGTCTCTGGTTCATTTTAATTAAACCGCCGTTTGATGAATGTTTACTGAAATAAACCATTTTAATGACACCATTAAAATAATCTTTATGTCATTAAATGGCACGGTTGGGTACATTAATTGCTTTTCGTGGGTTATTTTGGTTATGTTTCCAATGGTTTGAATTTTATAGCCGGATTATTTCTCCTGTATTATGCTGATATGTGAAATAAATATATGTAGTAGGATGATGTCCAAATATAAAATATATAATGGTTGGAAAATATATAAATGTAAAGTATAATTTAAATTACGGTTGGATGGTAGAGTTATTTATAAATAATTGAAATTCTAATTTCTAGGTTCTTTTTATTATATTTCCATGGCAAAGTTACCTTACTGTACCTGCTGGTAAGTGGAATGGGGTGGACCCCATTCTAATGGATTAGAACGTGGATTGTCGAAAGATTACCCCTCGATAGTTGACACAATTGCCGGCCTATTAGTACCAGATATACCGAGGCTGATACCGGAACGTGACATAAGTACGTGGGTTACTATAGCAGGTTTTAATACCTTATGTTCGGTGGTTGCTATCCGGGCGGATATAAAATATATCATACCACGAGCAAAAGACAAAGTTTATAGATCACCATAGAAATTTTTAATAATATTTTACCTACTATGACATTTGATTATAATGTTAATGTGGTTATTTCACATGACATTATATAGAATAGAATAAGAAGCTGGCAGTGCTGCATAATGTTATTCTACGGTATTTCAAATTCGTGAAAGTTTCCTGAACCTCTCATTCTTATCTCTGCGTGCACATTCGAATATGAATATTTAAAAATCTTACCTTTTCCAGTGTTATTGCTAAAATTGTCATTTTTGTGTAGTATTTTTGTAACAAATTCTTCTGATTGCGAGCGTATTTGGATAATCCCCAGAAATCATTGAAGTATATTCTCAATATTATCGCAAACATAATATTTTTGTATCATTTTAAATTAAACATAGCAATTATAATGTATAGGTTAGTTGTAAACATAAATAAGCCGCAATTTGACACTCAAACGTGTAGTAGAAACATGCAATTAGTTATAATGATGTTTATGACGTCTAAATGTAGCGGTATATAATTGAAAAGCTTCTATTTCGAGCGTAATAACCACGCGTTCGCCGCAAACTGTTATCGCTAAAAGGTACTTTAAATGCAAATAGCAATAAAGTTCACAACGTTTGCTGCAGCTCTACAATTTATATTCACGGATGATTTACAAGTTTATATCAAACAATTTTTGAACCTTTTGTTCTGTTCGATTGGGATCTTATTTAATATTCTGATGTGATATTTGCCACCTGATCGTGGTAAACGACCTGACAGCGGTGATCTCGAGTTCAAAAAATTGAACGCAAGAAAGTAATATTTATTGTCTATTTTTTATGATCATTTTATCATTTTTAAGACCAACAATAATGGATATTTGTTTCGCAAATAAAATTATCATTGGAATAATAATCAAGGATATAAATTTAATCAATGGTTTCTGTCTTGCATGATCCTCATGATTCTAGACGCTTTCTTTCTAATATAAATTTACTAATTGTTAAGAAAACACGACATTGTAGTGTCCAAAAATGTCTTCAGTAGATAATAACTAAATATAAGTTGCGAAGCGATTCATCATGCTTAATGCCCTTAAGAGGTGTAAGCTTCCTACTTCCGGTTCCTTCGCGGCACTTTCCTTAATATGACAAATTCATCACGCCCTCATTCGTTCATATACGGAATGGATAAAACTGAAACTGTCATTACCGTAACAGACTATTCGCTCAAAGAAATATAAATGTCGCTGAATACTTCGCCTTAAGTAGGTTACAGTTTTCATCTTTGAAGTAAGATAAAATATTTATTATATTCTAACTAAGCTACATTACGGAGACTAATTGGTGTCTATTAGTACTGATGACATTTTATACATATGTTTTTAAATTGAGTTGTTATTAGAGTATCTTTTGTTTTTATCAATATAATTATCCGTATTTCGAATTGCGTGATACTGTTAGCGTAATTTAGAGACACCTAATAATGAGAGTTCGTTTGATAATAACATGTTATTATATAAACTGCCCTTAAAATCAATAATTATAAAGCTTATTATCCCATAGCACGCAGGCCACACAAATTCGCGAACACATCACGTTTCCCTACGAATGAGTGATGTAATAAATACGTCTGCTGAAGTGACACAAAGCATGTCAGCCGTAGGTCGCAGTTCGCTCCCTCGGGAGTCGCACACATTGAAGTGCTGACAAGCGGACGAGTTTGTGAGATTTAACGAGTTCAGTTAGGTAGCTATCGTAAGATTGACGATGTGAAGTTTCCTATTCTGGGAATATTAAATTTCTGTAATAGTCTGCTAATGCAATAGGTAGGTACTATATTTTTAACACCTTAATTATTTAGGAGGTTTGACGGTATGAATTTGATGAATCCGACAAAACCTGACTGCCCCGGTGGCGTAGTTATTGCGTGTGCGGTACGACCATCGCTCTGAGGTCCTGAGTTCGAATCCCGTTTCGGGCAAAGTAATATTTGGGTTTGTCAGCTCAATATGAACACTGAGTCTGGGCTTTGTGCCTGATATGGCGATAACCTCGCTCCTTATCACGTCAAGGAATGGAAAGTGGATGCGTTATGTGCTGTTAATTCAAGACAGTTGAAAAAGTAACAATTAGCATTTATGACAATATCTTGAACCCATAATAGGGTAAAAATATGTAGGACTATTTTCATTTTGTATTAATATGTCAATTCTTATTCAGCTATCGACGATGTTAAATTTCAAACCTACAAAATATTGTGATACACAATATTCGAGAAAATTGTTTTTATCAGTGCGCGCTTGTAGTTTGTGTCGGGTATTGTGACATAGTTTGAGACAGGATCAACTTGCCGACGTTGCCCCGGGGAGTGCGCTTTGCTCACAAAAAACTTCAGACATGTGATATCTGAGATAGCGTGAACGACTAACTTTTATAATAAACAATCTTTATGTTGGCTAAAAGTAGGTTAGGAGGATCTGTCATACTTACTATATACCTAACGGCTTCTTGGACTGTGTATCCCATGGGTTGATAGGCCCCCTAGTCTCTATTAAATACAGGCGACAATATATTGTTAAACGCTTTTTTTACAGCAAAATAATTACAGAATACAATTTTAGACATTTTTTTGACAACGTCCAATCAGAAAGAATAATAGAATAGTCGCCGCGTGACATATCTTCTCTTCTGCCAGCCTGACCACGTAGCCATATACTTCCGGAAACGCCCGATGTCATCGACTAGGATAGCGGCGCGTAACAATATAGTTATTGGTGTGCCTGTTATATTAAATAAATAATATATTTTCCTACCTTCTTTTTCCTTCTCTATTGAGTAACTATATCATTAGCGAAAATTGTTACATGACAGGATAGCAATTATTTGATTAATTAAGTAAACCCTCAAATTAGAATTAGCTCGGAGCCCTCAACTATTGGTCTGCCCCTGATCATAAACAATAAGAGTATAAATAATACCATTTAACTAAGATTATTTATGTATGTTAAAGTTTTAAAAGTTGATTGAACGTTACATTTTCTATATAATGTTTAATTTTCGTGTATCTTAACTATAGCCCTCCTGTTTAAATCCAATTGTATACAAATTATTGTGTAAGGTCAAGAGGACTTGTACTCAGTTGGTTCAAAATAATGACCGGATTTTTTTTCCAAAGAACCACAGCGAAAACTTATTAAGGAATCCTGCTACGTTGAAAATTGTCGCTGAAGTTTCGGCACTGAGCTAATACAGATAAAATGTTATTCAAAACTTTGTTTTGTCTTAACAATAACTGTGTAAACAGTTTTAGCTGTGGTCATTAAAATTTACATTTACTTTGTTACCATGTATTAAATTTAACTTGAAAACAGTTTGCGTGCCCGCAAATATCTATCTAAATTAATTATTTTGTGTATATGAGTTGCATTTGCACACACGCCCTTTATCTCCAAAAGAATAGACATAGTAGACCAGGTGCAACCACTTCTCGCCGTATATATTCCGTCCTATGATGTGATTTGGGTCGAGCCTATCGCCATATCGAACACAACCCTAGATTCCGGGCTGATATTGATTAGAAAACTCCAATATCACTTTGCGCTGGGATGGAACTTAACACTTTAGCATTGCAGTCGTACCGTAATATAACTACGTCATCGAGGAGTTGAATTTATATAAATTCATTTCACTGTCAACAACATGGTATTCTTTCTTCTCAATTTATTTATTTATCAAAAGTACAATTTATTAAAAACTAAAAATGACTTTTAAATCATACTAATAAAATTTTATTAAAATCATGGTACAAAAGCATTAACTCGGACCCTACACGGGGAAACTTACATTCTGATCTTTCTGATCGTGGTAGCAAAAATGTAATGAAGTCAATAAGGTTGCATCGCACCTCAACAGGATTATCGAGTGTTTACAGTTCATTGCTCCTCTTAAAGATTTTCCATGAAGTTACGTTTTTTAGCTTACGGAATAATAGGTGCGGTTTTAGTAAAGGGAAGGTATTAAAAGCTTTGAGTGGTTTTACATTTTTAGAACATATTACAAAAAGTGAATAATGAAATTCCACATAAAATTACATAAATATAAAGTATCTAAGTGTTAAAAAAAAGCGTAGTTAATAATACATTACAAATTACATTGGGCCTTGTAATGATTTTTATTTTGTAAAATTATCAATTTGTGTTGAATATGTATGGTTCCATAACCATACATATTCAACACAAATTGACAAGGAAAAAGAAGCCTTTAACCATTTAAAGGCTTCTTTTTCCGCACTTAGTTCGTAAAGTAGTCGGGCCATTGTGAGATAATCTTCTTGAATCAGTCAGTCTTGAATATGTAATCGAATAATATTGTAAACGATTACAAAAACTCACTAACATAAACCTACACGTAAGATTACGCGATGAAAATTTCATGATAACATTTCGTAACGAAATTCCGTTGTTCTAGCTTTTACGACTTGCCTTTTATGTGTTCAAGTATATAAAATATTATAATATCGGCGATGTTTATGTAGTTATCGAGGCGGAAATAACTGCTTCACAAAGCGTAGTCCAATCCATAGGGGATTTCAATGCAGAACCCATAAAATACGGTTTACATCGATCCATTTTATATTGACATCTTTGTGCGGCAAAACGGAGGTGGTAATATAAATGTATGTACATAGTATTTTATGATCTTTCTTCCTGATTATCCCACTGACTTGGTCTAATACAATGTAATCAAACATTATTAACATCCTGTATGATTGACATCATTCGGTTAAGATGCCCAGATTAATATCATCTACTTGATATTTTATTGTAACATAGCTTTTGTTCCTCATACGGATGAATTACGAACTATTAGTAATATCTGAAGAAGCTATTGTGGGACATAAAATTACAGTTGTTATGTCTACCGTTTATGTCCCATTAGAGCGATCCGACCTCATCAACTATTGTCCGACACGCACAATGCGGCTCAGAATACTGTTTAGATTAGTAGCAAGTTTATCAAATTCATAAGCCCATTCGTGAAATGAATGTCTTCTATAAACCTTTGTTGGATAACTCTTAAGGCTTATGGACTTGTTGGTATATCAGATTTTTATGAATTTTGTGTCCTAATTATTTTCTAGTGTTAATTAACCTAGACACATAGGTTCGTTTAAAATAGTCAGGGCGAAAAGTTTATTAAATTACATATTGCATACCGATTATTTATTTGCTGAATACATGTTACACGCATGTTACAGGTGTTATGTAAAGTTGGTAAGTCTCGCTATATTTTATCCTTATTGGGCGTGTAAATTTTTTTTTGCCGAATATAATATTAAATACCCATAGTAATCATGTAACATATTTAAACTTTTACGTAAGCAAAGATGACAGTCTAATGAGTTGCTAAGTCTTTGTATCACAATGTTGTTTTTTAAAATGCTATTCCTATTTAAAAATTGAAATGTTAATAGGAAGTCGAGATTGATTCCTTTTAGAATTGTTTGTAAGCTTTCCAGTTGCCACTGTATTGGTCCGCGGTTTTTCATGTATGCTGAACTGGGTAAACACTCGGCTGCGATTTGCTTAGGGAAAGCTTAACTCTTTTTCTGCCTGTTAATGCTAAACGCAAACAGTTTCGAGTTAAACAATTTCGTTTCTAGCTAAGTGCAAAATCTGTTAGCAGAATTAATATTGCATTGTATAATGTATTTGGTTTGTAACCACCGTTGATTTATTTGCCAAATGTTAGTTTAGGATCTTAAAATAGTAAGTAAATTTTATGTATCAGTTTAAAATTATAATAAAGAGCATCTTTTATGTACTTACCTTATTAGAAGTGAAGAGCGTGAAGCAAAGTGTACGACATTATGTATTACTTAATATTAAATCGTCTTTAAAAGTTAAATATAACTAAAAAATATAAGTCTGAAACTTAGTTATGATAATTATCTATACATCTTCTTCCAAAACAAAGTACTACACATTTACCTACAACCGTATTAATGGTAAATAAAAGCGAATAAATCAGGATAAAATCACAGAACGTTTACTTTGTAATACGTGTTTACGAAAAACGATCTCAGAAACATGAGCAATTTTCTTCGTATTTTGTTCTGTGTGTAAATTTCGTTCCGTTAGAGCTCCGTAGTCGTGTCACAAGGCAAATTGAATGTAATTTAGCCGTCATAGCATCGATGATGGGAGGGCCTGAGGCGTGACATATGCATAATTTATCAAAGGGTCGTTGTGCTATATTGCCTATGACTCGTGGGATCGCTGAGATTTATAGTAGGACGCTAATCCCTTCTCGCGGGGCCTTCATTAGCGACGATACATCGTCATTAGCCCCGTGTTAGTTTAACATACCTCCGTTGAGAATATTGTATTAATTATTAAATGTAACAAATGTGATGTTTGCATCAATTATTATGTTTTATAATCATATAGACGGTAAAAGCTACGATGGATACGATAAAGCTTTTTAAGAAAAAGAACGAATATATTAGTACTTAACTTTGTTTCATGTTTTTACTCCAACAATTTACTGTCTAGTAAACCTGTTGTAATAATTTAATTACACTGGGTAATGGGTTTTGTTATTATTAAAATCTCTTAACCTTCAAAGAACAAAAAATAACACCGACTAGAACTGTTGGTAGATGGAAATAATTAATTTGTACTAACGGTTTGGTCCCATAGGCATCAACTGTTTTAGTAAACAGGGGCGAATCGTGCCCTATCAGTCTACCATCACACCTATACAGTCTGGCGTGTAGACAAGTAAATATTGCGGTAACTGTACGCAGCAGTTGCGTGGTGAAAACTGGAGTGTTTTATGACGTTGAGGTTACGTAGGTCCTTTCAATTTGGATGTTATAGAAATAAGGATAGTTTGGATTATAAAATTATCTATTTTGAGTATGTTAATATTATTTATGATTTTTGTTTTTAAACTTTAGACCTATCAATTGAGTTTGAAATAAATTGTAACAAGCTCTTACTGAAAATATGTATTTTGTATGAATCTTCTGGCGACTAGAAATATACTTATTTTTACTTACGGAATATAATAAAATATAATAGGTATGACGATATGTAATAATTATTACCTATTTAAAATAAAGTAACCTTATTGTGCAGAATGTAAAGTCAAGAATCCAAAAGTCTATAGATAATATTACATACATTTTTAATCTTTATTAAACTACATATAACAAATAAGTAGGCTAATATAGCAACTGTTTATTTAACGTTCAAAATAGTTCTTGAAATATAAAAATGCTTTCATGGCCCGGGGCTGTATGCGAATAGGTTAAAAGTGAGATGAAAAGATGTCAGCTGGGAGGGCGCTACACGACTCACGAGTAATGTATGTTATAGTAGAATGCAGTTATAACTTTATTTGCAAAGTTTGTGTCATTAACAGTGTTTGATTTATTTATTCTATTATAATACCAGTCCTATGTTTTTATAATATTATATGTTGTTTATTATCCCACTGCATGATACGGGCTCTATTACTAAGAGGGTTTAGGCCTTATTCCATCACGCTGGCCTAAAGCGGTTTAGGAGTCTTCAAAATACACGAAATAAAATTCTTGTGTAGAATTATTTGTTTTGTAAGTTGTCTTAAAATCGTCCTTCAAAATTACTGTGAAGAATAATTATTTACTTATTTATTTCTCTTACAAATATTACAAGTATATTTAAATACATGAATATTAAATATATGTTGGGCTGGTACTTAAAATAGGAAGACCTGAGCTATAAGTACCAGATTGACAAAGAATATATTATGTTGTTTTGAAACGGCAGTATATCTTGAGGTTTCTAGCATACCTAAAGGGAAAGCTTATCTTTTATTATGCATCGATACTCTCCTAACATCACTAGCCCACTCAGATACTGCCAATAACGTAACAGTTACCTAGAACGTTCCGGACTGAATCGGGCAAGGGCGTTACAGCTTACAGCCGCTGGGAGGCAATAAACCGGATCAATGGCGACCACACTGTCACATTTTGGTTCGGATGAGAACGATTCCGCCGGGGGACATCCGCGCAACCTTAATGACGAGGGAATATTACGTGGACCGCTTTTGTTTCAATGCTATATACGAATTTTGACTGCGATTTTCATTGTTTTTAATGGAAAAATAATACAATGATGGTACATAATGTTTTTAGTTCTCTGGATAGAAAAGGTTATGAAACACACTGTCGTCTATATTGAAGAAACGAATTAATTACATTTTTATAATTGGCCTCCAGCAATCGTATTGAAAAAAATCTTACAAAATTTGCCCGACTTGCGAGATGAATCTGGAACTTTCCGATACTGACTTCACGTAAGCTATCACTAGACTTAAGCGGCGGTAATGGTTAAAAAAGTATCTTTATTAATGTCTTTTAACAGATTTTAGATTTAACATTTCGGTATGTTTTATAAACGAGCGTGTACTAAATGATGTAATTTTTTTGCAGTAGAAACGAGCGGGTTCGTTTTTCTATGGCTGGAAAAGATTGCATAATTAAAGAGGTTTTATTAATTGGAATATGCGGCTGGCATGTAATGAGGTGTCCTGGCAAGCGAGAGACGACGTTCGAAATACGAAATTTTTTAAAAGTAAATTACATTCCTTTGCAATTCCAGCTGTAGCGGTGAGACTTATTATTTTTTTTTGTTAGCATTAGAGCATTTTGAAGACATTTTAAAATTATTTTTAGCTTCTGCTGTTAATATTATTCAACAAATTATTATTTGGTACATCCTCGAGTACTAAAACATAAATATGTCCAATAACAGGTATTTGAAAAAGTCAGCCAGTTTCTGGTCCCTCTTCTAGACGACTGGGTTTGTAAAACATTTTATATGATCTATCATAAAAGAAGGTTTTAAGAACACTTGAAAGTAAACGCTTAATTGGAAAACACTAATTTATCGCCGAGAAAAGGCGAAGCCGAAGCTTTATTGTACTGAATAACGATGTCTCTATAAAAACAGTTCGTAGATACATTGAACGGTATTTTTTACAACTTTCAATAAACCTTACTCACTGTCGTGCTGATTTGTGGCTCAACATCTTCCCACGGATATCGGAAAAGTCAACAAAGGAACAAAGTTGCTAACTTTATTTTCAGCTTGCGTATGCCCACGAGTCTGACTATGCGGGTCTCCGTACCTAATGTAGAGAAGACAACAGTTCACAAAGATTCGGATCATTACATACGCTTTACAATATACTTATATCCAATTAATTCCTGCTTCTTTTCCCAATATAAAATTCCTACTATGGAATGTTTCGGTATTAAAGTATAAGTTATGTCTTTATGGTGACATCTAAACATCATTTATTTATTTTTGCGTTTATATTTAAAAAAATACTAATACGATTCAATCCAATACTCTAGAGCTAATAATCTCCAAACTGTTCAGAAATGTGCAATGGTATTAGGTATTTTTATTGCGAGAAAAATTGTATATTCCTATTATAATATCAACATATTGCGAGCTTGTTTGCATTATTAAGTATATTCCAGCATAAAACAAGAACCCTTGTTGACGCCGCTCCGCACATTATCATTTCCGCTACGTGATTACTACGTACATAGTTTGCTTTCAATTTGCTTCTTGAAACAATTTGCGAGTAGTCTGTTTACCTCTAACATGAAATTGGTAGTATTGAAACGTGCAACCATGTGAGTTTAATGATTGAAAGTCTTATATAATATAGTTATTAAAATTTTTGTACATTTGAAATGTCCAGAAACGGAAATTATATTTATTTTGTCATGACTGCCACGGTGGCTTAGTTAAGGTATGACTGCAGTGCTGAGGTATCGGGGTCGATTCCCGTCAGCCAAAGTGATATTGGATTTTTACACCCAATATCAGTCCGGAGTCTGGAATTTGTTCTCAACATAACGATAGGCACGCCCCCTATCAGATCTTGGGACGGAATATACACGGCAGAAAGTGGGTGCACTTGTTGCGCCTTTGCCTACCCCTACAGGGATAAAAAGCGTGAATGTGTTGTATGTGTGTTGATCATAAAAGTCATCTAATAAATTTATAAAATACGTAAATAGTTTTATCATAATGTCTAAAATTCGTGTAAACATATGAAATTTTAAAGAGCATATTATATAATATAAAAATTACAGAAGCTTTAAAGATCCGAATATTTTTTTATATTTCTGTGGGATATCTATATTAAATATAAAAATAACGCCTGTCTCAGTATACAAAATAATAACGAAGATACCAAAGCGATAATGCTGTATAAATTACCGTGTAACCCTCGTAGCAGTTGCTACACACCGTGATAGCACTTGTTATTATCAGCGTGGGATTCCGCCCGAACCCCACTCCAACGTGAACCGGAAAACCTCCATCTAATGGGTTATGATTGATAATGAAATTTCGAAAAGGTGCTATGTTTTTACACGTTATCTCATTGTTGCAGTTAACCGTCGAGAATTTAGAGTGTGTTAGTGTTAATATCGCACCGTTTTGAAATTTCAACTATCAATCATAACACATTAGATGGAGGTTTTCTGGTTCACGTTGGAGTGAACTATTGGTCAGACTGCGTAGTTTGACCAAGAGTTGTGACTAGTTCTACGTGAGTGTTCATAAAATATGGTTTAATTAGGGAATCCTATTTTGTCTAAGGGGACATAATCGACTTTTTGTAATTACAGGCGTTCTAATGGAAGGATAGCTTTGATAGCCGTATAGGTAAATAGGAGATTTTTTACTCTTTTATCAACACGGCTACCGAAGGTGCCCTTCGATTAGAACGCCCGTAAATACAAAAATACGGTTTCGCCCCTATCGACGTTATAATCTCTCCTGACTGCACCTTAAATTCCTTTATTTTATAAAAAAAATGTCGAGCAATACGTTTATACTAAAATTATAGGTATCAGAGATATATTTTTTTGGAAATCCAGATAGAGAGTTAAAGAAAATGCACTAATCTAAAGACCCATACGGTTACACATTATTTACGGTGCTTTCAGTAATCAGAAAAATACATGCATTAGGTCAAAGGTATTATGATAGCTAAACACTAAAAAAAAATTTAAATAAGAATTTACTCCAATGAATCCATTATATTTATAAAAAAAAACATTAGTACGACCTACGCAGACTACATTTGTATACTTTTTGTTATTTGTATTTAATGTTATTATCATTTTCAATTAATTGTTCAACTGTGACTCCAAGAATATGCCTTACTAAATGGCATGTTCAAATACGAATACGTAATATATCATCAATCAATGTCCATCAGGCTGTCGCTATTTGTTGTAGCTACTCGTTCCGTCCTAAACACGCATTTTATTAAGAGCTTACCTCATTTAGATATCTAAAGTTTTTTATAATTTAATGGATACCATACTGAATCATAGTAAATTTACTCGATGAGCATAATTTGGGCTTAAAATGATTAAGCTAAGGTTAGCCATTTTCGTCTGAAATAAATTAATTTTAAGTCGCGTAAGTGAAAGCACGACTTCATTAATCACGAAGGAAAATATTATATGAGGGTGGCAGATGGTGTACTAAATATGATACATAAGGCCAGGCCACGTCAGAGCTGTATCGTAGGTCGTGCGACGCGCAACGCAAAACACGACGCTATTTTGTTTTGGTTAATTAACGTTGTATTGTCGCAGCTCCCTTGGGCTCTTGTTATACAGGCGGCGATGTTGGCGAATATTTATTTCGTTTGGACGAGATGTCTATTGAATGCGAAGCTACGTACGAAGCGAGTTTTTTTATCAATGTACGACGGCTTCGTGGTATTGTATGCGACGAACCTCGCTGAACCATTTCTTGTAAATTCTGTCGGATGCGAATAGCATGGAATGTTTGTATGAAGTTGCATAACAGACTATAATTATTTCATTAAAAATTAAGGTATAGACACTTTAAATTAAATTATAACGAACATTGAAATATTTACCTAAATATATATCTACATTGTTAGTTTAACTATTCGTCATCAGTTTCTGTTATTGTATATAAGACAAAGAAAAGTACAACATTTAATTCTTAGTTGGGTAGAAATGTTCGACCCAGCACGTACACACTCGGCTTATAAAATTATGGTGTTGTAACTCAATTTTCCCCTTAACGCTCGTACTATTTTTCTATAATAATATTTTAGCCCCTGGAATTGGACGTGACCGTGTGTTCTTACTGGGAAAGATGAATTCTGTATGTATGTATTATATAATTCCGCGGTAACAGAATCTATTTATTTTGCTGGATATTGACCAACACAATAGTCAATACAAAGTATCAATTGAACCTTAAAAAGTTATTAAGAAACTGGCTTTGCATGCGGTCTAATAATAATTTGTTAATGCTTATATGATGCACCAATTTCACATCTTACTTTAATTTTGTTAATACCGCGGAAAATATCGCAGAAAATTATTTAACTTGCGATGTGTTTGAGCAAAAAATTTCATAATATTTCGTCTCTGCAGTTTATTGACGAATGTATTCTTTACCATCGTAAAGACAAATGCTGTCCACTTAATCACAATGTAATCTTCAGATGTTTTCAATTGCGAGCATTAAACGAAACAAAAGAATCGCAACGATATTACTCGTATTCTGCAATCTGTCTTAAAATTTTATGAAATAACTATAAAATGTACATAAAAGGTCGGCATTCAGTTTTACTACATAAATAAAAGTTAGATATAATAACAATACAATTGTAAAATATATATTTCTATTACTACAAATAAAATCGTCTTCGGGCCATGACAAAGCAATATTTCATGCGAGTTACATTTTACGATATACCGTATAAATGATTACCCAAGTTGATACACCTGGACCGTATAAAGGCAATAAAATAGTACTGAACTAGGATTCATTTATCATCGTGTTCCATTTTCCCCAATTTTGACCTGTTATTCTGCAGAGACTAAACTAAATACACAGTATCTTCTAATTTATCTCTGCTAGGTCATAATGATTTCTTATGTTTACGCGAATGTTAGACATTGAAATTAAACTAATTTTCGGATTCTATCGCGGTGCTAGTATTTTATTTTTTCTCCCGACGTTTCGAAGACTTTGCAGCCTTCATGGTTACGGGGGGGACTGAGGTGTTGTTCATCCGTAAAGTCAAAGTTACAATATCTACCTACATTTTACAATTATACAACTTTTTAAAATTTTTTAAATTTTAGCTGTTGGTGGTCCGATCTACGCAGAATGAGCTCACAGTGTCTTGAAGTCTGGCAGCCGGTCTTTTGGGTTCCGATTTAATTAAATGTAGAACTGGATCCCAGGCTTGTGCAAGCTTCCAACCATCTTCCCTATTGAATTTAGGATGTTTTTAATTTCAATAGCCTCGCGAATCATCCTAGGCAGGAATCGGTGTTCTTTGGCGAGGATTTGTGGCTTGTCTAGTCGCAGATAATGATTGGCGCCTCCCTCAGAGTGTTCAGCGACTGCAGACTTCGTCGAGCGTCGGTGTTTCACGTCAGCTATATGTTCTTTTACGCGGGTCCCTATATTTCTTTTGTTTGCCCGATATAAGAGAGGCCACAGTTGCAATCTATTTTGTATACTCCCGGTTCTTGTAGAGGTATGTGACACTTGACAGGTGGTAAAAATTGACTAATCTTCTTAGGCGGCTTAAAATAAGTTTTTATGGAAGCACGCTTCAGGATGTAGCCAATCTTGTCGGTGACTCCTCTTACATATGGTAATACAACCGGAACACGTTCAACTGTGGCTGGTTTCACTCGGTTTCTGTGACGGCGGCGTGGAATTTGGAGCTTGTTGTCTCGCAGTACTTGCTTGACATGTTGCAGCTCAGCGGCCAGGAGTTTCTCGTCACAGATTCCTTGTGCTCTCTGGAAACAAAGATTTGCCCACGGTAGCTAACTGTTTTGGGTGGTGATGAGATTCACCGTTCAGATATTTATCAGTATGGGTCTGTTTCCGATATACAGTATGACTTAAGGTCTGATTAGGATTACGGATGATTAAAACATCTAAGAAAGCAAGAGATTTATTGTGTTCTAACTCCATAGTAAATTGGATTTTATTGTTGATGGAGTTAAGGTGATTTAAAAATGCAGTTACTTTATCAGATGGTAAAATTGTGAAAGTATCGTCTACGTACCGTTTATAAAACCTTGGAGTGACCGGGGCTGTACTCAGGGCTGTCTCCTCGAAGTCCTCCATAAATATATCGGCGACTACCGGAGATACAGGGGAGCCCATCGCTACCCCTCAACTTGTACATAGAACTGATTATTCCACAACATATAGCCAGATGTAAGGCAATGTTGGAGTAGTTCTGCATATTCCACAGGAATGTTATTCTCTGCTAACTTCTTAGATACAATTCTGATGCAATCTTGTACTGGTAAGCTCGTAAAGAGAGACTGGACATCAAAACTGACCATAGTTTCATTGTCAGCTAATTTTAGGTATTTAATATCGCTGACAAATTGGTATGAATCCTTCACAGACGCTCTAGTGTTTCCTCTAAGTGGTGAAAGCACTTTTGCTACGTTTCATTGATTTTGATTTTGACTCCCATAGTGAGTCAAATCGACACACCAACCTACAGATTGGCTCAGCACGTAGCAAAAGTGCTTTCACCACTTAGAGGAAACACTAGAGCGTCTGTGAAGGATTCATACCAATTTGTCAGCGATATTAAAGACCTAAAATTAGCTGACAATGAAACTATGGTCAGTTTTGATGTCCAGTCTCTCTTTACGAGCTTACCAGTACAAGATTGCATCAGAATTGTATCTAAGAAGTTAGCAGAGAATAACATTCCTGTGGAATATGCAGAACTACTCCAACTGTTTCGTAACCGTTGTTTATAATAATAAACTAATTCTATAATAATTCGCGTGATGGTGGTATGTGTGTGAGAGCGAAACGTATTCAAATTCGCACGCATTTGCCGCCAACTAAATCGACCAATAACGCTGGCCAACGGGAGGCCACACGCCCGCGCCATCCAGCGGATGACGCCATTAACGAAAGTTTGGTGCATCGATGGCGGCACGTTCCCCGGCGCGCTTCATAATTAATACAATAACTGTGAAAGTATAGATTTCCCAGGACCCATAATCCTTACATTGTGTGTACTAACTGTGTGTGGTGTCCTGACAAACGTGACGGAGTGCAGCAGTATAACCAAGGCGGGTTCCTGACGTCGTGTGGCAGTGGCAGATGTGAGTACTTGCATGCATTTCCATCGTCACGCGAATATACGTCTATGTCCCTATGTATCATCACGATACATATTTTGGTGCCGAAACCCGGGAATAGCAATCATAATTGGTCCGCTATTTCAATCATTTAGTTTGAGTTATTTCGATAAATTTGTCTCAATAGCCGAAACATTACGATAACCCGCCATTACTCGCTTCAATACATAGTTTAATCTAACTTTCCAGTAAAGGCATATGATTGTTTGCATACTTAAAACCTTAAATTTCATTGTGTTTACAATTGATTTCTGTAATAACATTTCCATGCGATTTAGGTAACAATTTACTATTTGTTACGCGCTAACATTAGGTACTTATAGCGGCGCGCATACTTCGTAGTGCCTATTTGTTGTAAATCGCCAACGATACACGTAGTTTATTCTAATAATAATTATTATTATTTGTATGAGTGGCTATTTCGTTGTTACAGTTAATCATTGTATATTACTTTTCCCGATGCAAACAATTAAATCGTATTTCGAATAAAATCCGCCATTTTGCAGTTTAAGTTGCGCCGACGTATATTTGCCGCTTATGTATTTAAATAGTAAATACATAATATTCAAAAGCGTTCTCGTACTATAAGCCGATGTGTTATAATTATATACGTTAGTGTTAATTGTGATTTTCTCGTCTCGTTACCGTCGATACATCTATTCATTTTAAATTCGTTATTGTTTTGTCGCGTTTCGATCCTCTCACATTTTCACCTATTCATAATAATTATTAGCACATACAGACCGGCTTGTACGCAGATTCAATTCGGTATCGGTTTTAATACAAAAGGTGTCGTTCATCCGTATTAATTCTAGCGACGTCTATTTATTAAAACATACACAGTTAGGTATCTACCTAAGTCAAAATAAGCGGCAAAGTACATTTATATACTTTCGTTACTGTCGTGTATACATACATACGTAAGCCATTCGGTCACTCCTACTGTTGTCGTAATAAATACGTTAGTGCTATTTACTTCAATCGTTTTAACTAATTCGTATAGTACTATTTCTCGCGACAAACAAGTTGAGTTGTGACAACTTTTCGTAGATATATAATTATTGTATTATATATTTAATTTTCATTTCATTGCGTAATCATTAGGTATTACATACCTACTTATACGTTCATTCGTTCACTCATTCGCTGTGCCTACTATTCAGACTCGTGCGTTCAGCGTTGTATTATCCGGTGTTGTTTAGGCATATTTATCGCGTATAACGCTTCCATCTGTAACGGGGTAGGCTGTGAGTATAAACTTTTTTAAGTTTAACAATTCGTTTAGTCGATTTAATAATCGTTTAAGATGTCGCATCGTCCGGTACGCGTTTGTAAACCTAAAGGGCGTGTTACTAAGTCGGCAAGTTTAGTTCGCCCACATATTCAGGAGTTGCCTGTGCTTCGCCGCAAGCGCACTCTGCCCTTAAATCGTTTAAAGAAACTTCTCGAAGTTGCTAAATTAGCAAAGGATGATGAGTCATCTTTAGATTTGTTTAGTATTCAAATTTCCGCGTTACCGAAATTAATTGAAAGTTTTGAAAGTGCTCATTCGGACATTTTATGTGTTATCGATGATGATGATTCCGAACACGAGGATGAAGTACGTGACGAGTTCGATAATATTCATTTTGAGATTTTGGCAATCCATCGAAAATTATTTCCCGAATCTAATTGTAAACCGTGCGATAAGAAGGCGAATTGTTCGTCCGCAGCAGACGTTAAGTTACCTAAAATTAACTTACCATCGTTTTCCGGGGAAATAAAAGAGTGGCCAAAATTCTTTGACTTGTTTAATTCGTTGATTCATAACAATGAATCGCTATCAGACACGAAACGTATGCAATATCTCGAAACATGTCTCAGTGGGGATGCATTAGGTGTTATTCGATCTTATCCCATTCAAGGTAAATACTATCGCAGTGCATATGAGGCGCTGGTCGCCAGGTTTCGAGATAAGCGAGAATTAGCTTTTACGTGTTGGAAAGAGATATTAAATCTTAATTTGAAATCTCTGTCACCTGTCGAATTTCGGCGTAATTTGGATTTAATAAATGAAAATTTAAACGTATTATCCGGTCTTGACCTTCCTACTCATGAGTGGGACTTCGTTCTGTGTTATTTAGTATTATCGAAATTAGATACCCAGACTCGACGTTCTTT
Source organism: Manduca sexta (assembly GCF_014839805.1). NCBI lineage: Eukaryota > Metazoa > Arthropoda > Insecta > Lepidoptera > Sphingidae > Manduca > Manduca sexta. The sequence goes on along the minus strand of NC_051133.1, from coordinate 7,621,698 downwards.
TGAACAAAAGCAAGAGGCTACTGAATTGCCGCAGTATCAAGCGCTGAAAACCTTTTTGTTTAATCGAGCTGATGCTTTAATTCGCGATAACCATTTTTCTTCAAGTAGCCAGGTTAGTCCTGATGTAGGGAAACCTTCAGACAAAGCTAAGCCACTTAAAAGCGTATCGTCGAGTAATTCGAAGTTTCAGAAGAAAACCACAGTATTTCTTGCAAATAACACAGATAATTCCGTATCCAACAAGAAACTCAGTTCATCTTCTTCTCATTCACCTGTAGCGATATCCGTAAAGTGTTCATTTTGTTCGGGTGATCATTCGATAAACAAATGTAATAATATTCGTACAACTTTCAGTCGCGGAACGCAGTAACCATGCGCGCACTCATCGTTGGTGCTTCAATTGTTTAAAACCGTCTCACAGCGTCAAGGATTGTAAATCTTTGTTCAGGTGTTATAAATGTCATAAACGGCATCATTCACTTCTACACGAGGAAGGAGCGTCCACTCCTTCAAATGTGGTTTCAGATGGTGAATCACCGAATAATCAGGTTCGCGTGTTGACTAGCATGCGTGAACACTCTTTTGTTTTATTATCCACAGCTGTTGTCCAAATTCGCGATTCATCGGGACATTTTCAATCGTTTCGAGCCTTGATTGATTCTGGTAGTCAAAGTCACTTTATCACCGAGGATGTCGTTCATCGATTGGGTCTCATCAGTAATTCGACGTCGAATAAGGTTAGTGGATTGGGTCATTCATTAGCTCCAGTGTCAGGTATAGTACATCTTGATATTGGGCGAAGCGATAAAGCTCTCTTTACCATCAAAGCCTTGACTTTGCCAAGTATCTGTGGTAAGATGCCATCAATTCGACTTGATAAATCTTCGTGGCATCATATTAAAGCGTTGCAGTTAGCAGACCCAAATTGTCACAAACCTGGTCCAGTCGATCTTCTTATAGGTGCGGAGTGCTTTGCTTCGCTTCTGTTGCCGGGATCAATTAAAGGTGACTCCAATCAACCGTCAGCTCTTAATTCCGTATTCGGTTGGCTGCTGGTCGGGAATGTCGGATACGTAGAGCCTGAAGCACACTCGTTCTTCGTTCATGAGGAGCCACAACTTCATGATGAGTTAAAGAAATTATGGCAGCTGGAGGAATTGAGCGTTTTTCCTTCGAAACCTCTCACCGTCGAAGACGAGAGATGCGAGCAAATCTTCAAAGACCTTCAGGTAAGAGATCCCGCTGGTCGATACATTGTATCTTTGCCTTTCAGAAACGAAGAGCACGAGACTACCTTTCCCGGATCTCGTGATACAGCTTTGAGGTGCTTTCATTCAATTGAGAAACGCCTCCTCAAGAACATGGAGTTGTATGAAAAATACTGTGACTTCATGAAGGAATATCTCGATCAGGGTCACATGAGCCTTGTACCGACTGAAGAATTGAGTATCGGAAAATACTTCATTCCTCATCATTTTGTACTCCGTACGGAGAGCAGCACTACTCCTCTTCGTGTTGTATTCAACGCCTCCGCTAAAGATGCGAGAGGACTATCGTTAAATGATGTGTTGCTCGTAGGTCCTAAATTGCAAACGAATATTGTTGAAATTCTTCTAAAATTCCGCGTTCATGCTGTTGTTTTTACCGCAGACATGAAACAAATGTACCGACAAATTCTCATTCGAGCGTCTGATCGTGATTATCAGCGCATCTTCTGGCGATCTAATGTGGACCAACCCGTGCAGGAATATCGTCTTAATACCGTGACCTACGGCGTGTCTTCCGCACCTTTTCTCGCATGCCGTACTGTCAAACAGCTGATTCATGATGAGGGTGGTGACTTTCCACTTGCGAGTCAAGTTTTGGGATCTGATGTTTATGTCGATGACATAATAACTGGTTTTAGTAACGTTCGTATGGCTCAAAATGCGAAAACTCAAATAATCGAACTTTTGAAAAAGGGACATTTCGAACTCAGAAAATGGGCTAGTAATGTACCTCAGTTACTCTCTGATTTACCACGAGAATATTGCTTAACCGATCCTGTATCCATGGATGTTGACGACAACCCTACTCTCAAGGTATTAGGTCTTAAGTGGGATCCTTGTAATGATTCGTTCCTTTTTTCAGTAACTCCTCAGCATAAGAAATGTTCGAAGCGTAACATTCTTAGCGAGCTTGCACGTATATACGATCCACTTGGCTTCCTGTCGCCATTAATTTTGGTGGCAAAGGTGTTGGTTCAGCGCCTCTGGATCCTTGAGATAGGTTGGGATGAAGACCCTCCCGATAATATAGTCCAGTTTTGGTCTCGATATCTTGAACAATTACCATTGTTAGAATCGTTACAGATTCCCCGTTTGTTTGCTGGACAGGATTGTATTTCTTGGGAGTTACATGGCTTTTCAGACAGTTCGGAAACAGGTTATGGTGGTGTGATTTATTTACGAACCGTGAACGCTGAGGGTAACATTCAGACCTTCTTTGTTTGTTCAAAAGCGCGAGTCGCACCTACAAAATCCACTTCCCTTCCTAGGTTGGAGCTTTGCGCTGCAGTTCTTCTTGCCGACCTGCTGAAATTTGCCATGGATGTTTTCTCATCCCGGTTAACATTTACCGGTGTTTTCGCCTGGTCTGATTCTACCGTTGTACTAGCGTGGCTTCGCTCTCACTCCTCGCGCTGGAAAACTTTCGTTGCGAATCGCGTTAGTCACATTCACGAAGTCATTCCAGACGTTCACTGGCGCCATGTGGATTCCGAAGATAATCCGGCAGATGTAGCTTCTCGTGGTCAGCTGCCATCCGATCTCGTCAACAATAGCTTATGGTGGGCGGGTCCCGCCTGGCTTCGCTCCCCTTCTGAGCAATGGCCACAACTTGAAATTAATCCTAACGAGGACATCCTTCATTTTGAGGAAAAAGCTTTAAAACGTTCTTTACCTCCGACGATGCGAAGAATTCCTTTATCGACACTCTTCTCATTCGTTATTCTTCGATTCGAAAAATACAGCATATCATTTGTTGGTGGTTAAGATTCATTAGATTTTTACGAGATAAAAATATTCGTTGCTCGAATCCTTTTCTCGATCGTGTTGAGCTTCATGCCGCTTTGTTGATCGTCGTAAAGCACAATCAACAATCCTTTTTCGAAAACGAAATACGCCAGTTGCGGGAAGGACAATTATTAACAAAACAGATGCGTAAGTTGAACCCCTTTCTCGATGCGCAGGGAATTCTCAGGGTGGGCGGTCGCCTTGCAAGATCCGGCCTCGAATTCGAGCATAAACACCCCGCTTTACTCCCTCGTAAATCCAGGTTAACTTACCTTGTTATAGAAGCCGTTCATCGTGAAAATTGTCACGCGGGCGTAAATACCACGCAGTATCTTCTTTCGCAACAGTTTTGGGTATTGTCTCCTAAACGTGCCATTCGGCATTGCCTATCCAAATGTGTGTCGTGTTATAAAACGCATCCATCCCCACTGGAACCTTTCATGAGTGACTTGCCTGCAGTTCGTGTGAATCAGGTAAAACCGTTTTCTGTTGTAGGGACCGACTACGGTGGCCCTTTTCGTATTAAAACCGGTAAACATCGAGGTGCGAAAATCACTAAAGCTTACTTATGTTTATTTGTTTGTCTCGCAACTCGCGCAGTTCATCTTGAGGCAGTCTCAGATCTTTCTTCGGATGCTTTCCTCGCTGCTCTGCGTCGGTTTTCCGGGCGACGCGGACGGGTCAGCATAATTCATTCTGATTGCGGGACAAATTACGTTGGTGCTAATGCACAATTAACTGAATATATGCGAAGTGCTGCTCATGCTAATCAAATCGAATTTCGTTTCAATCCGCCCTCAAGTCCCCACTTTGGTGGAGTGTGGGAAATACAGATAAAATCCGTAAAATCGCATTTATATCGTATCGTTGGCGATCAATGTTTAACATTTGAAGAGTTAACAACACTCTTTGTACAAATCGAATCGATGTTAAATTCGCGACCTCTTTGTCCTCTGAGTTCAGATCCTAATGATTTTGCTGTTCTAACACCAGGGCATTTTCTTACTCTTGAGCCGTTAACATCTGTCCCTGATGAAGATGTAACTTCTTTGAACATAAATCGTTTGGGCCGATGGCAACTGATTCAACGTTTTCAGCATGATTTCTGGAACCGTTGGAAACATGAATATCTTCATTCTCTGACTCAGCGGGCGAAGTGGACTAAGCATTCAAAACCGTTGAGCGTAGGATCAGTAGTTATTGTTAAAGCCGATAATTCGCTTCCGTTACATTGGCCGTTAGCTCGGGTTGAAGAGTTACATCCGAGTCCTGATGGCATAGTCCGCATTGCCACGATACGTACTGCTGAAGGCTCTCGTTTCACGAGGCCTTTAGTCAAACTCTGTCCGTTGCCGAATCAAAACGAATAACGTAACTTAACTTAAACCTATAGTTCATAATTTTAAGTTCGTAATCATAATTTTAAGATCATATGCCTTTTAAGTTAGGTTAATTTTTTCTTAAATTTTGGAAAATACATTAATGTATTTTGGTGGGCGGAATGTTTCGTAACCGTTGTTTATAATAATAAACTAATTCTATAATAATTCGCGTGATGGTGGTATGTGTGTGAGAGCGAAACGTATTCAAATTCGCACGCATTTGCCGCCAACTAAATCGACCAATAACGCTGGCCAACGGGAGGCCACACGCCCGCGCCATCCAGCGGATGACGCCATTAACGAAAGTTTGGTGCATCGATGGCGGCACGTTCCCCGGCGCGCTTCATAATTAATACAATAACTGTGAAAGTATAGATTTCCCAGGACCCATAATCCTTACATTGTGTGTACTAACTGTGTGTGGTGTCCTGACAAACGTGACGGAGTGCAGCAGTATAACCAAGGCGGGTTCCTGACGTCGTGTGGCAGTGGCAGATGTGAGTACTTGCATGCATTTCCATCGTCACGCGAATATACGTCTATGTCCCTATGTATCATCACGATACACCAACATTGCCTTACATCTGGCTATATGTTGTGGAATAATCAGTTCTATGTACAAGTTGAGGGGGTAGCGATGGGCTCCCCTGTATCTCCGGTAGTCGCCGATATATTTATGGAGGACTTCGAGGAGACAGCCCTGAGTACAGCCCCGGTCACTCCAAGGTTTTATAAACGGTACGTAGACGATACTTTCACAATTTTACCATCTGATAAAGTAACTGCATTTTTAAATCACCTTAACTCCATCAACAATAAAATCCAATTTACTATGGAGTTAGAACACAATAAATCTCTTGCTTTCTTAGATGTTTTAATCATCCGTAATCCTAATCAGACCTTAAGTCATACTGTATATCGGAAACAGACCCATACTGATAAATATCTGAACGGTGAATCTCATCACCACCCAAAACAGTTAGCTACCGTGGGCAAATCTTTGTTTCAGAGAGCACAAGGAATCTGTGACGAGAAACTCCTGGCCGCTGAGCTGCAACATGTCAAGCAAGTACTGCGAGACAACAAGCTCCAAATTCCACGCCGCCGTCACAGAAACCGAGTGAAACCAGCCACAGTTGAACGTGTTCCGGTTGTATTACCATATGTAAGAGGAGTCACCGACAAGATTGGCTACATCCTGAAGCGTGCTTCCATAAAAACTTATTTTAAGCCGCCTAAGAAGATTAGTCAATTTTTACCACCTGTCAAGTGTCACATACCTCTACAAGAACCGGGAGTATACAAAATAGATTGCAACTGTGGCCTCTCTTATATCGGGCAAACAAAAAGAAATATAGGGACCCGCGTAAAAGAACATATAGCTGACGTGAAACACCGACGCTCGACGAAGTCTGCAGTCGCTGAACACTCTGAGGGAGGCGCCAATCATTATCTGCGACTAGACAAGCCACAAATCCTCGCCAAAGAACACCGATTCCTGCCTAGGATGATTCGCGAGGCTATTGAAATTAAAAACATCCTAATTTCAATAGGGAAGATGGTTGGAAGCTTGCACAAGCCTGGGATCCAGTTCTACATTTAATTAAATCGGAACCCAAAAGACCGGCTGCCAGACTTCAAGACACTGTGAGCTCATTCTGCGTAGATCGGACCACCAACAGCTAAAATTTAAAAAATTTAAAAAAGTTGTATAATTGTAAAATGTAGGTAGATATTGTAACTTTGACTTTACGGATGAACAACACCTCAGTCCCCCCCGTAACCATGAAGGCTGCAAAGTCTTCGAAACGTCGGGAGAAAAAATAAAATACTAGCACCGCGATAGAATCCGAAAATTAGTTTAATTTCAATGTCTGCTAGGTCATATTGTGTAATAACAATTTTTTTTTGCATTGTAATAATTTGCTCATTATATTAAAATATTTAAACTGTTATGAAATAAATTCTTATTTTAGAGCTACTTTTATGCAATTTTGTAATATAATTAGTGTACCTAATTTGACTTCAAAGAAATTATATTAATAAAGCAGTTCTAAACAAAAGTTGTTTCTTACTTTAGTTTGAACCTTCGCCTTCGTAAAATAATATAAGCCGTGAGGTGAAATTGCATTTAATCCGGGGCTATATTGTGACCCATATATTTCGTAAGCCATCGTAACTGAGTGGATTCGATCAGCAGAATATTGAGAGGCGAGAAACGCTCGAGATTTGGAGAGAAACTTAGCGAACCTAACTCTAGGTAACTTGTTCACGCACATTATATGAAATGAAATATCTAATGGAATATGGGAAATAATTATAAAATGCCAGTTTTATAAATGAAATCCGTTACTATGACTAAAAAAATACACGATCACATCATTTATATGTAACAAAATGATTATCTTTATATTAATAAGTGACACAATGACTTTGCACCCCAAAATAGTAAGTACCTAAAAACATTACACTCTATAATGCGTTTGACACACATATATACACTTTTGTAAATGGATAAAGTCGGAGATTAAAGTGGGCAGAGATTAATATTATATCTCTTTATTGTGATCGTCTTACTGAATGTCAAACATCCATCCATATTATAATAACTAGCTTTTGCCCGCGGCTCCGCCCGCGTTATAAAGTTTTTCAGGGTAAAGGTTTCCGTTATAAAAGTAGTAGTTTCCCGGGAGCCTATGTTCTTTCCAGGGTCTCAAACTGTCTCCATACCAAAGTTTATCTTAATACGTTGGGTAGTTTTTGAGTTTAACACGTTTAGGCAGACAGATGCAGCGGGGGACTTTGTTTTATAATATATTTTTTAGAACTTTTTAGAGGAACAATCCCGTCATACATCATTGTTGCATAACTTTAACCGTTTACGCAGCGCATGCAACGGAAGCTCTCAAAACTAATAAATTGTCTCCGTTTTTGCAACATGTTTCATTACTACTCCGCTCCTATTGGTCATAGCGTGATGATATATAGCCTACATCACTCCACAAACAAAGGGTTATCCAACGCAAAAAGAATTTTTCAGTTTGGCCCGGTAGTTTCTAAGATTAGCCATTACTGCTCCGCTCCTATTGGGTATAGCGTGATGATATATAGCCTATAGCACTCCACGAACAAAGGGCTATCCAACGCAAAAATATTTTTTCAGTTTGGACCGGTAGTTCCTGAGATTAGCCATTACTGCTCCGCTCCTATTGGGTATAGCGTGATGATATATAGCCTATAGCACTCCACGAACAAAGGGCTATCCAACGCAAAAAGAATTTTTCAGTTTGGCCCGGTAGTTCCTGAGATTAGCCATTACTGCTCCGCTCCTATTGGGTATAGCGTGATGATATATAGCCTATAGCACTCCACGAACAAAGGGCTATCCAACGCAAAAATATTTTTTCAGTTTGGACCGGTAGTTCCTGAGATTAGCGCGTTCAAACAAACAAACAAACAAACTCTTCAGCTTTATATAATAGTATATAGATTCTCTGTGATCCATATAATAATATGTGAAAAGAAAATGTTGTACCCCTTTTTTAAGTAGATTGCGCGCACGGAGTAGTATGAGATTGGGTATTATTAAAGTTTATTAATGCAGGAAAATAAAGTAATATATAAAAATAATATATATTAAATTATACGACCAAATTGCGGCGACTGCACAACAGTTAGTAAATGTTAATGCGTCACGTGACCTGTTTATTACTGTGGGGTTTATACTAGTGACCCCTCACTAAGATCTGTTATCTTGTCGTGGTTATCGTGAACTAAGGAGGATTTATGCAACACACAGTAGTGGGAACCGAACAAATATTTGCAGACCGCAGGAACTATATTGGCGGAACGATCAAACTTATCGGCCTGCCTATCGTCTTTTATTTATAGACTAACGGAGCCAGCAAAGATATGAATATAGGTGATTATTTTAATGATTCGATTTTAATTTTAAAGTGAAATTGTAGTTATCTTTAAAGGTTTTATTTTCAGATCTTCTTTGACTAGTATAACTATCCTTCATTCGGTAAAGTAATGAATAATCAAATTTGATATATTGAGTGATAACACCGCCAAATTACTTTATATGGTGGTTTGTACCTTTATATCATTTATAATAAACTTGGGTAAAATAAAAAACAAATTTATTATTAATAAAATTATTTAATAATTTAAACTTGTATTAAATGTAACTTACAAAACGTATTACAGAATAGACCAAGAATCTTTGGCACGGGTTGAGCCATTACAAATCTTTGGTTTCACTTCAGTGAAAGATTGAGACGAGACTAGTTAAACTTGTTAACACTAAACAATGTGGTCAATTTTAGCTAACATCACTTATATCTACTTTAAATATATTTTAATTTATTAGGCAAGAAATAAACTTTACCATTCATAACATTGAACTTAAATATAAAAGCAAGTTCGCTAATTTATATATGCAGTATCATCTGTACTGAAATAATCTGTTATTTACAAATTGAACGCCGTTCTTATATTACGATACTCGTATACAATATTTCAGTCGAATACTTGGTGGTCTGCGAGTACATATATTAAGTTGACGGAAATTTTAATTCTGCATAGACTGGTAGGCCTTTATCGCAGTTGTCTTTAAAGTCACTCATTTCTAGAGTAGTGTGAGGTAAATGTTCTTATAGACAAGTATAATGTTTTCGTGTATTTACAAATATAATGAGCATTTTATAAGGAATACAAAGTTTTCCCTAAAATGCATTATTTTAGTAGATTCCCGCAGATATTGAGTTGGTTGTGAGTATCGCAATGTTAAAACGGCATATCTGTTAATAATAATTTAGCTAACTATTTAATTAAATGTTATTTTATATCCTAAATGTTTTTTATTTATAAAACATCAATATGATAATCTAATTTTGGCATATTTCTTATAAATTAGCAGTTACAAACAAGGTATATAAAAACAATAGTCGTTTAAATCATTTTTAATATAAATAAATTTAATTGGCACAAGGATTTTATTTGGCATGAGAATATTACTTCACAACTTTACACTTAATTCGAAATATATTATCTATTTTTATGATATTGCAAGTCACAATGACAATATTATATCATAACTAGATCTTTAGATATGAATTATTTACAATATAAACTACATCCATAAACTCACACAACAGATCAATTTATCATTAAAAGTACATTGAAACAGCGATCTAAATCAGAAATATACCGCGTATATTATTGTATGTATCATTAAGCTTACATTTCACCATGTTTCTATTCTTAATGTCCATCGAAACACTTTCAAATCATTTACAATTAGACCAGTATTTGTATAAAGTACGCACAGTTCGTTCCAATTAAGTTTCATATCTGATTCAAGTCTACATAGGACTCTTAGTCCGTCACTCCGCACCTTCACCACAGAGGATGGATTCTCATACATCGCTAGGCGGCGAGGCGGATGCCGGGCGCTAGTGCAGCTGGCTCTTTGTACTGAACCCATAGTGGAGGTAGGGGGAACCAGCCCCGTCCCTCGCGCTACCACTGCCGGCTCCACCACCAGCACTACCCGGGCACTTCAGCGCCGAACGCAACTCTGACGCCATCTCCGAACACAGTGACGCCTGATCATAGAGAATTGACGATAGAGTTTGTTTGGTAAAGGGTTTATTACGATTAAAATAACCGTACCTCCTCCTTCTGTGAGCAGCAACCGAGTGAATGCATGGAAAATATGATATTGTTATTACTTACATCCCAGAGCGGAGAAGTAACTACGTTCTAACACACTTCGAAGAGTCAAGATAGTAGTGATTAATAGTCTGGAAGTAAGTGTCACAAACGCGTTCTAGAAGTGGTGCTAAATACTGGAAACTAAAACTTTATATACGCTAGCTTGGGTTCACATCAGCATCTACTTCAAACTAGCAGAAGAAAAATCAAATATATACCTAACCTTAAAAGTAAACCTAGAACAAAATAAAATCAAATCAATAATATTCAGAAAAATATAATCAGAAAGAAAGTAAATATTATATTAACTAAAAGCAAGATAGGAAATTAATTAGTAATTTTTCAAGTATCATTCAAATATAAAATATTAGGATGATTACATTTTAAAAGCAAATATTTTAGAAGACTGAAAGATAACTAGTGTACGACGACTATATGGGTTTTAGAATACATAATACGTATTAAGAAATACAATAAGATACCTTGTCAGTAATCTTAGGTGTTGAAATCAAATTGGGGAAAAATATTATTTCAAAATAATCTACCTTTTTCAAATTCCAAATGTTGAAATTAAAAACCTTTTTATTTTATTATCAAAGAAAAGAAAACAAAATAAACCAAAAATAAAGAAATGCTGGAATAAATCTAACGTTCACAATTATCACCTTCCATAAGGATACTCTTAAAATAATCAGCGTGATAACTCACCCGCTCGTCGACGGCGACCTTACGTGATTTCCACACGAACTCACACACGGCTATCACGCATGCGACGCCCATTCCTCCCATCAGTACCACGAACACGCCACCCACGTTCGCGAGGCCCAATTCGTTCGCTGTCGACGACGATTTCGACGTATCATCCTGGTTTATTGAAAATATTGTTAAGAAAGTATGTTAACAGCAATATGAGTAAGAAATATCAAATTCTTTGTATGGATATGACATATTTATGAATGTTGCGATGTCCGCTTTCAATAAATTTGTTCAAACTTTTCATTGTGATTTCAGATATGCGGCTATTTAAGAGTAACATTTAAAGATATTATAAATAATATTTAAAGAAATAACGTCAAATAAATAGATGAAATGTTTATATTTTTGTTTATACTTAATAAGGAAAGCCTAATAAGTATAAACCGTAATGCGCAAAAAATGCAAACGATGAGCACAATTCTCATGATCCAAGCATTGTAAATTTTATTAATGACTAAAAGTTCCGCAATACGCCCTGCTAAGACGGTTAACGAGATCGTTTTCCTTTACTTACCCTACAAGAACCTCCGCCGCGTTTTTCTTTCCACCATTTAGTTTTGAGAATGTGCAATTTTCCTTCTTCTTGTAGTTTCAAAACGGCCCCGCTTATAGCAGTGCGATACGGCGAGTCTACAATTTGTATATAATTATTATTTTGTTATAAATATTCGTGCTTGAAATACTTTCTGTAGTGGTTTTTGGGCAAATAGAATTTATAATGAAAACATAGACGCACCGTGGATTGCGGTTATTAAAGTAGATATTGTGATGGGAGTTCACTACTAACGAAATATATTAAACTTTTCTAGTTATTTTATAAAATACTTTTTGAAATATATAGTTTGCTGAGTAAAATTTTCTCTATTTGTATAAAATAATTCAAATTCTTATAACTCGGCACCAATTGCAACGTTTTTATGTTTAAATATTTGGGTGACATTTTTATAATCCTATCTACACACATTATTAAGCTCATATAAGTGTAGGACAACCTTTATAAAACACAACAATAATAAGTTGTACGATATAATGCAATAACATAACAATAAAATATATAAATATACGTAATAAGTTTTTAATTTCATTAATTATATCTATAGGGGTAAAAATACGATCATTTAAACATACTTGGTGGCATAGCAATTCCGTATCCTTTAGAGTCAAGCATTCCCCCTACTTGAGTAAGATCGCAGTTCCTCTCTACCACGTATTCGATAGTGGTCGATTCCATCAAGTATGCGTAAGATCCTTTGCCTCGTACCACGCGCTCTTCACCCTCCTTGTTACTGCTGGCGAATACCGATGGTCGAGCTGATTCCATGAACGACCACATACGTTGATACGTCGAGAAGTTTGAATCCTAATGAGGATTATAAAAAAGAACCATTAAATTATATATATTTTATGTAATTACAAGAAACTGTTTATTACATCTGGAATTTAGTTGCCATTTCAAGGATGTTTAAAAGTACTGTACATGATAAAAAACGCATTGTTCGCAGATTATTGTACACGAAAGTCGTAAACGAGTCGACGAACAATGGACATACCATCGCTTACAACACAAAATGAACAAATATTTTATTTAACTTCAAGTAGCCGAATGTAGCTTACTTTAATAAACTTTTAGTATTCCACTGAGAGCGCTATAGGCACAATCATTTACAACTTCCAAGGATCGAGAAACATCCAATGAGAATTGAACTGGAATGTCGAAGAGACAAGAGTTTTTTGCGAAACAGATCTGAATTTTAAACACATTTTTAAGTAAATTTCTTGGGTGAAGTGTAAACCACTTTTATATGTAATGACAATGTAATCTCATTTAAAATTTTATCTCCGACAATGAAGACTATAGAGACAGTGTATTGAGAAGTCTATTCCTTTCGATTCCTTAATAGAGCAACAATTCGTATGAGTTTTTCTTACATGATTTGCTCGAAATTAGATTCCTCATAAGGGATGATTATCAAGTGGGAAGCGATCTCAAAAATAAGTTATTTACATAATGCAATGGATTAAAGTGAGAAAGAGGCAGGATAATGGACGAATGATGATTTAATATTTCATCGCAAGCAAGATTAAGTATAGACCTTGAACAAAACAGCATAAGAGTAGTATAATAAAAACCAACTTACCCTGAAAAAGGCTGCCGTGGAACCTCCTTTTAGAGCACCATATTTGATCTTAGTTTGTTTAGCCAGATCCTCGGCGCTTTCAATGGGCGAGTCCATCCTTTCTACAGTGAGAAAGGCAGCCAGGTTGGCAGTATACGAAGAAATCATTATTAAAGTGAAGAACCACCACATTCCAGCCACCATTCTCGTTGACACCGCTCTGGTACGTAGGAACAATATTATTAACTGGATTTATTATTATTTTTAACTCTTGACTTGCAATGTAACATTGGTTTCTAAGATTTTTGAATTTCGGGTAATAAATCATTGTAAAAATTCCATATAGTATTTAAATCATTGAGATTTTTAAATTAACTGATGGATTAACACATCACACAAACAACAGAATCGAATTTGTTCACACTAACTCTAGCGTTTGATACAACTTTTGTCGCAGTATTGTTCTCGTTGAAATGCTTGTGTAGTTTGCTTGTTTATGCGGCAATTCTGTACAAGTGACTTATTTTGGTTCAACCGTAAATATTGCTGCAGTTCATTCCAGAAAAAACGTTAGTATGCATTTCGTTAGTAATAATTGTACGTGAGTTTCTCTTAACTAATGATCTACATGTGTTAGTGCTAGTAAAATAACTGTGATATAATATAAACTCAACCCATTTACATTTAGCCTAATTGGTAAAAGTGCGTGTGTGCGTGCATGTGTGCGTTATGTTTTTTATTTATTTCCATTTCATTCGATTCAATTGTTTGATAAATATATATTTTTGCAAACTAATTATTAAAAAAAATGATTTCACGCTATACTGTAGAAATCCAACATCAATATTCGTAGGTAGTACATGCAACAGTCAAAACACTTAAGTTGGAAAGGAACAGCACGAAGTGAAATCAATTCGTCTTATAACTTATCTAATCTTACTTAACAAACTTTGATGCAGCAAGCTATGGATACAGTACAAGCAAATATTTATTTTGGGGTGCACAATACCGAATATTACTGAACTATTTATTCAATTAGCAACTAAATCACAAAGTTGTTAATCGATGTAGTGGAGAAAATATCCAGGCTAGTTAGAATTGCCAACACGTCTCTATTTAAAATGGACGCTCAATGCGGCTACCGATGCTTGAAATTCACAAAGGGCTGTGGTCGCTTTGAAACTAATTAGTGAAAGGGAGTTCTTTGTCCAAGCTCTGCAAATGAAGGCTACATTTCCGTATTGAAGTTATAGAGAAACTGCCCTTGAAATCCATTTAATTTCGTTGATTGACGGTCCACTACAACGTTGGGCATCAGGGCTGGTAGGTTTGTTTGTATATATGTAAGTTCATTTATAAATTTGGACAGAGTTTTCGGAATTGTAACCCTCAGAGCGGCTTCGTTTGGGACTTACTTCGGTGCGATATCCGAACCTTGCTGCATCAAGGATCCGATAGTGAACCACAGCGAGTTCAACAAAGTGAACTGATTCTCCAGCACCGGCGGCTCGTCAAGACAGTTCCTGGGGCTGTCCCACTCGTACGGACTGAACCTGCGCCCAAACATGCCCTCTCAACTGTGAACTTCATTTGCTTAAGCGGGCTACTCAATTTATCAACATTCGCCAAGTCATAATTACGAATGCCATTGCCAACATCATTACGAATTTTAATTACTCTTCAGACCCATGATTAAGTTTAGCAGATTGAAATCAATGATAGTAAATTTTCATTTGAAAAATGTTGTTTTTATTTTCGTACGATTTTTTGCCCATTTTTTATTCGAAACATTATTTTAAGAAAAAAAAATAGTGTTCGTGGTTGTAAAATCTTTTTTCAAATTAATAAAATCTGGACTAAATTTTGGTACGCCGCGCTGAAAAATTCACATTTATTTTTTGTTCTTCGTGTGGACATCGCTGAGTTCACTGTCGTTATTGCCAGAAATGAGAACCATAGTAATATTTCAATTATAAAATTTCAGACGATAGCAACTCACCGAAGTTACTTTAATAAAGAAACCAAATTAGAGTTTACTTAAAGCTAGACTATGTTTTCATTTCTGAAACAAAAATAGTCAGACGACAGACACGACTCTTGTAACAAAATTCCTTTCGGTCTCTTGGTTATCTTACTTGGGCAAAAAGTCACAGCTCTGTTGCATAAGAGATCCGATGGCAAACCATAAACAGTTGGCTAGGGAGAAAATATTCTCCATTTTCTCTCCTTCGGGCGAATGCGTTGGATGCCATTCATATGGAGTGAACCTATTGAATCAATACATTTAACTATATGATATTTTATGAATTTTATAAACAATCGTATTCAATGATGAAGTGCAGTTTGACCTCAAGTTGAATAACTTACGTTTCTTTAATTTGTTTGTTCCTATTAAAACAGTTGAATAGTTGACCGAATAATAAATATTAAACTATTGTTCATAACACATATATGTGATATTGCGGAAGAGCACTGACTAAAAGAAAGTATAATTTACTTCTGTATTAGGACAAATGTTTGCGTTACATTTAAATTAATAATATTACCTACTACTAGTCTAAGATCAAATTAAGTCACGCGCTATTACTAACATCAAAAGGAATCACCGTGGGCTCAGAAATGTCATATACCTTACAAATATATATATATATATATTTGTTTGTGTTGATATGTGTAAAGAAAACATACCTTGCCAATATGAAGAGCAGAACGGAGACGCCTAAATACGCAGTTGCCATATAAATCCAGACGTCTAAAGATAGCGGGGACAGGAATGAAAACAGATTTGGCGGTTGTTTGATCGGCTTGCGGTACAACACGGAGATGCCGAGGTTCATGAATGGCATCGTGAAATCGACGACTTGCTCCCTATATAAACAATAAAGATATTAGCTAGTATTGGTGTTTCGTATTGAATATGATATGATTTGAGCAACAGATAATTTTACTAAAGTATCAAATAATTTCGAACGAGTTCTATTTTCGATAGAATAATTTTATTAATTATTGCTTGAATATAAATAGTAATGTGTCATTCTCAAGGGTTTAAGATGTATGAATTGGAATTCTTGCAAATCGATTGGAGACAAATTTAGCTCGTTAACAACTATTTGTTTACGCTACCTGTCGTAAGTAATGGTGAGGTCTGCAATGGCGAGATCGGCGCGTTGTTCCAACAATTCCCTTATCATTCCGTCCCACTCTTTAGTCTCGCGATTGTACGACCCGTATCGACCGTCAGGAGCCAACTTGAATGTATAATTGAAGCCCAGAATTTTAGATATCTCGTGGATTAGATCAATGGCGTAGCCTTCGAATTGCGCGTTGCCCGTTAGCTTCTCGCTGGCCTCTCTCCTCATACAATATGGTGCACTCTAGAGAATTAGAAGATTTATCTTGTACGCAGATTTTGAAATGGTTTCAAATGTAAAAAGTATAGTAACGCTACTCCAGAGTTACATCTACACATGTTAGGAATCCATAAAATATTTAAAAGCTTTTTATACAAACACTTTGTCTGCGTCTGTTTTCAGAGGCTTGGTATCAACTCATGAATACGGATATGTCTCGTGTGAACATCCCCTCACAGAGGATATATTTTTACTTTATGCTAGTCTACATAAATCCAAGTTTTACGTCCCGAGAGAACATTCGTATACACATGTACTATACGATACGCTAATATTCCTTTTGTGAGCCACAAGAGAGCAGTAAAATGTTGCCGCTAGATTAATGTTTGCGTCTTAGAAGTTGTTTATCGCTTACCAAAATTGTTGTTACGATGAGTGTTTTATTTTGCAGTATTTCGACAATTTGCTTTTGATTCTCGCCATAAGATCTCGTGTAGTTAACGCCCTCCGAGGAATTCCAAGTTCCTGCTTTCTGTAGCCCATCTCTTGTTAATTCGATTATATCTAAAGTGAAATCGCTCCTGAATCCTTGATGGTCAAACTTTATCACTCCAGTTAAACCTTTCATTTCAACCTGTTCATTGAAATAAATAAGTTGCAAAGCTTGGAAATAGTTTCTATTAAGTTGTTAATTGTAATCTATTCCTTTCAAATTTAATATCAATTCCAATTCATTGTAGGTTTATACCCTAAACTATTATTGATTTATTTTTAATATTGAACTGTTTTAATTAAACCACATTAGTTCCAACGTAGTTTATACAAATTTTAAACAGAAATTCGTGCTAATAAAAATTTATTCTCGTAATTTCGTTTAATTCCTCTAAAAGAGCTCAAACAACGTATTTTCTCTTTCAAATAAACTGCTAGAAACAGTGTGCTATGTGGAGTATTTGGATGGAGGGGCACAAACGGTTTAAGTTGGTCCGACGACGCTGTAGCTGTTAATCCGCCAGGAACGTGAGGTTAACGCTTAAATTTACTTCGTTGTGGGTATGGCATTATTCATTGGTACTGTGTTTAATTTGGCAAAGTGGTTCTGTTAATAGATGGTATCACATATATCACATATATCACATCACATTACATAATTTAAATATCGTTCTAATATATACAAAACACGTAGAAAATAGAGGTTAAATTGTAATGTAAAGGCCTTCCTTTACATTACAATTTAACCTAAGATTGGATGGATGAGTTTGCAAAATGTACTTACGATTTTCATGTAATTGATGAGACTGTACCCATGGGGCCAAGTGTCTTCAGCTTCGCACGAGAGAGGTCTCACGTCGATTTGTTGAGATGTGTCAAGATCGTGCAAAGCTTTCGCAAACAAATGTACTGCGTCGTACATCAAAGCAGTTTCCGTCTAAACACGAGAATAATTAATATTAATGTGACAGTATATCGTGTGTAAGGATGAATATCGTTTATGCTTTGATATAACATGTTTTTGGATAACTAATTAATTTAATAAACTAAATGTTTGGCATGTTTTGAACTCACCTTTATAAACGTCATGTTTTCCTTAAAATAAAAAATAAAACATTTTAATAATCCAATAAAATAAGGTCAACAATGAATAATTGAAAGCAATTACTTTTGCGGTTGTGTGTCCCAGTTGTAGTTTCCGCCCTTTTCTCGCCTCATCGTAAATCCAATCGCGTACGACTCGTTGTACGTCTACCCTTTCTGGATCGAGTAGCCTAAGTGCTGTTATGTTAGTTCCTCCATATTTGAATTCCTCTAAGTCAACACTGTGAAGATCCTGTTGAATTTAAAATGTGTAAAGTCGAAAGGCGAAGGAAAGTTTACCATTCAACTGAAGTGCAAACTTACCAGAGAAGTGATAAGATAGCTATGGTAATCCGACATCATGCCGATTTGTTGCGCCTGTTGAAGCACGTCGCGTATCCTTTCAGTAGCACAATCGAGAACTATGTGAGATTCGGCAGAGTTTTTTATTTGTTTTAGCAGTGGCCTGGAAATGAAGCTTTAATTCATATTTGTATTTTTTTTAATTTTATTAAAAGAATAAATACATGTTACTAAAAAGTGGTCTATAATAATTTCTGAAAGTTTTGGCTTACTATTAAAATATTAATACTTTAATATGATTTAGATTGTAATACCTATAATCGTGTGAATCTGGCAGTTGTCTAACCGCCACAGGTAGCTCGGAGGGTCCATGTGCTTTAAGCAATTCTTGAAGCCTCACTAAGCCATCACTGTTTTCGTAGACTATCGTAAATGATTTCCACCCCCACGCTCTCACCAAATCTACATACGCCTAAAACGACACATTTGAATAAGGAAAATCTCCGAGTGAAAAAACATATTTATCCGAAAAGTAAGGTATCTAAATTTAGTTTCAGTGTACAAAGATCAAGTTGTTTGGTTGGATTTCTCTGTAGACGACATTTCACGAAAGAATGAATTTTCTTTTTAAGTCTGGGCTGCTTATTTCATATTTCTATTTAGTTTTGTGAAGTGTAAAAAGTCACTGGCTTTATTAGAAATCTATGATAATTTTTGTTTAATGCTTCATGGTTTTGAATCTTTATTTTTATAATCTTCATAATTTATTGCTATGAAAGGGGCTGTGAAGTTATTTGCTTAATTTGACATGGTATTCATAAATAATAATTCATATTTATTTGGAAGAGGGATAAAAATTCTGGTTACCTAAACATTAATTAAATAAATCAGAAAATGTTTTCTGCCTAACTAAATCCAATGTTAATTTTCTCAAAAATAGCATTTAATATCATTATACATACATATCTAGTAAATAAAAATGAAAGTAAATACTTCAGAAACTGCTTAATAAAGCCCCTATTTGGGAGAGTAACTTTTGTTGTTTTCTTAACTTCAATACGATGAAAACTAGATCACATATTACCCTGCTGAGCGCAGCTGGATGTGGATAAAGGTTAACGAGACACGATTCCCTCCGCGTGCGGTAGTCCCATCTGGTCTCTAAGTGGGGTAGTTCCATGGTATCGCATATGGACTGGACGTGGGCGGCTGCTGGGGCCGACTGGGGCCCGAATATGGCCGCTACTCCGCTTCGTAGCAAGTGACATACTATATAAAGCACAATGTATTAATTAATACCAGTCGTGTCTACTAACCCACTGCTGGGCAAAACCGTCCTTTAATACTGAGATGGGTAGGCGTTGGTCCATCACCAAGGTCTAGTCCGAGTTGGCATAAAATAAGTTGATTGGCTTTGTTGTATTGAGTATAATTATGAATTTTATATACTGCAGCAGATGTATACTGTTAATGGTTACAATAATACATACTCAAGGCCGTTTTGGCGTTTTTGATGTCATAGAATTATAGTCTGGATAATCATTTAATTTTTTTATAGATATACCAGCGACCATAAGACCTAAAATATTTTTTAAGAAATAAGATTTTCAAAATCTCTTCGCCCCGAGCTTTTCTAAACGTTACACAAGCCGGGGCCTTTTGGGCACGCTAAGTGCTGATTACGGAAGTATTTTTGTCTGACTTCTGTAATAAGAAAAAATGGTTCTTTTGTAATTTCACCGCTATTGTTGGGAGTTATTTCCGTGTATCCACCATTTAGCTTTATGGCTAGCGAATATTAAGTTTACTTCCTTAAACAAAATACGATAAACATACATAATTTAAAATTTTTATATAATTATTGACATAATATTTGTTGTTGTGGTTAAAGATTCAGCTGATATTTTACTGAATGTATATAATTAATTCAATGATGAATGAATAATGTATTTAACATTTTAATTTTTAACAAATCTTGTCGTATCCTTCTTGTACTCCAGCAATCATAACATGACCCTATATACTTTACAAGTTCCTTAAACCTATTAATCACACTATCCACTTACAAAACATTTAATCGAAGTTTGTGAACAATGGGTAGACTTAAATTAACAAGCTTTGTTAAAGTAGAAGTGAAACCTCGTTTGGATGCGTGGAAACTGTCCTGCGGCGAGATAGTCTCTACTTGCGCCAGTAACTTGGCTCTGGGGAGCACTGCTCGGTCCACGTTCACTCTTTCAACGGCGTAACGAAACGCCACTTCTTGCTTATCATCTTCAGGGTGGAAGAGGCCACCTAAAATATTTGAACGTTCAGTTTTTTGTTCTTGAAAATGTCTGTTTTGTGGTTTTGTGCGTTCACATGGAATATTGATATGTCGGTAAGATTTTTCATATGAAATACAAAAGAATTAATTAATAATTATAATCGGCTGTTTAAGTTAGAAAACCAAAAATATATATTTCTGAATAGCGAAAGCATTTTTCGTACCGAAGTTTAATAGTTTAGTATTAAATTGGAGGAGTAAATATGAAGATCAGATAGTTACTTTTGACCAAATTGAAATTATTATTTTTTTATTTAGCAAAATTCGTAAGTAATTGATATTGATATGATTTCATTCGAAGCCTACTTCTCAATTATACTGTAGAGGTCATGGTTAATTGCAATTTTATCTTTTGTGCTACAATTGCGTCCACACTAGGTACATCAACATTTAATTGTTTGACCATTTATTCATTCACAAATACACCATGTGTCTATTCAATAAAACATATATTTAATGCTCAAAATGCAACGTGTAGAGCCGATTTCGATCACGTAGCCAATTAGATCCGGATTGCTGTTATAATGGAGCCACAGTAGATTAACACGAATCGAATATAGCGCCGAATTAAATTGTGAATTTTATTGGAACCAAACTATGGATTATGATAACAAAGGAATTGATTTTTAAATTCTGTTATAACAACTGCCTCAGAGACGTAGTTGTATTACGGTACGACTGCAATACTCAGCTCTGGGGCAAAGCATTATTGGGCTTTTCTACTCAGAATGAGTGGAGAGTTTGTAATTTGTGCCCGATATGGCGATAGGCTCGCCCCTTATTACATCATGGTACGGAATTCACACGGCGGAAAGTAGTAGCAACAGTTGTGCCACTGCCTACTCCTTCGGGGATAGATGGCGTGTGTGTATGAGTTTATTATTATAAAATACTTACCTATACGTATAGTGTCTGGAAGAGCTGATAGATGGCCGAAAAAGAGGATAAGGAAAATTGCTTTGGCTCCTCTCATCCTATAACAAAATTAGAATACTAATTTACTTTTCATTTTTGCTTAAAAAAATGTATAACAACTTTTGTCGAGTGAATCTACCTGTTTTATTAAAGAGAAATAAAATCAGTGTTTATTTTAACATACATTTTTATTTGGCACACAATTCGTTTACCTACAGGTACAGGACAATAAAGATATATCCCTGACTTTTGGTTGTCAGTCATCCTTGCGCACATGTCCCATTGTCCATACTACGGTATATTTGTTTATAATCCCCAACTTTTCCATCTACTTTAATGTCCAAATTTCACTAAAATATTTTATCTTAGTTACTGACACAACTTCACGTATTCATCTATTCATAAATAATTTTCTGTTACAACCGTAAATAGTATTACATCGTAATTATCTTGATATTAACTCAGATTTAATATATCACGATGTACTTCGTATATGAAATTATATTTTGTATTGTAGACCATCTAATAAGCCAGCAGTCATTAAGTTTACATACATCCCAGGACTGCTAAATGCTCGTTATCACTTATAGATTTTTTTGGGGTATAATAACGTATAACGGAGAGAAACTAAAGCAACCTTTAATGGCGTATCTAATGTGTCTGGTGAAACAATCGTTAACTACTAAGATAGCTAGAAGAATCCAACATTTTTTTATCGCTTGTCTAGACGTTTACCATTACTCAAACCAATAAAATCTTTGAACAAAAAGCGTTTATAAGTGAATAAAAACATTGACAATTCAGTAAAATATTCAATTCAATAGATATTAATGTCTATCCAAACTTCTAATGATCATGATTTGCTTAAAAATCTACAATGAAGTGTTTCCTTATTAGAATATTATTGTAATAAAATGTTCTGCGAGAGAAATGACATTCGTTTTTTTATGTACCATTATCTTACTGTGTTAGGTCATTAGGGGACCGTTGGCTCTTACAAAAGGCAAGCTAATACAAGCAAGTTAATGTTCGCGAATGAAGCAAATTGCCATTGTCGCAGCGCGGGCAGCTTGTAGAGGCTACTAACTGTAATAGGAAGCAATATATGTTGTAACAACGTGCCTGTAAAACTTATTCTTTATTATGTTAGAGAAAATTAAGTAAGGAATTTCAGCATGATAACTCTTTCTCATAAATGTTACTTAAACAAAATATATTTGGTATATTATTTCTTAACGTTTAGAGTAAAGGATTCGCGCTTTGTGAATTACGAGATCTTGGTTACGACTGCCAGCTTAAAATACCTTTAAATAAAATATATACTTTTCAAAGATAAATAATAGTTTATGGAATAATGTAAGTTTTACAATAACTATGTAGCATTTGTAATATTCTGACTGCCTCGGTGGCTTAGTTGTTGTAGTTGTACACGGTACAAGAACGACTACCGCGCTGAGGTCCTAGGTTCGAATCCCGGGTCGGGCCAAAATAATTGTGACTGGATATTTCCATCTTAAAAATTACTCAGTCGCAGCTCGGAGTCAGAAAGTTGGCGGTGTGATACCCCCGTGCCTCGGAAAGCACGTAAAGCCGTTGGTCCTGCGCCTGATCTCTCTACGGTCATGTCGGATTGCCGTCTCACCAATTATGAGAGTGAAGGAACAGAGAGTGCACTTGTGTATTGTGCACACACTTGTGCTCTATAATATCTCCTGCGTATCTGGCTGATCTCCGTTGAGATTGGCCGCCGTGGCCGAAATTCGGCTAGGACAGATTCATTCATTCATTCATCTATGTAGCAAATTTAAAGAAATCTATGTAATAGTTTTGATATTTAATTCTAACGAACATCCGAACATCTTCAAAAATTTTTGCGTTTGTAAATTAAATCAAATCAAATAAATTATATCATATTAGATTACCCATGCACTGAGAACATAATTCCCTCAAATATATTTTATCAACCAATTCAGAAAGTACTGCGAATTAATCGACTGAATATTTCCACATCCGCGATTTCCAAACACGGAATAAATCAAAATCTATTATCATACCTAAACGGAGTGGGATTGGTAAATTCTCTTAGTAACAGTTGTAGTTAATGAGCCAATAAAACCGATTACAACCAAGGAAAGAAATCTAACCGATAGTCTTTTTTGTCGCTCAAAAATTTCGCTTGTCGCATTCTATTCCTATGTCAACATTTCATCACTTTCCCTTCTGAACACAACACGTTTGTTCGAAACTAGTTTACTCTGACAATTATCGGTTCTTCGGTCGGTTACTTTACTGACTGGTATTGCAGTTGTTCGCCATTTCGATTAATATACTCTAGTCTTAACAGGGCAGTATCTGATATTTTTATTATTTTTATTATTAACCAAGAGTAATATAAAAGATATTAAAAAAATATCAATGGCGCTGTTACAGTTGTCGCTGATTCCTTTGAAGAAACAATTCCCAATGTTATATATTTTAAAGCTATCTTGCTTTGTTACAGTGGAACGTAAAAATACATGGAACTATATTTTAAGACGTTTATAATAAGGAAAAAAGGGAACATTACAGTTAAGTACCTGAAAACAAAGACACACCAACTGTACAGTATATATTAAAGGTTTATTATATATATTTTTTTCTTAAGCTATCTTCATATTCTTTATCTACATATAATATTTGTAATATTTGCTGAATTATATTATATTATATCTAGTAGTTTCAAACACATTACCCAGAATCCTTAACTATTATTGTTATATTTAAAATGTATTATAACAACTACTATAACAATTGTATAATGTATATAATATACACAAATCAAAATATCGACATGGTAGGAACAGCTTAAAAGATTTTTTCCAGTAAATATACAAAATAGGCCCTTGGTATATTAATAAATAGCGAGGGTCAAATAAAAGTGGTAGATATACTGTTTTAAGCATTCAATGACTTTACGGCAAACGAACGTACATAAATCGGAAAAATAAATACAGATCCTAAGCTGTTATCTCTCAAATATATACCTCATTAAAGTTTTTGTAGCATAACACTTAAACGAGAATAAAACGGAGACAATTAAAATGTTTTTTTTTGGTAAATGCTATAAGACATATATACAAATTTCGTCATGACATTGTGATTATTAAAAAAAAAAATATATAGTGTTGTTCAAAAATGTCTTATATACTAAAGTAACATTTATATTATTGAAACTGTTAAATTTACGTTTATTATGACAAGCTAAATATAAATTATACATGAGCATATTTTACGACATCGGTTATATTAATTGCTTAAAGGTACATTATCTCGCGGCATTAGAATTCCTGTTATCAGGTATCTAGGTTATTAAGGTATGTCTAGTGTTATAAAAAGGGAAACTCGAGATTCCTAAAATATTTTGTTAATACTACCTTTTATTATATACATTGTTGACTCTATTAACTTTTTTCTTTTAAACATTTTATGGTGGGATATTTTAAATATTTGTTATTTGTTTAACAAAATGTTTCGTATTCTTTTCTTAAGTCATAAAATATCTTAAGCTGTCTTAATATAATTAAGACGACATGATTAAAGAAAGTACGTACCCTTGATTTTCTGTAAGTAGATGTAGGATTCTACTCGTAGTTTAAACAAAATCGAGTAATTTACTATAGCTACGTCCAATTTTAGAACATTAAACATCATTTAGTCCAAATATTGATAATTTTGGAAAATAATATATATATATATATATATATATATAACACGTATTTGTCCATATCCTTCATCCATACTTTTTAAACATTGTTTATGATGCTCTATAATACACATAATTTTGAATAAGTCCATAATCATTTTAAATAATATGTTATAACATACCTGCCGCTGAATGATGTACGCGTAAACAGCTACATGTGTGAACTCACATTTACAAATTAACTTGATACAAATACGCACACTATTCACTGACAACAATCACAGTATTCATCATACAACCGGGTGTAGTTAGCGCGTTAGTGTCGACTGTCATTTATTTATTTTGTTAATAGCTCATTTGGCACGTGATTCTTAATATTATGTTGAAAATGTGGAGATATCGATTTGTGTTCGAGTGTATCGAGTTATTGTAAGGCCGGTGGCTGAAGGGCGGCCGCCCGCGCGAGTAGCGTTTGCAAGCTGGCCGCGAGCGAGGCAGGAGCGCAGAAGCCTCATCGCGCCTGCGCGCATCCACCCTGCCGCGACAGCCGGCCCGACTGCCATCCACACTTATCGCATTCTTCTTTCAAAAATGATTTCTTGTTTCTTTTTTCTTTTTAAACGTTTTGATTTTATTATAAATTAATGAGGTTAAAATTTATTTGTAAATTGAGAAGTTTTACAAGCAGATAAGTATAGTTGTATGTGACTAACACAAGTTTTGTTCTCAAGAATATTAGCATTATTTTATTTCCATATCATGATACACAGTGTCAATAAAGTGAAACTACTTTATAAAATTCTAATAATGAAGGAACATAATATAATTATAAGTAAGTTTGCCGTTCTAATGCGACTTTAATTTTAGTAATTAAGTAAAAATACCTACAAATTTTTTTTACTCTTAACATCCTATTTATTTGTTTAAAACTTTATTGTACACCATAAATAAAATTATAAGCTAAATAAGCTATTTCTTAAAATTATAAGCCAAGAGTAGTATCAGGTTCATACTCTAAAATCTCATTTAACAGCATTTTGCATCTTAAAGACTATAAATTACAGTTGACAAAGAGGCTAAAAAATGATCGTTGTGTGTGGGCGGCTAGCGGCGTCTCTCGTACGCAACCCGTCCGTTGAACTCGCGATGAGCATTCGCGTCGTCAACGCAAATTGTCTTTTCATTATTCACACGGCGATTATTTCGCTCTTTGATAACAACGAGTCCAGAAGAATGAGAGCGGTGTACTCAGCGATAGGCGCTTCAACGCGCTATTTAATGAGAGTATTGGGGCTAGAGTCTAGCTCGTTGTTTGTTTTGGCTCGTAACAATTGACAGACCTATAATAAAACTATTTTACATTCACTTCACTCATTTTTCTTTAACAATGTTATCTATTATTTACAGAAGAACTTGATTTTAATAACTTCCTGAAATTTTGTTTCTATTTGAAATAGCATGTATATTATGTGTAACATTTTCGTGTAGCATTTTCTATTACGAATTATTCTAGGCCAATCAATCATGTTAAGGCTGGGAGATCGCCTATTTTCATCACATTCAATTTCGTTCCAGCGATCATAAAAGAACTCCGATATTTTTCCGCAGCGATGTATACGTTTTTGTTAGAGGTTTGTCATGATACGTGAAATAAATTAAATTCTTATGTCTTTCATATGAATGGTTATAAGATTTATCAATATTACGATAATTATACTCTTTTTTCAAATGTTATTTGTTTATTTGCAAAAGCTTGCCGTAAAACATGGACTTTATTATTGTTCAGATACCGGCCCCGAGATTTATCTTGCTTTTTATAAGCCTAAAATGCTAAATAAATTCGCAATGTTTTTATTTGCATGTATATATTGTTCATGGAATGACAAGACTCTACTACTCGTATTATGCTATGTTCATTTGTTTTTATCAGTTTGCGTTTCAAGAGTTTACCAATTCAAATTCGTCAAAGAAAAATCACCGAAATTGAAATGGGTTCAGCGAAATGTAAAAAATCCTATAATCACTTTAATGTGCCGGAAATGAAAAGAAAAATTGCTTTTTCCGTAAATTCAATCGGTTGATAAAAGCTTGCTAAATGGTATCTAAGTACGCTGTGTAAATATAAAAATTTAAAAGTTACTAAGATTAGCTAAACCGCCATCTTGGGTCGTCCGCCATACTGGATTTAAAATTTGCGGCATGTTTCTTAGTAAGACTGCACTAATCATGATAATTTTATTAACCGACTTCAAAAAAAGGAGGAGGTTCCCAATTCGACTGTATTTTTTAAAACATCAAAAATACACATTGTTTTCGTACATTTGTTCATGTATTTATCTAAATTCACTAACAATTTTAATGACTAATGTTTAATTTTTATTAGGCACCGAATCCAAAATTGGTAATCAATATATGAGTAATATTAAACTATTTTTAGTGTTTTGTGGTTTTTGAAGGCGGTATAATTTTTTTTTAAAACGTTTTTTATTATTGATCGATCCGAGAATCTTTCTGCTGTTATTATCTGTATCTATGAATCAAGTTACATGAATTTTATTATAATTTTATAATTTTGAACGAAAACGAATATTTGTTAATGTAGTAAAAATTATTTATATTGTAACTTGAATATACGAAGAAAGGTGGTCAATGCTTTCTTGACTGTGTGCATATAATTATAATATTTAGTACGTTTACATTTTTCCTCCGTTGATAAACTATCTCCTCGTTTAAGTGTGCAAATCTTACTGGTAACATTTTTTACCATTATAATTAATTTGATTTTAAAATTCAGAGACATGCAAGTAAAGTCAAGTGAATTTACTTGCATGTCCTTGAATTTTAATTTTATAGTTTAGCTTTTTTTACATTTTAGTTTAGCTTTTGCAAATATTGTCAGCGTCTTTTTTATTACAAACATAAATATATCGAAAACGCGTGACATTGCTTAGCATTTTCAGAAAAATTTGAATAGGTATTAGGGAGCGTTGAGGCACAAAGAATATACGAGAAAATAACGCCATCAATCGAATTATGATAATAGGAATTCAGAGAACCAGATCAAGCAGAATCTGCAAAACTAAAAGTTGTTGATACCGCACGTTGTATTTTAGAATACAGTCGTAAAAATATGTCTTAAGAGTAAGTTTTCAATAGGACCATGGGAGCAGTAAAGTTACACGACAACTTGAGTACCAATCCTGTCCTGGCTCTTATCCAACAGATAAAAGTCAAGTCAGCCTCACCAATAGTATGTAACACGTCGTTTTATCAATTTTCTCCATTTGATAGCATTAAACGATGGAGCAATATCAAGTAATTATATTGAGAGTTACATTTTACGTAAATGTTGGGGGGAGAATCTTGTGGTTTCTTTGTCTGTGTTTTGGCCAAAGGTTTGATGTTACACAACAAATTTACTTAAATTAGTTTTGTAGCGACAATAAACTGGTGCGTTGGGCAATAGGAAAGTTTGGTGATTCTCACAAAGGGTCAACATAACAGCTGCTATCACAGAAATTACATTATATTAATTATATTATATACCTTATAGTAGAATATTTGAGAAAATTAATATTTTCTTTTACAAATTAACCTCAGGATTCGTACATAACATACGTAATTTAAAAAATACTGTAAATTGTTAACAATTGACTGTTTCTGGGTGTGCGTGCGTGTATGTTTAAAGGTTTATTAATGCACCAGCAATTCGTCATAGGTAACAAAATGAGGACTGCAAGATTAAAAAAGTTGCATAGTTTGGGTACCGCATCGCTAAGCGGTTTCTAAAATACGTAGGTATTTGCATTACTTTTAAAAAAATAAAAACTGATTTTATTGATATGTAAGCTTTGTGTTTTTCTGATTGCCACTGAGTATTTCTAAAGAATTGTTCACTTTATGTATAAAACACGTAAAGTTTTAGTAGTAAAGTTTCTCATCAACAGTAATTTGAAAACCACGAGTGAGTTAAATTATCAAAACACAAATAAGCTAGTCGAAGTAACAGAGTTAGTAGTTAAATGTCATTTAAAAATGTTGTTTATTTAAACCTGCTTAGTATATAATAGACGGGGTCTAGACTGTGACCTTGGTATAAAATATAGTGGTCACATTCTTGCGACCAGTTATTTATATGCAGATTTTTAAGTTTTCCAACCTTCGTTGAATAATTTTTGTGGGTGGGCGTTTATTTTTTTTGCTTGAAACTTATGAACTCTTCGTGATAATTCATTGGCGGTTTACGTTTACACAAAAGTCTATTTATCCAGTCACACAACTAGTCATAATAAAATACCAGGGATTTTTGGTCGATATGTGGAACTGCGAGGGACTTTTAAACCGAATTCTGATCTGAAACAAAAATATTTGCCAACTATTTAATCGAAACTTCCACCTCTCGGTTACGTCTCAGTCACCATAATCGTGTAAACATCAAGTAAGCAAGACAATATCAACCCCTGCAGGTTGATATCAGCTATGTGGGAAGTCGTAAACATCCGCGAAGCTCGAGTTACGAGTGCGCAATGCGTTGTTGTCTCTATGCAATGCTCTAAACGCTGCGCCACGTTAACACAACTAAGGAAGTTAAGTCTTCTATTACATCTCGCATGAACTGTTTACTTTCTCTCCCTTGTTTAGACAATTTTTTTAAACCAAAAAGAGACTACACTGGGCCTGGTTGTGAGTGAATTGTACCTAAATTATATCTTTTACATGTAAACGAAATATGTACTTAGCTATAATTTTAATAAATATAATTATATTATATGTATACCTATATAAGATGTAGGTAATAATTGTCACTTTGACTTTTCGGACGAAACTTTTCGTGACCATGAAAGCTGCAGTCTTCGAAAATTTAAATATAGAGACCGCCATACAATTCGAAAACTAGTTTTATTTCGATATAAAGTTATATATTGTGACCTTAAAATATAATTTACTATATTAGGCTCATGCTCCGCATTTCGCTGTAATTGGGTCACAAATTCTAATTCTAGAGTTTTCATTTTCCACTCGACACTTCGTGAGGCTTCACCTCGTTAGGATTAGTTGAGTGCAATTGACTAACCTTATCTCTTACTATAGTATTTAACTAGATGGAGGGTTTGAAATGGATACAAAATAACTGAAGCAAAACAGGTCCACATTATGATAAGAAGTAACATATTTTGTGGTTACATTTCGATAATTAAATGTAGATAAATTGACGGATTGATATATGATTATAAATTATTCCGTATTCATCATTGTATTTTTTTTTGTATTGATGTATTCAAACAATATCTCTAAGTAGTTAGCATAATTAAATTACAAATGACTTCTGATTTATTTATTTACACTTTTAATGGAATATTAAATCCATAAAACAAACGTTTCAATTTACAAATAGTAGCGTATTTATATAGTACACACATCTGACAAGAGTCTTAGAGACAATTCCTTGGTTAGGCTAATTCATTTTGTATATTTTTCGACACAAGAATTATGGGTAAGTTGCTAGGTAATGTATTAGGTTTATTTCATTAGATTCTTCACTTATTACACTATGGCGGTACTGATCCAAAATGGGTGCATAAATTAGTTTCTTCCTAGTATTTAATCTTCCTGAATTATGTTAAAATAGTATCTTCCTGAATACAAGCTTATGAAGCATTAACGGCAATACTATCAATGATGGGTACAGGCCCTCCTAGACAACTCAGAGAGTTAAAGGCATATTCCACGCTGGCCCAATGTGGGACTGAGAGCAGTATTTATGCTAATGTGGAAATAAAATAGCAATAGCTAGCGTTGAACGTGTATGCACCACAAAAGATGGTAGATTAAACAGCACCGAAAGCAATTGCACGGAAACACAATTTATGAAACATAAAATTTAAAACATTTCTACTTACATTGTTTTGTAAAGACTTGTTAAACATTTTTATTCTAAACTACTTACTTCGCATCTTGATAATGCGATGATATTGTTAAGTTGTTTGTTTATTTAATTACATTGAAACGTCATTATCCAATAAAGTAGAGACAATCCTATTAAGTTATGATTTGCAAGTGTCTCGAGTCGAGCAGCTTGCATAATCGCTTTTCTTTACAAAGCAAGGATGGTAGAAAATATAAGTGGTTTTATATATGTACAACACATATGTAATTTATTCTGAAATGTACAATAGTTCACGATACATTAAATCTTTTTATTGGATGTTAATGTGATATATTTTATAGCAAACCAGCGGTCCGCCTCGAGGATATATTCGGCATATAAAGTGTATCGGTATTAAAGTATATAAAATAGACAGACGCGGGTAAGACTTTAATTTATACTAAATATTTATTTTATAAAAACTAATACAAAACGCACCAAATACACAGGAACCAATTTTGTAAACTTTAACAAAATTCTAAGAATCGTGCAGGAATATTTTCAAATTATTTCGTCATACATTAATTTACTCAAATTGCTACATTTAAGCTTTTAGGTTTTAAATAATTCCGGGAATCTCGGCTTCCATTAGCTGATAGCTCAATATTTAATCAGAGAGCAATTTGCTTGGCTTGCAAAGATTGCGCCTTGATTCATTTTATTTACTTTAAGCGTAATTTGTGGAATTAAGAGCAATATAGTCAGAGATTTTATATTGAAAGTAGAATATCTAGTACCCATCTGATAGAGTTCTTAATGGATAGACACTTACCAGTAGCCAATATCGTATAAATACTTAAATGTATTTTATTTCTTACTTGTTACATCTTTATTAAACTTTCTTTCAGCTAGTGGCAGCGAATTTCGGTTGTGAAGAGGCACTAAATGAGGTTTGTCTAATTCTATTTTTTGTATTGATACCTCACAGAGAAGTAAAGTCAGGTTCGCAGTTGGTATGAAAAACTGAAAGAAGAGTAATATGTCTCGATTAATAGAATATACTTAGTGAACAACGAAGCATTTAATTGCTGTTTATATATCCTACTAATATTATAAATGCGAAAGTTTGTAAGGATGGATGTATGTATGTTTTTCCTGTTTCACGAAATAACTAGAGAACGGATTTGGATTAAACTTTACAGTAATATTGATTATACATCAGAATAATACATATGCTACAATTTATAATGATTTTGAGTAATTTGGTCATAATATAGCGATACATATCCAGTAAGTCGGAAAAAAAATTATCCCAGAAAACTCCTTCACGCGGGCGAAGTCGCTAGCAAAAGCTAGTTCATATATATTTACAACAGTAATAAACCCCTGTAATAACTATATCCCTTTAATAATCTTGGTACATGGTTATTACGTAGTAGCATGATCAATAATGTATAATGTTCGATGTTAATGGACCTCTCCAAACTTCCCATGAGGTCACCGGTGGCTTGTAAGATGCGGGTATTAGGAACCCGGCCTACTCTTTAATTAATGACGACTTGACCCTCGTAGTAACTTTCACTCGGTATTTAAGAGACTAGAAGGGTTTAAATAGTTATAGCACATAAGCCGTGTTATCGTGGTTTTTTGTTATGTTCAGCCTTGATTGGATATGTGCTTCTTGTGGGCTTAGAGTGAAAATTTCACTTCGGTCAAGTGGTGCATTATGTTATAAAATAAGCTTTGAAATTTGTGGAGTACTTACTGTATTTGATATCTAGGTATGATGACGAGACATTGATAATCATAAACCAAAAAAAAAACATATAAACAGAAATAAAATGCCTTAAAAATAGTTTATAAGATAGTGAGATTTTCGTCTTCTGACGCATCCTGGGTAAATACACTTTGCAAACAGTAGAGTTATTAGTTAGCCTACCCACTCAGGGGACATAGTCGAGAATCTTTAAATCACTTAAATTACTAGATTTTAATAATAAGAGAAGTAAACTGAGCCATATAAACCAATCTCAAATATGAGTGAGAATGTTGGCGTATAATTGCTTAGATTGTAAGCACATTTAATAAAAATAGCCTTTACTTCTGTATCTGTTACACATTTTTATGTGGTTTTATCTACTTACTAAGGTATATTATTTAATAATTATAATTGGTTTAATCTTCATCAACTAGTTCAGTGTTTTCTTGAAAACCTTGTCCTTTCACAAAGGCCTCCTAAAGATTTCCACACATTACATTGATTTAAACCATAACATTTATTACATATATACCACGCACTATCTATATAGTAAGATATTCATCCCCGTAATTTAGCCTTGCAGGAACAAGTGAGTGATAAAAAAGATTAAGCTGAAGAGGTAAGAACTTAAAAAGTCCTTTTGTTCGCGGGATACAAACCTTATGAATATAAAATACTATAAAGCTATACATCAAGACAGCGCCAGGACAATTTTCTACGGTACATAAATTCGCTGAGACTCTGAAAGTAGACAAGTTAATATGAGATTTCACATCACCCGGCGGAAACAACGATGCGTCGGGCTCAGCGCTAATGAATAAATAACACGCTCGTACATTTGCACTAAGCTCAGCTGCCTTACTTTACATAAATAGTTGTTTTTACTCATGTGCGCTTGTTTATTAATTTGTATAGCCTTGCGATACTCCTTTAATGACGCGTGTGATGCCTAGCGCTTTAATTTATTCAAAGAAGGCATCCTAGCGCCACCTACTTTCAAGAATCAGCGCAATTGATGAGGAAAAATGTAAAATAAATTAACTTAGAAAGAAAATCCTTCAGAAAGGTAATTCGAAGTAGATTTCGTAATTGGAATAACTCGATTTTAATCACGATCTGATCTATTTAATTTGTAAGGGTGTATTGAATTATAAGGATACTTCCAGTCATTCGAGGACCTAACAGCCGGGTTTTAACCGTCTTTTTCCGGATAATTTATTCCGCAGACAAACCATTCAGCTGCGTACGACCTTTATCAAATGCTCGGTAACAATGCCTGCCCTACATCAATGACAGCAAATAAATTTCTCATCATTAAGACTGAACTAAAAAATATAGTAGGGAAAATACATAATATAAACGACATAAATGTTTTCCTCGACATTATTTAACACAGTTGTGAGCATTGATAAAAATACAAAATATATCTTTTCCACTAGCATCGTTAAAACTTTTTTTATCGTGCTGTAGAAAAGTTTCTGATATTGCAGCGAAATTTAAGTATTCTTTAAACGTAACTTTAAGTATTTAAATTTATTACAAATGTATTTTTCGAAAGCTGAATATTAAAATACACATTTTTATTCTTCATTGCATTTTAAGCGCCGTGTTTTAATACTTTGCATTAAATATTTTTTCAAGAACTCGTCGGTAAGTGGTTTGAGCAATGCGTCATGCCATTTTGTATAGATGTTCATTTTGTGTAAACAATTACACTTAATATTCTTGACAGTCTAAAGCTGGAAGGAGCTTTAATAACTTTAGTGCATAATTTTTCAATTATACGTATTTGAAGCTATCTAAATGAGCTTTACTAAAGACTAATTGCATGTTGTTCAACGAATAGAGGACGCCTTTCCCAATAAGGAAGAAATATTTAAATAAGTAAATTTTGTATTTAACTGGATGCCCCATAAATCCTTCAGCTTTGGCACAGGTGATACGTTTCGATTAATACCGGGCTGACGGGCTAGGTCAATACAGCTAAAGTGCACTGCGGTAAGACGACTGTGGTGCGGTTTTTTTACTGCTACTTAAAACGATGAATAGTTTTTAAAACGCGCGCAGGGAATAAATAGTGCGTTTGATTACTGTTCAACTAACAATCGCTTTTGTGAAAAGATTAGCAAGTCATATCATTAATTGGTTTTTATTTATCATTTCAATAAAAATTCCTTGCCTAGAAAATAATAATTCTGACAATACCAATTTATAAGAACATATTTTTTCTTAAGGCATAGTACTTACTACCTAGAGAATGTATCAATGAAGCCTCAGTTTATGTGGAATACACAATATTCGAATATAAATCCCTTTTTAGCCTCCATTTAATCATTGTTATTTTTTACGATTTAGTCAATATTTATTTTAAACTAGCTTCCGCTCGCAGCTTCGCCCGCGTGGATTTCGGACTTCAAAAATGGAGCCGGTCGCGAACGTTCGAGAATGTTCGTTTTACGAAGCTACTCGCTAGGTGATTCGCTAGCCTCTAGGTGCCAAGCAAGCCGCCTGCCTGTGCGTTCGCGACCTTATATATAGGTATACAAAAATAATCCTTATAGCATGATTCAGTATTCACGCATGATGGCTTATTATTAGCGTATTTTATGTATAACTTTGGTGTTTCTATACCGATTTCTATGATTCTTTTTTATGGAATATTTAATAATGTTAACTTTTTAATTAGGGATGACTGAGAGTGCTATAAACGTAAGAGTAGACAAATATAATGAGAAAGCTTCGAACTACTAAGCTATCGGGAGTTACACGTGTTATTGTGAGTCAACCATGAAAGATAGACATATGCTGTCGTGGGATATTTTTTACATAATTTTAAGGAGAACATTTCCGTCATACATGATTTCTGTGTAGCTTTAACCATTAAGGTTGCACACGCGACGGAAGCTTAAAAAATGGAGTAACTTCTCCCGTTTTTCCAACATTTCCCTTCACTGCTCTGCTCCTATTAATTGTAGCGTGATGAAAAGTATACTATAACCAGCACAGGAGTATGACAAATAATTGTACCAAGTTTCGTTAAAATCCGTCGAGTAGTTTTTGTTTCTATAACGGTTATACAGACAGACAGACAGACAGACAGACAGACAGACAGACAGACAAAAATTTTACTAATTGCATTTTTGGCATCAGTATCGATCCCTAATCACCCCCTGATAGTTATTTTGGAAATATATTTCATGTACAGAATTGACCTCTCTACAGATTTATTATAAGTATAGATATCCATACTAATAAAGAAAATATGAATGGTTAACTGATTATCAGTACTTAGATAATCAACAAACATTCGTATGCATGTGTTCGGATTCGACTAACAATTTTTAATTTTGCCGCAAGTTGCAGGATAAAAAATTATCCACGATTCAAAATTGCCAGTGTGCGCTTTTCCACATGATTTTGCACAGATTTTGAGAATAACTTCCGGCGGATATTTTTCCGCAGTGCGTACTAGCTTTAAGGCAGATTATCTGCGGCACGTCCCGGACTTTTATTTTCAAGAACGTCGAGTGACTGCATTCGTTTTGCAGTCAATTTCAGTCTAACGCGTGTCGACTTAATTTGAATAGTTCGTTGCGTTGCGAACATTATTCCGCAATGGATTTCATCTAATTGAATAAATAGTTAGTTCATATGAATTCATAGTCCTCACATATTATTAAACATACACAATATTCAAAAATATAGTTTCTGTATGAGTAATTATAGCTCTTGAACCGTTATTGAAGCTGTGTCCATTTTTCTTTTATATACCTGAATGGAAGAGAAAAGCTGCTTAATAAAATGTAATACTTCTTACCTTTTCTTATTACAGATTAAGAGACAAAAATAATTAGGCATATTATTCAATTAACTTAATTACGGTCTTTGATATCGTAAACTTTTTAAAAAAGATGTTCACGGACAATTATTTCCTGGAAAAATAATGAAACGTCGAAAATATCGGGTAAATTAAGATATTTGAAACTAAGGCAAAATAATTTCAAAGGACCTTTTTTTACAAAAGAAATCTGAGATTTTTCATGAGCTACGTTATTTTTTAATAAATCTTGTCATTTATTATTCCGAGAATTCCTTTTGTTTATTGGACTTCTTGTTTTCCTTTTAGTGTTCGTAAAACCATTTTTCATGTCGGAGTGAAAGTAGGCGGTCTGTCTTGGCCGTTTGTACAACGCTCAGTGCTAATGAACAAAACAGAAACGAGCTAAGCTGTACGTCATCTGTCGCATTCCTTGACAAATTTAAAAAAGACTTTCTAGTAGTAGGCATTTCACAAAATCTCTACATTGTTATTATTCTTCAAATAGTTACCGTATGATCCAACGAAGATATTATATTGCGTATGGATTGGCATTTTGTTTCGCGATTAGGGGCTGTTCAAGTATTACGTAACGCAATTTGGAGGAGAGGGGATCTTGTAAAACGTTACGATGCGATACAGGCGTGTGAGGGGGGGTTCATACCACGCCTTATGTAACATTGGATTTTTTATTTTAAAACAATAACAAAGGTATTTTAGCAAGGTACGTAAGGTAACAGAGGTTCTTTGCAAAGAAAATATGTAATTTTAGAGTTACATAACTTTTTGAGGCGGGGTGGGGGCATACAGGAAAACGTTACGGCGCGTTACATGTAGGGGTCAGAATCTTCAAAAATTGCGTTACGTAATACTTTAACGGCCCCTTATTTATTAGACTAGCTGATAATTAAATAATTATAAATATTCCCGCCTGTCACAATAACTTATCTTGCCTTTTATCTCGCCTTATTGATTCTAGAATTAAGGACACAAGAAATCTAAAATTTCCTAAGCATTTATATATTATATAGCTAGGATACAGCTAATATTTTAAATAACCTTTGCAAGTTTATTAAACAATTATTTTCAAAGTAATAATTTGTAAGGTTATTATACCAAAGAGACCGTTCCGTTACCTGTTGTTCTGAAACAGAAATAATCATTAAACCAAGGCTGAAGTCCCGTGAGAAATTTGTTAATTATTCCTTAAGACTGCCAAATAGTATACACTCATTTTCCAGCAACAAGATAGTACCTACACGAAATTCTTGTATATACCTTAGACATACCTTCGGTGTTGCAATGACAGCATTCATTATAAGTAATTATATATTATGTATGCTAATACAACATTAAAATTAAAAGGTGACTGATTTTACTTTATCGTAATGTTCAAGAACCTATCTTGTGACAGAATGGCAGCAGATACCCAAATATGTAACGAAAGTCAATTAAGTAATCCTACTATAGACTAGAAATAAAAATCGATAGTAAAATTTATTGGACACAAACACTGCAGTAGTAGTAGTACCGTATTCACCCTTGTCGCAGTACAATAGATGAGCTACCAGTATTAACACTAAGGTATTGTAAAGTTTGAATAAGATATTGTATCGTACTGACTCGAGTCACGTACTGCGTTCGAAACTTGCGATAAGAACTGTCGAGAGCATCTGGCTTCGGGACAATTGAAGCTGCATTGTACAAAAATTAAAATAAATTAATATGGTGATTTTTTTTCTCGTTTGTGCCGTGACTGAACTCTAAATTGAGAATAAGCCGATTAAGCAGTCGCTATGGCACAGCAATCTTAGATTCTGGGGAATTTTAATGTCTATATGTATTAATAATAAGCGTTGCTCATGGTTTTCCTGCGTGGAAGTTTTACCGCTATAATAGTCTCTAAAACACTGGTGGCGATTTACGCAACTTGTACGACACCAACGGTATTTAAAAAAAATATAACAAAAAAAATATAAACCCGTTCAGCTGTTTCTGCAGTTACTTTTACCAACCGTCCAGACGTTCAAACATCCAAGCAATTTCACCAACTTTCGCATTGATAACATTAAAATAAGATAGTAAAAGTAGAGGTATTCAGTTTGTAAATTGTTTATAGTATATATATCTGGAACTGCTCAGTGCTGACCCAATATTTTTTTTCCTAAAGGTACACTGTGATAGTGTACATAACATAAAACATTTCTCGGAAGCGAAGCCGCTAGCAAAAACTAATGTTATGACTAGTGGCAATATATACTTATTTATGGTAATGTACCAGATAATAATCAACTGTAATATTTTTTTTCGATCAGCCATTGTACTTTATTATTAATGTTAACAGATTGAATGTTAAAATAGCCTTTTTCTTTTAGCATAATCTATTTTATTTAAGGCGAATTAACTGTACTATACTAGATAAGATGTATCTTCGTTATATTACAAATACAATTGTTATGTTTAATAATCTCACGGGACGAACTTAAACTGTCCAAAACATGTTGCTTCATAAATCTACATAATATATTTCGCCGAAATCCATTCTTTAAAAATTAAAATACAATAATGACGCATTGTCATATATCCAGTATGATTTAATGTATGTAAAGCAAGATTCAAAAACTCATACAATAGGTCCCATGAGGAGAGCATGGTAGAGTATCGATATGATCGATTTTTTTTATTTCTCCTTTCCTGCCAGCCCGAGCTGGCTTCTTTGTTTACTTTGTACTCTTTCATTTATTTTATGTCCAATATAAAATGTCTGTAGTTATATGAGCGACTTAATTGGAGTAATAATTAAATATTCCCACGTAACTTGACTAATCATAAGCGCAACTATGTTCGCCTACATGATGAAAAAGTATATTATTTTATTTTTTATTTTAAATAGTTGTCTCGTCCATAACGCAAATGAACGAATCATAACAAAGTTTGCCTACAGATCTCTTCTCTTGATAAGTTTTGTATTACTATTAACGCATAGTAAGTGGTTAGGATAGTTTATTAGAATCCGCTTTAAACTTTTTATTTGGCAATTCATTAAGGTGGAAAGTTTTTGAGTTTTCAAACCTCACGCATTATGCGGAATAGACCAACCCTTACTTCACCTCGGTTAACTGTGACACAGTGATAGTACCTCGCTTGAGCCGGCCCATTCGTCTTGTAAACATGTCTACAATGTGCTTCTATTGGTCTTTATTGTGCCTTTATTTCCACTTTGTTAAATAGGCAATTATTA
The DNA here is from genome assembly GCF_014839805.1 of Manduca sexta. Classification (NCBI taxonomy): domain Eukaryota; kingdom Metazoa; phylum Arthropoda; class Insecta; order Lepidoptera; family Sphingidae; genus Manduca; species Manduca sexta. Next base: position 7,581,835 of record NC_051133.1, on the reverse strand, counting down.
ACCTTAATATTTGATATATAAAGTACTTATTCTATTTACGAAAAGGTAATTATTTTATATACAACGTGGATAATTTAAATGACCTGCTTTATACTCGTATTTCAAGTATAATAAATAGACCTTGTTTAATTTAACTAGTCCAGTGCTTAGCGGGTATATAATTTATTTTCGACTGTATTGCGGTCACTAAGAACGCGAAAATACCCATTTATATATCCAATAGAAGTCGTAAGGGACGGGAATAATTTATTTCAATATCACGTAAATTTTATGTTTTTTTAGGCCTTGAGTATAAAGTTGCGCGTAAGCAGTGAATTAGACAAAAGAGTCAGTCATTAATGGAATCCCTACTTTCCGCAGTTTGAATAACATATTAATAAGATTGTAGAAATCTCGTTGATATTTCTTAGTTAAAATTTTTAACTACTCACTCATTGTTGAATGTTGAAATTTTACATTAACGTGCAAAAAAGAACCACGAAGCTAGTTTCATAAAAGCACAGTTTGCACTTATGCATCAATATTGAATGTTTGAAACATTTTACTGCGCAAATGGTATTTTAGTGGCATGTAGAGGAAACTGAAATGTTACTATATAAAAACCCTGAGATACAAGCCTGATCTAGTACAGTGATTATTTTTTTCATTTATAACAATGTTGTAAATACTAAGGTTTAACAATAAATAAATAAAAAATGCAGGCGAAGTAGAAACGTGTCCCTGATATAAGTTACAATATATTCATATAACTTACGACAAAATACTGAAAACATTAGTCATAGTATATTTCAAATATAAATTCAATAAGACTAACGAACTATACGGCACAATGGAAACTTATTTGTATAAATTGTCAAAGGTCAACAATGTGATCCTATTGTCTGAAATGTTTATTGTATTTTACCTTTGAATTCTGCGAGGGTATTAAAGAGAACGTATCTCTGTCAAATTCTATGAAATATCTTTATACGTATTCTAAAGAAGGTACTATTTATTTTACTTAAGGCGGGTAAAGCTGTGAAAATATACTATGGGTTATTTACTTGTTTCAGAGAATACGAGCTTTTGTGGCATTTGTATGTAACTCTACTTTCGTACGTTTTTATTAAATAAATGCATATTTATGCTATTGTTTAATAAAAATGTAGTTATTATTGATGGCTGGATTTCAACCCTGATTATGCATAGTGCTTAGACAAGGCCCGTGTGTACTGTGTGTGGAGGAGAGATGAGCAAACACCATCGCACTCAATAATGTATGAGGACGTTTCGCAGACTCGCATTCGCCAGATGTGTACGCACTTTATGATAAATCTTTATTAAGAAACTGATGAACTAGATGCCTTAGGTCCCTGAAGGGTTACGCAGATGCGCAACTGGTGCACACAATTCCCGCGTGTGTTCTATGATGTGATGGGGGGGAGCGTATTGCCATATCGGGAACAAATTTCAGACTCCAGGCCGATACTGAGACGACAAACCTAATATCAATTTACCCGACCCGGGAATCCAACCGGAGACCTCAACATTGCAGTCGTATCGTAATACAATTACGCCTCCGAGGCAGTCAAATTATGAAAAATCCTCATTAAGATAATTAAAAAAAAACACTAGATTAAACACGTGACAGTTTATCTATAATTTTGCACAACTATGAGTGGTTGCACACACCTCTGACTTTTCTAAAAAGTCATGTGTGTATTCTTTGTGAATTTATCGTTCGCTTTAACGGTGAAGGAAAACATCCTTCACCGTTAAAGCTTCATCCTTCACCGAGGAAACCTGCACATCTGAGAAGTTCTCTATAGGAATTTCGAAGGTGTGTGAAGTCTACCAATCCGCACTAGGCCAACGTGGTGGACTAAGGCCTAGTCCCTCTCAGTAGTAAAGGAGGCCCGTGCTCAGCAGTGGGCAAGTATATAATACAGGGTTGATATTATTTATATTTTATATATATGAGTGGTTGAGCAAAAGCAATAAGGATTAAATATTGATTTATACCCAATGGTGCTAATTAATTTCAGAATTTGATTTTGTATCCTATTTACATTAGCTTTGTTTTATTTTTGTCTCCAACAATTTATGCTAAACATCTGATACATTGTGGGTCGAAATGATCACGCCCGCACACATTTGTATGCAAAACAGGATAACATCTGTTTTGACTTTCCAGTTGACCTTACCCTTTCAATTTATACATGAATACGGGTTTTTATTCAAAACTTATACATGTTAGGAACGTAAATGTATGTAAATATAGAGGAGAAGGAGGCAGCTTAGGGCAGATGCAGATTTGGACAAAGGTAATGCATTCATTCTTAATTTCTTTTAAAAAAATAAAAGGACATAAGAATGAATGGATAATTCAATTAATTTCATAAATCATTACAGTAATGATTACCTTTATTATACTTATATAAGGTGGTGTGACCGAAGAAAGTCGGATTCCTAAAATCCAAACAACACCTAACATCCATATTATTTTATGTTGTAGTATAAAAACATACTACGATTTTGTTTTTTTTTTTGTTATTACATTCTATAAGACGTTGCAATTAAATCTAAGGCTATTATTTCTTTTTATGAAAGGATTTTATGAACATTTAAAAAGTAACATGGAGTTAAAGGGTGCTGCTACCTTTTAACACATGTTTAAAACAGAAAACGTTCGACAGTATCCCCTACTCTCTTTTATAGCAGTATTCACTGCTAGTTATGTCGTCTCGTATCTTTGTTATACTTCTAGTTAAGGAGTCTAAACCCTGACCTAATTGTTTGTTTGTCTCTCATTGTTATTCAAGTAATCGAGGATGCACCCTTCTGCAGCGTTTCTGTTGTGGTTAGAAACGTCACTTGTTTTTATTATTAGCCGCTTCTTCTTTATATTAATACAAAGTCCCGCGTCGGGTCTGCCTGTTTAACCCGATACACTCAAAAACTACTCAACAGATTTAAATGAAATTTGGTATGAAGATAGTCTGAGACCCCAGGAAGGAAATAGACTACATTCTATACCGGGAAAATATATAATGGGACTTTTATTGTGAAAAACCTTGTATACGTGACCGAAGCCGTGAGCAAAAGCTACTATTACTATGTGATTATTTATATATGATATATAAACAATAATTGAATTAATGGCTTTAAATATACCTGTCAAAATAATTAAAAAACATGATAATGATAAATTCAATGATGTCTTTGAGTGCGACAGTAGTCTGTGTGACTGTAATTGATTGATCGAGTGATGTCTGCTCACTGTTATTGCTTATTTTGAAAACAAATTACAGATATATTAGTAAACTTTATATTAAAAAATTAATGCGGCGATAGCCTAGTTGGTTATGGTACGGATTGCTGAGACGAATGTCCGCGGGTTCAAAACCCAAGGACACACACCTAAATGCTCTTAGTGTAGTAAAATATTTTTTGACAAATATACCAATCTTCAAAATATTTAAAAAAATCTTAGAAAAAGCTTAAATATAAATGCCAGTAGTCTTTAATTACGACACTAATTGAAGTTAACTAACCAACAAGCCTTTAACGTTCCATTAAGAAGCTATTCGTTAAGATATCATTAAATATAACGAGGGAAACTGAATGATCTTAATAAACAATTTTTTTACAGACTAACCGGCCTTTGAAATTGTAGATGAGTTACTTTAATGAACAACCTAATTCAGAGACTACGTTTTTGTTTGTATCATAAAAATATATGTATGGGTATGTATGATAGATATCTCTATGGGTCGCAGTTCATATTCCATCCGGAACAAGATATCAAAGCAACATGAGCGTGAGAAGTAGCCTTGCCTAGCTCTAACACCCCTTTAAGTATTCACCATTCCTTATAAAGTACAGAAGAATTAAGTAATCTCCTCATTTCTTAAGAGTCGGTTAGAAAACAGGGACATAGGTAAATTGGTGTAAGTATATATAGAATTATAGGGTGTGCGGTTCTGTATGTAGACTGCTTCGATGGCCTAGTTGTATTGCGTGCACAGTACAACTATCGCGCTAAGTTCTTGGGTTCAATTCCCGGGTCATGCAGTGATAATGGGTTTTATTACTCAGATAAGCTCGGACACTGGAAATGTGTCCGGTAAATGGCAATAGGACCGGCCTATATTACATGAAACCTAACACAGCTGGCGAAATGTTAGTGTATTACATCTTCGCCTACCCCAGAAAAGGAGAAAAATTCATGATGCAATGTAGAACATGTGTTCTATTTCCAAGCCCTCGGCTTGACCTAAGTACCTAGAAATACACGGGAATAATTAGTTGGCATCTGTGATGCCGGGCTGGTTAGCAATGCGCACCTAGCTTGCTTAATAGTGTGATTTTGAGTTTGTTCTTATAAAACATATTTAAAAGTGATAAAATTCTGTATACGATGACATGTCGCTGTAGGCAAAGGACGTTGACATCAATACATCTTAGTTGTCTTACAAAAACTTCGATACACGTTGAGTTATCACAAATAGGTCTTCTAATTCTCAGAGATAATTTACGACCGTCACATTTAATAAATATCTCATCAAATTTTTTTTTGCTCATATGTGAACGGCAATGTGATCTCACTGCACTTGATGATGAGTGGAGCGGGGTCCAATAAAATGTCGACTGACGAGAGATGATTACCCATCGATAGTCGACACAATTCTGCCGCAAATATTTATTTATGTGGAATTATAAGGCAACTAAGTTATTCCAAAAGCGTCGAAGATCAAGCTTTTAGTCCTTACTCACAAATTTCAAGTCAGTTTTCACTCTAACCTACAGTGGATAATTTCAAATTACAATATATTACGGAAAACGCCTTCGAGAGTTTTCTGTATGCATATGCATATGATGTAAATATACCAAGTGGCTGCTCAAAACCGCTTGGTTGCCTTTCAAACCCTTTGTTATCTCATTATAAATTTCGGCAACCTCATCAGAAATGTAAAAGACACTGTTTAAAAGATTGCAATGTTTATAAAATTTTTATTTCGATTAAAAACGGACGAATTATTCTAGGCAAGGCTCTTGTTAATATTCGGTTTATAAATTAGGTTTAATAACCTACATCTGGTGCTTAAACTTTATGAATATCGTATCCACGTCATTAATGTTATTCTTGTATGAAATTAGGCAATTTCGTTTAGATTTACGGCTTACAAACTTGTAAACTATTTATAGCGAAAAGTAGCAAACGCAAGATTAATTTGTTAAAGAGTTATTATGAATATAATATCTGTGCTAAATGGTATAAAATTAATTCTATATTAAAGAAACTTTATTTATTTTCTCTATAATATTTTAAACGCTTAAAACATATAATATGTATACATTATACAAACCACGTTTAAAAATTAAACTAAGATGCAACGAATACGATTATAATTTTGCACAATAATATACTACTTACTGCACCGTCTACAGGGTGTATCTATATCGAGCTAAACTTACCCAACAACTTGCACTAGTATGCACGTAATTAAATTTCAGACCGTAATTTCACTAACAGGAAATTAATCTCGCTCCTCTCTAAATCTAGGTATAGTAGAGTTGTGCATGGCTGTTCGAAATACATTGCATTGCCAGGAACTTAGAAAGAAAAAAATACGAATTTAAGACATAAATATGAAATGGCTAACCTATGAGATTACTAATATAAGTTAAAATATTGTTGTCAGGTATTTTTGCAGTGGTTCTTGTTATAGAACGAGGTTATTCTATTTATACCGTGCGTATTTTGTATTTGACTGCCTCGGTGGCTTAGTTGTATTGCACGTCCGGTACAATAGCGCTTTGAGGTCCTGGGTTCGAATCCCAGGTCGGGCAAAGTGATATTTGGGTTTTTCTGCTCAGTATCAGCCCGGAGTCTGGAATTTGTGCCCGATATGGCGCCACCTATCACATCATGGGACGGAACATACTTGGCGAAAAGTGGGTGCCCTAGTTGCGCCTCTGCATACCCCTTCGGGGATAAAATGCGTGATGTTATGTATATTATGTACCGTGCGTATTTTTAGTCGTGGGACCTTTTTAAACACAATATGGTTTTATGCAACTAATAAAAATATACGCAAAAAATAATACAAATGATAGAGTATAAACCTCAAAAAAATCGTAACTCCCTCTGTGTAGGTACCCTTATGCTAATTTCTTATTTGACCTATCTTATGCATCAATCATGCGTAAGATTGGTCAAATAAGTTCGACATGCATCTTTATGTATGAATAATCCATTTTTCATTCATACTTCAAACCTGGCTTACAGCGGTAAAAATACCTTGGCAGTAAAATTTCCTGCAAAAAAATTGTCATATATTTTATATATATTTGAGACCAGAATCTAATACCCTCCTTCGAATAACTTTACACACTGTATACCGACTCTATTGTTTTCTTCCTAAAAAGACTATCATGTCCCTTATCTACTCACAGTACATCCTGTCAGTGTAAAATTTAAAGATATTTGCTTTTAATTATGTATATCATTATCGATTTTTAATAAAAAAAACCAAGTGTATTATATAAATATTTATATCGATAGGTACGGTGAATTAAAATTTCAGTCAAGCGCCATCTAGTATCAACGAAGATTACTGAAAACTCAACAGCAAGGACAAAATAAGTCCCCTGGTAAATTGTTGCGGTTTCTTTCCTTTTAGTGCAGTTCTTAAATACAAGAGGGCATCTTAAAGAAATTTCAATTTTTTTAATTTTTAAGAACAGTTTTTCTGCAAGGAAGAAATTATAGTACCAAATGAAAAATTAACCGTCTAAAAGTTTTCAGAAGAACAATATAAGCAATGAGTATTTACTGTATTTGCCAAAATTATGGTAATGAGCTCTTAGCTCGGGACATGCATTTTAATCATTATGCACTTTGTAAAATTAGATCGTACTATCTAAAATTAACTCACTGGTTAGATATTATTGCTACGTTCAGAGGTTAGTGCATTAAAGAGAGAGGACAATTTACAATTTGATACGATGGTGACAATATTGTAATTATTATGTTATGATTTAAAAGTGTTAATTGTACATTTACCAGAATAAAATTTGATATAGCATGTCTCATATAATTATTTTGTTTAGTTTAACTCTACATTGTCTAAATTATGTTGATGGAGATAAAAATATTGGTACGTATTATCACTTCTTTTTTTTTTTATTTGACTCCATCAAACGTTTTATTCATTTATTTTATAGGTGCAATATTCGACGATGGCACATTTTTATTAGAATCTGCCTTTAAGGTAGCTTTAGCTGCTGCCTCTGAAGGTCAAGATGACCCCTTTGGTGGTACCGTTGTAAAGACTTCTCCGGGAGATATCTTAGAGGCGGAAAGTGCTTTCTGTAGTCTTCTAGAGGTAAAGCAATATAACAAATCTCGATATATAGGCCTTGGAAAAACTAGATTTTTGATTTCAAGATTACTTTCAGAATAATATCTTTGGAGTTCTAGGTCCAACTGTGCAAGGACCATTGCAACACGTCCAATCGATTACCGATTCCTTAGAAATGCCTCAAATGATCATTAAACCAGAGGTTTCACAAAATCGTAACTGGTCAACAGTAAATTTATACCCACATCACATCGCATATTCTCAGGTATGAAAACAATGCATTGAGTTTACCCGTATAAACGAATTGTCAACAAAGTTTGCACATTCTAGATCTTCGCTGACATTATACAAATGAAAAGTTGGACGGAATTTACTATAATATACGAAGGCGCTGAACTTTTACCGTTCCTAGACAATATAATCACAATGCAGAATACAAACAGTGGTGAAAAGATTTTGATGAATCTCGTTCAATTACCTGATGGAGACGACTTCAGGTTTGTATTAAGTATAAATAACTCATGTAAAATATAGAGATATTGTTTAAATAAATATCTATCACCAATTAATGGGATAATTTGTTCTAGATTCCAATTAAAGACCGTGAAAAGTTCGGGCTCTCTTAATTACTTAATTAACTGTAGTTTAAAAACTTTACCATTGTTACTCGAGCAAGCACAGCAAGTTGGGATAATGTCTGATGATCACAGCTACCTTATAATGAACCCTGACTTTCAAACTGTCGACATAAGTCCTCATAAACACGGCGGTTCTAATATAACGGGTAAACGAACATTTATTTAGTGAATCATTAAATAGTATTTTTAGAATTATGTATAACGATAAAACTGTTTTGCAGGGATACGCTTATTCGATCCTAGTTTAGAGTCCATTCAAACCTTCATTACGTCTCTAAATGAGAAAGTAGTGGAATTATCTGAGGGTCAGATAGAGAACGCAATTGCAGACGATGCTTTAACTTTAGATTTGGCTTTAGTTTATGACGCTGTTATTTTGTACACTTCGGCAGTAAATGCGATGGAACTTGAAGAAGGTGCTAATGTTACTTGCGAAGACAATGAAAGCTGGGAATTTGGATCTAGTGTTATTAATTACATTAGAACTGTAAGTTATTTAAAATGTCATCGTACGCAAATTAGATTTTCAATCTTGTATATTTTTACTTGTTTGATTTGTCTCATGAGTTTAATTGCCTAGGACATTTTTATTAAGCAAAATATCGAAGACGACAGATGCATGATACACAAAAATATTAATGTCATACTGCTTTGTTCTATACTTAACTACTAAGCTTAAGTTGATTGTTTACTGGTTTTCGTTATAGATGGAAATAGATGGCTTGACAGGCATTATAAAATTCGATGAGGATGGTTTTCGTTCTGATTTCGAAGTAGATATATTAGAGGTTATGGCTCATGGTTTCGAAAAGGTATGTATTCATAAATAATTATTAGTCTGCAGAATTATTGAACTAGTCAGTAATACTTCGATTATTCCATTCAAACAAGGTTGGAACATGGTCTCTTGAAGATGGTTATACGGAAACTAGGACTGTTATTCCGCCCACTGAACAAGAAGGATCAGACTCTATGAAAGGCAAACATTTTTTAATACTCACTGCTCTGGTAAGTATATGAAATAAGTATGGACACATTTTATTTGGTTTAAATAAAGATTTTAAATTCAAATATTATTACAGAGTGCACCGTATGGAATGTTAAGAGAATCGGCAAAAAAGCTAGAGGGTAATGCTCGTTATGAAGGTTTCGGTATAGAATTAATAGAAGAACTAGCAAAAATGAACGAATTTAATTACACGTTTGATATACAAGCTGATGGTGTCTATGGCTCATATAATCCGAAGACCAAAAAATGGAATGGCATGATGGAAAAAATTATGGATGGTGTAACTATAATTTATTTTCCTTTGGGTTTTATAAGATTCGTTTTATAATATGTAAGGTCATATTATAATATCCGTCGACGTTTGAAGTCCCCCGCTGCGTCTGTTCGCCTGTATTATACGACAAATTCAAAAATTACTAAAGGGATTTCGATGAATTAGTAGAGATAGTTTGAGACCCTGAGAATGTTATAGGCTTATTTTTATCCTCAGAAAATATTATACGGGAATTTATCCCGGAAAAACTCTTATGTGGAGGAAGCCGCGAACAAAAGCCAGTAGTATAATATTTTATGTAGTTCATTACGTAGTACTGGGTGATATTTTTATAGATCATTTTTATTTTGCTTGTAACAAGAAATATATCTTTCTATTTTCTTCCTAATTCATATTTTTCTACCAAACATTGAACTATGCATTTATAGTGAAAAAGAAATGATTACTATTTTCAGCGAGCAGATTTCGCCATAACGGATCTAACGATAACTTCGGCACGACAGAAAGCAGTGGACTTTACCAGCCCTTTCATGAATTTGGGAATAACTATACTATATAAAAAACCTACTAAAGAACCTCCAAACTTGTTCTCCTTCATATCACCATTTTCATCAGGCGTACGTACTCATTAATTAATTACTTGTCAGTGAAGTTGTCACAGAGCTAATTAATTGTAATTACTGTGACACTTTGTAGGCTTTTAATCAATAAATTTTATTTTAAGGTGTGGAGCTGGCTTGCAGGCGCTTTTGTTGGAGTATCTGTCTTATTATTTGTTTTGGGAAGATTAGCACCTGAAGAATGGCAAAATCCCTACCCATGTATAGAAGAACCGGAGACCTTAGATAATCAGTTTACATTAGCAAATTCTTTTTGGTTTACGCTTGGAAGTGTTCTAACGCAAGGATCGGAAATTGCTCCAATGTACGTATTATTAAAATCGTTTAGATTTTCTAAAATATTATCTTAAGTTGAAGACACAATTATATTTTAGAGCGGTCTCTACCCGTATGGCGGGTAGTATGTGGTGGTTTTTCACATTAATCATGGTATCGTCATATACAGCCAATCTTGCTGCTTTCCTCACGGTTGAATCCAAGTTTTATGCTATTACAAGTGTACAAGATTTGGCTAATAATCCATACGGTATAACGTATGGTGCGAAGAAGGGTGGCGCCACATTCAGTTTCTTTAAGGTAATCACTGAATATTTTAACTCTACTGATCAAAAAATACCATAATAGTAGAAATCATGTATTATTTTATTGTATTTTTATAGCAAAAGATATGTAATTAATCGTTAATATTGTATAGTAATCAATAATTGTTTGTTTAATTCAAAGGAATCTGATAACTTATTATATCAGAAAATGTATCATTACATGGACGATCATCCGGAATACCAAACGGCCACGAACGATGAGGGACTTGAAAGGTATTTTAGTTTTAAGTAACATCATTTTCAATAATTAATCACATAATATTGTTTAACAATGTTTTGTATCTTAGAGTTAAATCGGAGACAGAAAAATATGCATTCCTGATGGAATCGACATCGATCGAGTATATGGTTGAACGGAATTGTGATGTTGCGCGAGTTGGCGGACTTCTGGATAGCAAGGGTTATGGTATTGCTATGAAAAAAAGTATGTATACAACTATAGGAAAATATTTCTTTCTTTGTGTTAAACATAGATTTAAGGTGTTGCGCAAACTCTGTAAACTTAAATCGAACCAATCCACTGTTAATAAGTTTAGGGAATGCAGTAGTCGGAAATCGAAATATTGATAGCTCGTTTTGTGACGTGTGTCTGATAAAAACAGATTACAGAGCTTGTGCAGTGCCCAGGTGGTACTATAATATTTACTGTACATTTTTTTTTAATCTAATTGAGCATGCCATTTCGCCGAAGTCGTAATACAAAAACCGCAAGTTTTAATTACAGATTCGCCGTATCGACAGCCAATGAGCGAATCAATACTACAATTACAAGAAGAAGGTAAATTAATCCGAATGAAAGATAAGTGGTGGAAGGAGAAAAGAGGCGGGGGAGTTTGTCAGGTTAGTTACATAAGATTATTTGTAGGAAATAGTAGAGCTACGCTGTGTACGAACGATCCCAAAACCGAAAGCAAGGGATAATGTTTATAGTTCCTCAATAAAAATGCCACCTTTTTTCAAGCGTTAGATAGGTAAAAAAAATGTCGCTGAGCAAAGCCTTTAGTCACACAGAAGGCAATTTTTATGACTTATCCCAAACTATTATAAAACGTACTAACAAATTCTGTTTATGTATTATGTAAGTTTTTTTTTCGTTTCTTCAAAGGACGACGACGTAGGAGGCGGTGATGCGCAACCTTTAGTCCTAGCTAATGTGGGTGGAGTGTTCATTGTGCTGGCAGCGGGTTGTGGACTAGCCGTCTTATGCGCCTTCTTAGAAATGCTCTTTGACGTCTGGATGATTTCCCATAGAATGAAAGTGAGTGCTTTTAAGTTCAAATTTTTTATTTTGGCTCCCCATTGTTGGTTTTCATATTGTATATTTTTTAAATAATGTTTCCTTTTGTCAGAATTGCATGAGCCAGTTTGTTCCATTTTCCCACCAAACCACCTACACATATAGTGTCCAGGCATTATTCTTCATAAATAGTATGATTGGTAAGTACACATACATTTTTAAGTTTAGTTGTACATTCAGCAAATTGCTTGTGAATTTTGGTGTGATTTTTTGAATGTCATGAAATTATGTCATGTAATATTACACAAAAAGGGACTTAGATAAAAAGTAGTACTTCAAATGCGTCATTTTTTTTTTATTTAACATTATAATTATGATTATATCATCACTCCGTAAAATCTATATTTAAAAGTGGCTAACTTAAAAACCTTTTTTCAAATATTGTCTTTATTTTATTGTATGCTTGTTTAATTTCAGATATCGTTCAAGGATGAAATCATAGCTGAACTGAAGTTCATCCTTAGCTTTAGCGGGGATACTAAGCCAGTACGCCACAGAGAACCTTCTGGAAGTGGTTCGAGAAGTTCGAAGAAAGATAAAGAAGATAGCGGTGAAGCTGAATCTATTGGTGACAATAGACTTGATCCAGCACCGACACCACGATCCGAAAGGTCTTCGCATTCTCACCACACGTTACATAGTAGAAGACAAAGCAACGCTGTACAAATGGCCCGAATGCGGAAATATAGTGGCAGAAGTATATTGTAGTATATTAAATGCAATGCGTTGTTAAAAGACCATCCAGGCGTGACTAATATGATAGTAAATTATCGGTTTATGTTCTTTTTTTCTCTTTTATAAATGTAGGCTGATCCTAACAATTAAAAAAATCAATTTTCAAATTACAAATTGTTGCGAACAAAAACAATCTTTCTACTTATACAAATAAAGAACACAATTTTGAGGACCGAAATGATTAATTATACTTAGCTTCAACCGGCGCTAAATATGTTGTAAGTATAAATATGTATGTGTAAAGGTCTCACAATATTACACGTTATATTTATTTACCTATTTTCTATCGCGTTTTTGTTGTATGTATTATTTACAAGACAGAATTTTCTTCGATTGTGAACGGTGTGGGCAAATATGAACGAGCATTATGTGACGGAAACTTGGTGACGTATGTATACGTCGCATTGTGATAAGATTCCCAGATCACAGTTAAATAACGGTGTGACAGATGGAGGGACATGATAAATTAATAAGGGTTTCCAAGGGTTTCACTGCAATCCTTAAAATAATTTTGCTTTACGCCAATTAAATTATTATCAATGTAATGCTTCTGAATTATAAATATAATCAACGCTTATTTCGATAACACAATCCTCTATTATAGTATTATACCTGCTTCTAGCAATGGACGAAAATAATAAGTATTTATTTATTATCAATTATAATCAAAGAGAATTCTAATAGATTCATAATAAATATACAGTATTTGCTTGTTAATTTCCAGAAAGTTTACTTTTCCGGTTTAATTAATTAGAAGTCATAATAACAGTGATCATATTATATTTAAACTTACGATAGTTTGTAAAAAACTATATAATATAATTTATATTTATGTAGACTACAATGTTACCAAATTAGATATTTTTTTTCTCAAATTGTAATTTATTTTAACACACTACGATATTGTTAACAACAAAATTTAAATTGTATTTGGATAAATAAAGTCTGTAGTCTGTACCCAGAATCTGTACGTTATTACACATCATATTCGTTCCAATCCTAAATAATGTTGTATTAAAACTAAGTAATTTACTTACTTAATCTTGCAAACGGTCATGTATTTGTGACATACCAGGGCATAAGGTGAATGAGTCTTGTCAAGCGGTTAATTAGGAGTGGGTACAAGATAAGTGGCGGCTGCCTTTCCTCGTACGTCTATCTGATGTGGGTGCGTTAATGAACGCCGGCTGATTGAAAAGAGTCTGTTTCCCCCTTTACTATTTTGGATGTGACAATAAAATTGAAATATTCAGAATGGTATTTCGGATGGTATAAATAAAAATATGTTAAGCAATTATTACTGAATTGATTGATTAATAATAAATTTCATAAGTAGATTTATTTAAATTTAATTTTATTTAAATAAGTTTTACAAAAATAATAGATAATTTCTAAAAGGCTATGCTGTGAAATAAATGATTTAGTTTGCACCCTATGTCCCAAGCAATCGAAATATGTATAAGTAAGATTTTTACTTTGAAAAAATTAAAATCGGTTAGAACTAGTGAAGTTGTTTCAAACAACGGTAGACTTGTTAATATCAATCATGGATCGGAAATAAATTAGGCAAAACATAGGTCCAGTAGCTGCATCTCTGACTAGTCCTTTAGAGATATAAGTACTAGACTATGACTATGATGAACGTAATAATTAATTAAGTTAATCTATCAAGATTAACTTAATTAATTATTACGTTTTTATTCATTATACAAACCTTATCGATTTTGCCAATTATTTAAAACACTGCATACCTTTTATATGTAACAATATAGGTGCAAATACTCATACAAGTAATACACTAAATCATACCAAGTGGCACAGTAATTCATACAAGCCATTAAGGTTGTTAGTTATTATGGTACATAAAACACAGTCCTAAAAACAACTTCATTGGGAAAACATAAAAACTAAAAGTTAACGTCCCGCTGTGCCTCGGCGTGGTTTATAAATAAAGTTATAACTTTTTGCCGAGCAATCTGTTAGGCTAATGGAAGCTCCGTGAAAGATTGTGGTGGCTGAGGTCGGTATCCATTTCACGACGGACACTAGAATAATGGCCACTGGAATCTTATGTAGTCGTGCCACGATCAGTTTATGGCCGCTACTAGAGAGAATATTGTTAGATGTTAAGGGCCTATTTTACAAAATGTGGGTAATTGCTACTCGTCACATAAATGTATGTATGACTGGTGGTAGGTTTCTCATATGTGTCAGTCCCCCTGGGTAAGTACCACCGAAATGTCTATTTTCCTGGACATAACAAGGCTTAACACCTCGTGTCTTAAAATGGCGAGCGCAGTGGAATACCAAACTTGTAATTTAAGGTATTGCACGGTGTTTTTACCTTCAGGCGAACGGCAAGCTCATCTAGTCATTCAAAGTAATAAAAAAAATAAGTAGATCAAATAAAAGACACTCTAATCTATGCTTCCAAATAAATGGTAATCAAATGAGCATTTCATTAGTTTTTTCTAATCCGATAACTGTGGAAAGAAGTTTACTTGAATTTGTGAAACAAGCCTAAGTCAAGGATATTAAAAATCACCAGATAAATATTTATAGAATGCAATACAACAGAAAGAAATCAAAAACTGCTGTTATATTGGATAAACTACGTCCATTATTGGTCTTCTCTCTTCAGTTTAGTTATAATTTATTTCATGGAAAAATTCTACCATTCCTAAAATTAGCTATAAATAAACAATATTTTAGCTTTTACGTAGTTTTGAGATATCATGGGAGGTTTAATAAGCTTTCTGTCTTGCATAAAGGATGCGAAGTATGTAAAATTACTATAATGATATGTAACATATGTAATTTTTACAATTTGTTCGAAAAAATAAATTGTGACAATTTCTGAACCCATTTAAAAAATATTTTCATTGATAGAAAGCTACGCTCTGTGGGCAACAAAAGCTGTAGTACTTTATTATGATTAGGTTGCTTTGTTCCGAGAAAACATGTTCCCACGAAACGACCCCGAGCAAAACCAATAAAATGACGACAAAAAATTAATTAAATGTATTATTCAACAACATACATTATAAAAATAAGCATAACATTGGTATAAATATATTTTACTTTAATTTAATACTTCTTCCTAGTGCTGAATAAGCCCATAGCAAATTAGAAGCGAACTAAGATGAAAGTAGGTAACATTCAAAGTTGTTGGCATTTATTGATAAAAATAGTTCATATTAAAAGTTGTGGTTATTTACTAATAAAAATGAAGCGACGTATATAGGAAAGAAACCCTTTCATTTCGTAATAAACGAAAGTCCTTCTTAATTTATGTATTTCCAAATAGTTAGATGCTTGTATATTTCTGTTTCGAAGTCATATTCAGATTCTAAAGATTATTGAATCTAGTCAAACAAATGAGAATATTATGAGATGAGCTCTTAGCTGTCATTTGATAAAATCAAAGTGCATTATGCTTTGTGTTATTTTAGTTCTAGTTTATTATTATTTTATGCATAGCACTTTCCATCGCGCGTATGATTTTTTGATCGAATCATTAGATGACATGTACTAAAATATTCTAATGACTAGTTTTTTAATGATTAAAATTATTATGTAAATCTTATCATTGCGTAACTGTGTCAAGATTATAATTTTTATCCTAGCTGTACTCTCGCCTCTTAGCAAACGCAACACTAAGACTTCTAGATGAATGCCTTGAGCCATGTGAGTGATGAGTTCGATGTGTATCCGTAGATCTGCCAGAACGTATAGACTTGAGCGAGCGAATTTCGTCTTTCCTCTCGGCTTCGGCGAGCGCCTCTGAACTGCCATCTTTCAGGTTTCGTTTCACAGGTTTCACATTCCCACTGAACGTGAGAGCAAATTTCAACTCTTCTATTAGCTCGTATTTGAATGTTGTCTGTAAAATGACAATTATAAATTGTCGGAAAACCCTTTTTTTTTGTTGTGGATTTTTTCGTCATTAGTTGGGAAATATATAAATAAAACAAATAAAACTGATTCAGGATAATACATACAAATTCCCTTCACATCCTTAACCCTGAAGGGATAGGCAGGTGCAACCAAGGCACCCACTTTTCGCAGTATATGTTTCTTCCCATTATGTGAATAAGAACAAGCTAATCGCCAAATCGGGCACAAATATCTGACTCCAGGCTGATACTCAACATGCGATATATTGCTTTACTTATTTAATGTGTAACTGTTTTCTGTTCCTTTTGAATAAAATAAAAAAATAAAATATATATTTTTTTTGTATAATTTTACAATTAAATTACTAAACTTTACTTAAATACCCATGATTTTATTTATATCATATCGTATCATACGTATTACGTTATGGATCTTAAAGTAGAAAAATTGAATACCTGTGCCAAATCCGTATTATAAATGTTAAAGTTCTTTTGGATACTATTAAATTTCAAAACACACATTAAATTGCTAAACGCCATGGATATTAGAAACAAAATAACCTTCATGTTACGTGATATTAAATAAATAATAATTTAATGCAAATAACAAACCACTTACTCCGTATTTAACGGACCGCTTAAACACCCCCCACAGCATATCCAGAGTCGATAAGAACAGTCCTATAAGACAGCCCACTCCTAATACCACGAACGCACCGAGCATATTCTTCATTCCCAGTTGTTTTTCCTCTTCGTTGTTTTTAACCTGAAAAACGCCATTACAGCGTCATTTGAGATTTTAATTCCGAGCTTATCGAATTTATTTTAAACTTCGCATCTAAAGAGGATGCCTGGCTGTGCCGCGGGAAGACCAGTATCTTTAATTATGCAACTGTTTATACCTAATAAAAGAAGCCAGTATTTAAAAATTACAGTCATAAAATAGCTTTCTCATGTTGTGCCATAAAATGTTTCCATTCTATAAATTACTCCTGATGTACTTGCAGTAGCTTGGGCGTATATAATTAAATATAGTCGTTGTCGAACTTCACATGCTATGGTCCCAGTATTTCAGAAATCAATTTTTACCAATCTTACTTTTAATCATATTATTCCAGACTAGCTTCCGCTCGCAGCTTCGCCCGCGTGGATTTCGGACTTCAAAAATGGAGCCGGTTGCGAACGTTCGAGAATGTTCGTTTTACGAAGCTACTCGCTAGGTGATTCGCTAGCCTCTAGGTGCAAAGCAAGCCGCCCGCCTGTGCGTTCACGACCTTATATATATACAAAAATAATCCTTATAGCATAATTCAGTATTCACGCATGATGGCTTATTATTAGCGTATTTCATGTATAACTTTGGTGTTTCTATACCGATTTCTATGATTCTTTTTATGGAATATATAATAATGTTAACTTTTTAATTAGGGATGACTGAGAGTGTTATAAACGTAAGAGTAGACAAATATAATGAGACAGCTTCGAACTGCTAAGCTATCGGGAGTTACACGTGTTATTGTGAGTCAACCATAAAAGATAGACATATGCTGTCGTGGGATATTTTTTACATAATTTTAAGGAGAACATTTCCGTCATACATGATTTCTGTGTAGCTTTAACCATTAAGGTTGCACACGCGACGGAAGCTTAAAAAATGGAGTAACTTCTCCCGTTTTCCCAACATTTTCCTTCACTGCTCTACTCCTATTAATTGTAGCGTGATGAAAAGTATACTATAACCAGCACAGGAGTATGACAAATAATTGTACCAAGTTTCGTTAAAATCCGTCGAGTAGTTTTTGTTTCTATAACGGTTATACAGACAGACAGACAGACAGACAGACAAAAATTTTACTAATTGCATTTTTGGCATCAGTATCGATCCCTAATCACCCCCTGATAGTTATTTTGGAAATATATTTCGTGTACAGAATTAACCTCTCTACAGATTTATTATAAGTATAGAAGATTACTTTCAATTGTTTGTTAAGAGTAAACACAGAAGCACCTAAAGAGATTAAGATGAAATTTGGCACACGAATAGACACTAATTTGCATCCTTTGGAAATATTTGAATTTATAATCTGATATATATGAAGTAGATGGCGCTAGCGTCGAACAGATCGCACTTTGCTATAGTGATTTAGGGATTTTGTTTCCTTTGTAGCTGGAATAGCATTTTAGGCTGGCGAAACCGCGAGTAACACATGGTATGATATAAAATGATCGTATTATACAGATGGACGGACGAGCGAAAATGGCGAAAATATTCTTTTTTACTTTCCCAGCGACAGCTAAAAGAAAACGGGAGCTAGTCAACTTAATAGATAGTTTATTTTTACTTGCTTAAAACAAACTAATTTTATCTACAGGTGAATAAAGTTAAAGATGCATTAAAACTATTATCTGCATGCGATCCTTAATTACACATTAAGTGTAGTTGTTTATACTCGTGTTTCATGGAAACTAACACACCCAGCGATTTGTGTACCCAAGACATGCAAAAGTTAGACTAAAGAAAATTACACTTTACTAAAGGATTTTATGTACATGTAACGTGAAAGATTAGTAGTTGATATCAGGATTTACAATGCAAAATCCCTAGCCGAGGTTTAAATAAGCTATCTAACGAATGGGGTGATTTTTCTAAATATCCCTAATTTTTTTTTTAGTTATTTTTGTTGCTATTTAGCAACTCGAATTAGAATATTTATTCTAGTTCGAAGTTTGAATTTTAAACGTTCTCTAACATAAATTGCATGCTCCAAAGAAATCATAATATGGTATTTCTAAGTCAAAAATATATCTTAGTACAGTTTAATACATTCTTAAAGCTGTTCATTATTAATTATTGTTATTAAAACAAGGTAGTTTCACGCATATAGACTTCTTTAACCTAATTTTCTAATACCTAAAAGAATAAGAAATATGACTCACTCCGCACTTGCCGCCTCCCCTCTTTTCCTTCCACCAAACATCCTTCAATTTTTGTATTTCACCTTTTTCCTTCAATCTTAACAGCGCATCGTCAATGTACCGCTTGTAGGGGGGAATCTGTAACAGAGTGTATTATCTCTGTAACATAGTGATTAAATATATTAATCTAAATTTGACTAAATATGCAAATGTTATACGTTTTTTCATCCCAATTCCGTAACTCTTTGAATCGAGCAAATCGCCGACTTGCATCAAATCACAATGTCTCTCCTTATAATATTCTATAGATGTTGATTCCATAAAGAATGCGTATGTACTGTTTTCAGCCCTGTTGAAAAAAAAAATACATTATTTGCTTTGTATTTTCATGATTATAATTAAAATGGTCAAAGAAGTACGAAATAAATATACCCATTACAGCACAACCTTTATACTCCACAGAAAAAATGTTTACGATTGGAATTATAAGTAAAATTTTGTTATTTTTAAATAACAATAGGCCCGGTGGGTATTTTAAAATGTTGTAAGCAGAAAATACCATCTTTTTTTCTGCAGAGTATATTACACTAGAGTATAAATATCGCAAAGGTTCATAAAGCTAATACAAACAAAGCCACTCCGACATCATTGTTTTTGACGAGCCAGCCGCGACTTTTCATTTTTTTATACATTTCCACGTGGAAGTCCGTTGTTGAATTCTGTAAATAAAACATTTAAAATCTTATCAGAACATATTATGTCCATTTATAGAGAAAATACTATAAACAATTCAGAACTTATCATCTCCTTAGTTATTAGTTTTTGGTTGCGGATCTGCTCGGGTGAAAGTCTTTGACGGAATAAAAGTGATACTATTTATGGAATAAAATTTAACATACAAGTTCGCCCAGGCCATAACCTATCTGTGAGTTAAATTTCATCTAAATCTATTCAGCAGTTTATGCATGCACCTTCGCAACCGTATCAATAAGAAACATTATTAACCTTTTATTTTAATAATAGGATCCTAATCGCGGTACAAGAGCTACATAGCAAAATAACGCTGTTGTAATTAGGTATACCACCAATAAAATCAGTTAAACTTACACTCACAAGATAAAAAATATTTATTATACACGACTTCATTACCTTGAAAAAATCTATAGTTGAGCCTTTCACTTTCGCCCCATAAGAGATCGATTTGTGACGGTATAGTTCGTCCAGGGTCTCAAACGGTAATACGTTCTTTTCGACAGTCAGGAACGCTACTAAAGTTCCCACATATGAAGCCACCATCACCATCGTGAAGAACCACCATACACTAGTGATCATTCGAGGAGCTAAAGCACTGAAAATATATTTTTTTAATATTTAAATTTTAATAATCTTTTCTAAAAAAATAAAATAATTTTAAATATTTTTATGGAATATTGTATATCATAATATTTACTACTATATTCGTATTTACTAGTTCAGACATTATGAGTAGGTGCGAAAATTTATACATTTTTTTTTTCTACGGGAGAAAAACACGCATTTCACATTTCTAAACAGTATAGTAGTAGTGATTACCATGATGTAATTTACCAAAAATAATTTTGAATTTATTTTGTGAATTTTTTAAATACATACATAGGAGCAATCTCCGATCCCTGCTGCATCACAGAACCAATGATAAGCCACACCGAATTAGCGAAGCTGAACTGATTGCTAAGTTCTTCAGGCTGCTCGATACACGGTACGGGATTTTGCCATTCCTTTTGTGAAATGCGCCCGATGAAAATCATAATGCACCCCAACCCTAACTGAATTAGCATCATATTGTACCAAACCTGCAAAAATCAGACCCGGGATTGTTGTTTTCCTTAGCAGTTTCTATTTTAGCGATGAAAGTTGCAAGTAGTGGGTACCTAAGGGTAAATGGTAGTTGCTCCCCTTGAGTACCTAATGTTGTAGGTATGATGGGAGCGTTGGCATTTTTTAATGGAAAAGTCAGAAGATTGTCGCGGAGCCGATTTTCTGGAGCATTAATTAACCGTAACAACAAAGATTTCAGTTTATATCAGCCCATTTATGATGTAAGTAAACTCAATTGGCTTCTGAGCTGCTCCATCAAGAAACTGATTGCTGGTTTTACCTTTTCTCCGCTACGTGACATATTGCATTAATATCTTTACGATTTAAAAAATCATTAATAACTGTTATAACTGTTACAATTATACGCACCAGTTGTTTTCAAAAATCACAAATTACTGTTATTGCTCATGATAAATCAGTTCTGCTAAATATTACGTAAGTATTATTGCTGGTAGTTTCCAAATTAGTATTTAACATGAAATCTAACCATAACTATTCAGCTGCGGACGGATAGTGTGATTAATATATTTCTCCAAACATAACGCGGCGCTATGAATCAGGTTCCCCAGGGTCTATCAACAAGTTTATACTTTTTTTTAATCACCTCAGTGAACTACATTTACAAACACAAAAAAATATATGTACTATAATTACCTCTTTTGAAAACACAGCCATGAAAGAAAACATTTCAGGTGGTTGTTTGCTTGGCTCTTTATAAAGTATACCAATACCAAGTGTCATGAATGGCTGTGAGAAATCGATGGCAGATTGTCTTTCGGCTGTGATAGTTAAGTCACATATTGCCAAATCTGCTTTCTGTAATCAGTAGATTTCATAAAATAATATCATAATATAAAATATTAAAGATGGAACATACAGCTAAGTATTGTATTAATAATAATGATGTCATCAATTCAAAATTGTCGAAAAAGAAACTGTACAATATGATGATAAAGTTCACTGGCGTAAGGCAAGTTAGCAGATACATGTAAATGCAGATAAATGTAGTATATATGAGATTTAGTATACCTATATTATGCAGGTTTCCATAAAAAACACACAAAACATACCTCGTCCATTAGCTCGCGGACCATTCCATCCCATTCGCCAGTATCAAGAGAACCATAATTACTCTCGACTCTGAATTTATAGCTAAAACCTAGAATATTTGACAACATATCAATCAGATCTATTGTGAATCCTTCGTAGCGATCGTTATCTTCCAATTCCGTGGACGATTGTTTCTCGAAGCCGTAAGGTGCGGTCTAAAAATCAAGAATGCTTTTATAGTTAAATGTTATAACGGTTCATCTTTTTTTAATTTCAGTAAATTTACCTTAGATATGAGAACTATCAAACTTTTATTTTTTAGGATAGATTCTTCTCCTATTTCTGTCCCGGGTGTTATAGGTCTTTCTATCAACAAATTGTTTCCCTTCCACGTTCCAATCTGTAATATTAATAATACACATGAACAAATAAAATATTATATCTCTAAGTATCTCACACTATAGTATACTAACAGTTTGATTACCAGATGGAGTCAATTCTAATAAATCCATAGTAACATCAACCCTCTGTCCAAAGCCATCAAATAGCAACGTTCTTGTTAAACCTTCAATTTTGTTCTAAAAGGAAAATAAATTGAATAGTAGAAAAAATATATTTTTTATGTTTAGACTATAAGTAACTATAAAATAGAGACATTTATCATAATAAGTATACAGACTTAAGTAAATATTTGTCTCAAGTACGACATTACCGGTTTCCACTTGGAGGATTTATTTATAGGTAACGGATGAGCTTCGAAATATTGTTTTTTATTATTAACTATAAGGAGTTGCGCAAACGTCGTTAACTCTTCCCGATAAAACTGATAGTTGTTTCAACAGACTTTAGTAACTACAGTAACCTTAAAAATTATAGCAACTGTCAGCACCGTCAGTTTCGTAAATGTTGTTTCTCGGTAACTAGTTGACAGCGTCTGCCGGACTCCTTATTAATACCGTTTTCATAAAGTTAAGCAGAGTTGATCCATATGTCCATGACTCATAATTATCACAATCAAGCTCAGATGGTGTGACGTTCACTTTGTCCATAGCGGCATTGAACACTACTATAGCATCATGTATCAATAATATATTAGTGTTTATATCATCAGGTTCAAAAGAACTTCCCGTATCTTCATTAAATTGAGCAGTTAAGTTCCACAATATTTCATTGTTCGAAGTTTTGGCCATACGGAAACCTGTATAGGACAAACGTCATAATATATTCCTTGACAGGAAGCGATAGAAGATAAATAAGTTACAAGTTCGAAAGTTTAAAGGCTGCAATATGAAAATGACAGTTCTAAATAATTTAGCCCAACTCTATTTTTATATAGTGTAAACAGGCTAATGAGTAAATTTGGGAACTTTTTGTTAAATGTAAAATAAAAACCTAGAGGCACTGTTGGCCTATAACGAAATTAGCGATGGGCGAAAAGAAGATAATTGTTTGGGTCTCTAGAAATCTGACTGACTACACGAAACACAATGTTTCATGTCATGTCATATCGTTTATTTTTAAGACAATGGTACTAATCCGGTCACTTGACCCTTTTAATACAAAAAGAACCGCAGGTTTTAATAACTGGGAGACAAAAGCAAATTATAAAGACCATTACAGCTCTTTAATTTATGTGGAATTAAATATACCAGTCATATTAACACCGCCATATCTGTATCGCTCCAAGTCCAGGGTAAATAGATCAGGCGACAAAATGATATACGAATGTTCCTCCGCCATTAAGGCGACTTGTTGAGCGTGGCTCAATAACTGTTCCAGATTCCTCGACGGACAGTCTACCACGAAGTTTACACAGCCGTTCTGCTTCGCATTTATTAACACGTCTCTGAAATTAATATTTATAAAATATTTATCTGTAGTAGCTTTGCCCCACTTTATGTTGGAAAGTTGACGGGACCTTAATTTTCCTCAGTCATGTCCAGACATTTATGATTTACGATAATGTCATACTTCAACGTCGTAAGAATAAATCATTGATTTCAAATAGACGTTTTGATATCAGTTTAATAATTTTTTTATTTAATTTACTAAGGCGGGAATATACATATATGTATAAAATAATATGTAATATGTTTTAAAAAATGACAAATAAACGACACTTATGATGTTCTGTAAATCTTTGTTAGCACCTTCACCTGTTCCGTCCCATGGATGCATTCGCAAAGCAAAACCCCCTCATGTGCAACACAAAGCACGTTTTGCTACAAACAAGAACGAAGACGTCTTAAACGCCCACGTGGTAGCCCCAGCACAAAGATAACGTTTCGTTAAATATCATAGAAACGTTTTACGACAAATATATTGTACGTCTATTGCCCATGATGCAATACTTTATTTAAAAATAGCAAATAAACAATCATTGTGTTATGTTTCGTTTCGAAGTCCAAAATAGTGATTTTACCCAATAAACACTTTAGAGAGATTTTTAACCGTACTATTATTTTTTTTCACCCATGAGAAAAGTTTAGTTGCTTGTATTTTATTTAGATACGAAGTTTTTAGAGATAGGTATAACGGATATCAGGCAACTCTTCGGCCAATTAAACTATCAATATATATTATATCGGAAAATACATATCGATATCTAAATGTAAGAATATCGAATTTTGTTTCGTTAACAAAATTAACATTAAAAACGGAGAGAGGTTGCTTTATCCGACAACAGTTTCAATAGAATATTCATTTCTTTCGTCCCTTGAGTTTTTTTTACCCCATTTTATTAGTAACACGACTGCCTCGGTGCTGTACTTATATTGCGCAATTGGTACGACCACCGATCTGAGATCCTGGGTTCGAATCCCGCAGTGGCTCAAAATTGTATTGAGTTTTCCTGCTCAGTATCAACCCGGAGTCTATAATTTGTACCTGACATGGCGAAGGGCTCACTCTCTATCATGGGACGGAATACATATGGCAAAAAGTGGGTCCACTCACAGTTATTTATCGGCTTACCCCGCCCTTCGGGGATAAATCATAAAAGGCATAACCGTGTATTAATTAATTGACGATAAATTATGGTACACGAACATTAAACTATGCCAGCTGTAAGTACATCGTGACTAAAGAACCACTATTTGGTCTGATTTCATCGATTTTTAGTATACAATTATGTTAGTACTCGTGCGACTGGTGAAGTTTATAAAAAAATAAATAATATGCAGAA
This sequence comes from Manduca sexta, assembly GCF_014839805.1. Taxonomy (NCBI): domain Eukaryota; kingdom Metazoa; phylum Arthropoda; class Insecta; order Lepidoptera; family Sphingidae; genus Manduca; species Manduca sexta. Next base: position 7,556,411 of record NC_051133.1, on the reverse strand, counting down.
AGGTTTTTACGACACTCTTGATTCTAGAGAACATAAAACTTACGTTCTAAAGTCTAGAACATCCGTTTTTTACGTTTATGTGCATATATTTCATTATAAGCACGAGTGCCGAAATCTTATTACAAGTAGTTATTCTAAATATCTAAATATTTTAGGCCAAAGCCTTCAAGGCCCTATCCCTATCTAATTTATCTTATTTACCCTATATAGTCTATAACGTCCGTTTGTTGTCAAATTATATTTAACTAAATAATTATAATTGTTATAATGTGGAAGATAAAAGTATAGAAACACAATTGCATGTTTTTAACTAACATTCATAGTAAAATATTTGGCTCCAAAAAAAATTTTTAACATGATTATTAGTTTGGGTTATTTAATAAGGACCCAATTTAACTTATATTTACTTTGTGAATTAAAATAAATAAATTATTGTTTAAAAGTCGTCGATAGATCTATCCGTTGGAAATCTCGCATATTTTTAACGTTGTTTTGTATGAAGCATTCTACCACCATAAAATGTTATAACAATTGACGCGTCTCTATATGAAAATAATAACTCTGATATTAATGGCATAACTAATTCAACTTTGTTGAGCTGGTGGATTGGTTCCGCTTTAGCAAAACTGCGTCCAATTTTTATCCTTATTACATTAAGATAGATATTATAATATAAAACTGACCTGTAATCATCTCCACTTAGTTCCCTGACTATAACCGTGTGTTTGTCGGTACTGTTCCCCATACTCATCAGATCCGTCATTTTTAATAAACTATTCCCCCTTACGTATAATAGCGTGAAGTTTTTCCACTCTTTGTATTCTATAATATTTTTTAAAGCCTGAAAAAAAAACACATAATATTTCGATGCAACGCATAGAAAGTCATATAAAAGTTATAAAAAAATGCATAATTTTAACATGAAGGGTAAGTTATAACACATTTTTTTCTCATGACCAACACCTCACCCGCGTTGCGATCTTAAAGGCTACAGTCTTCGAAACATCAAATCATGTATAATATAATGGCATAAAATTCGTGAATTTATTTAGATTCTTTGCAGAGACTGCTTACAAGGAGTAATTAACGTAGATTATATTTACGTAACTGGTTATAAAAACTGATTTAGTACTAAGTTAGGCAACAAGGTCAATTTGAGAAAAACGCATTTTCTTTAACAAACAGTAGTTTTGCTGAATATCCAATCTTTGTACCTATATGTAAGTTAATATTGCAGAGGTAAAGTTTGTGAGTTTGAATATACTAGGTACATATTCCCTGGAACTTCTGATCCAATTCTGAAAACTCTTTAAGTAATAAGAAGCTGCATTATTCTTGAATGCTTTTTCTTTCGGAGATTTATATTTTTTTAATAGGTCACTCGATAGTGGATCTGACATCAGGTCATTTAGTGACTAGTGTCAAGTTGATCGTGTAAATTTTAATGTAAATGTAAATTAGTAAAATAGATCAATAATATTACGAGTATATAGAGATATTAAAATAGAACCTAGATCCACGGTTGCAAGTTGTCAAGTTTCTCGCATAAGACTATACTAAAGATTGAAGAAAATTTGAGCTCTCAGCCACAAAGCTATTATCAGAGACTTGAGGTATCGGAAAGTCAACAAAATGTGTAAATAATTTTAACTTACGCTGTTATACGCTATGGGACTGGGGTACATGTTTAAGACCGACCAGTTCTGAGCGTATAAATCATTGTGTGGTATTATCACGTGAGGTAGCTCAAGCATATCACTCACGGCTTGGATGTGTTCGCTTGCACGTCCTCCTAGACCGTCGATTATACCGACTACTCCTTCCTGAAAGATATCAAATAGCCCGATATTTTTTTCTCATACATCATCTCTGTTTTGTGATGTTATGAACGCTGCTTTGACGATCGGATGAATATGTTGTGGAAAGTTTTTAGTTAAAAAATATAATTTTATTAGATTTGTGTCTCAGTGAGGTCATCGGATGTGTACAGTGAGGGACTTCAAAACGTATCTCAACCCTACCCAACTAGCCAACAGGCGGTTCAGTAACTCACATTGGACTCAATGAATTTAGCTCAAATACCCTCTATTCATTAAATGTCAGGGGATGCCTAAATGTAACATTATGAAATCATGAATGGGATATCATATACATGTACATTTAACCTTTCATAATCCAGTCGCCACAGGTATAATGAACGACATATTTATGGATGATTAGTACGTCCTTATGAATAACCAATGTTAGCATAAAAAATGCATTTCTTCAATGAATAATTTCACTAAATAGCATCTTAAGATTTTAGCATTAAGGATATTTCTTGGTTATTAATATCAAAACTCAGTATTCATAAATACAAACATATCCATTCACAGAATGAACGTCTCAGTGACGCAGGATAAAAAAAGGGATAAATAGCACACTGTGTACCTACTTCGAGCCGAGAGTCTCAGATTAATACCAACTGACGACAGGCAATACTTAATTCACCGATTTTGTTTAATGCACGGTCACGAGCGACGACTTTATTAAAATTGTGATGATTTACCTTTGCAAGTTCGCACACGAGTTTGCTGATTTCTAAAATCTCTCCTCGTTTTGATACTTCTTTAATCGAAGTAGTATAATTATACATTTTAGCGCTTATTTTTAAAGCGACTTGCATGTCTTCCGCATCTTTGTAGAATATACCGCCTGGAACAAGTTACAATTTGAATCAACCACAGTTCTAACGAATTTGAAACAGCCGAGGTTTTTGCGGTTAGAGTTATTTAGCATTTTGTTTGGGTTGCTTCAGTTGCTTATAAAATTAATCAAACAACAAACACAATTTTAGATACATAGTATTTATCTCAAGAACAGCATGACAAATATAACTGATAAAAATAAATAAAACAATTCTACTAACCTATCAGTCTGTCATCCGATAAACCACATTGAGAGTGCAGCAAAAATAGAAACAAAAATATGACGATCATATTGTTAGTTGAATATACTCATCGGTTTATTTATGAAAAGTGAACACTATAAAAACCACCACCAACACACGAAATCCTAAGAGCTATAAAATCTGATGAGTTTATGTTGCACGCCCAACATTGTGTGAACTTTAGTTAATCAATGTTTTAAAACAGAAGCGTAATAAACGTTCAGAGCTTAGGCCGACTTTCGGTAATGTGTTTAGATTGGTATTGGGACGGCAGCGCTCGCGACATGACGCGTCGGAAATAATCCGCCGACTATATTTAGGACGAGTTTTCCACAAAACGACACACTTTATCTCAATACCGTCTGGCGAACAAGATCGCAGAGTATACGATATACTAACAAAAATTACAACTGCCGCTTCAGCATGGATTAGTTATATAGGCCAAAGGTCTGAGATATTTATCCGTCGGACTTAAAAAAGGTATGCGCGAGCAATAAAATTATATTCTTGTTAAGAATAGTTCTTAGAGATTGTGTTGGTTGACCTATAAACGAGAGCGGTATTTGTTACGTTACTATGCAGTATTCTTGAACAACTGCATTAACAAAGGCTCTAAAATAGTAACAAAAGAGCAAGGCAAGTCCATCTTAAGATTGAGATTCCATTAATTATTTACTTATTATGGCTTTAGAGCAACATGATTTAAACAAGTTTTGGATGTTATACAGTTTAGTAAGTACATAATATAAGTTATAGTAGTTGATTTTTTTTTAGAATGAATATTTCAACAGTGGATTTTACTTGTTAGTATCAATACTTAAAAGCTGGTAACTTAAATTTTGAACATTAGCAAACGTTGGCTATTCTTTTTTATGCCTTAATGTAGTAGTAAGTACCTACTTTAATATATGTTGAAATTATTAGGCATTTTCATTTAGAAAAGATTCTTTTTATATACCGATAAAAAATTTAGCATTTTGCATATTTGAAACGCACTTATCTATTTTAGATAATACTTATAAAAACCTTTTCCAGAAGCAAAGTCTCAATTGGTATTTTTGCTATGTATATTATGTTCTTAATTTTATCTAAATTCATTCAGTAGTTCGTACATTTACGTCTAACAAACATTAAATCATCTTCCCAACTTTCGCATTCATGATATTAATAGAATAATAATTGAATTAAGATTATGATTGAAAACTATAAAAAAAAAATTCTCTAATACAGAAACCCATAAACCCAGTAATTTTACATTTCGCAAGATTCTTAGTATGCACGTCGGTAACGTAGAGTGTTGACTCACTGGACGTGCGAAACATAAATTTATCGACGATATAGACTTGCGACTTATACAAATAAGTATCTGAGACATTCAATACACAATTAAAGTATAATATACTACATTCTTTCCTCTCCGTTAAGTATTTTTCTTGTTTTTACACAAAAAACAGGTAAATATTTACATCAAGGACAATTTATTTTATAATTCAATTTAAATAAAACACAATTCGGATTAAAATCGCTCGTGTACGTCAATTGGAAACTTCACAATGCTGGATCGATAAAGTACAATAAAATATTTACGACTTATGTTACGAAACTTATTTGTGTACGCTCTGCACTTAAGCCGCATTAAAATGCTGTAAACTAAAGAAAAAAATGCATTACCTTCAAACCATCACGCATGGAATGGAATATATTACAAAGCTTTGCTCGTGATTCCACCTGTGTGTATAAGTTTTTCTTTCATAAGTCCCGCTATATATTTTCTCGTGATAAAAATAGACTATATCCTATATCAGACTAAAATCTATCTCTGTGCCAAATTTCATCCGGTTTCGTTTAGCAGTTCTGACGTTTTTGAGTAACAAACATTCAAACTTTCGCATTTATATTCGTATAGATTCTGCTTCGCAAAACTGTATCTCGTATTTAAGAGGTCATCTGGGTACCATCACATTGTCCATTACTCTTTTTCTTTCTGCTGTCATATAGCAGTGTGTCAGCATTATAGTGTTTTGGTTTAAGACATTATAGACAGTTCAATTATCGATATTATCAGGCTTCATGTTATTTGATGTCTTAGATTAACGAGTATCCGTGTCATGCAGAGCTTTATACAAAATAGGATAAATATTAATTAATAATTCCAGGGATTGGACAAAAAAAAAATAATGAAGTGCATATAAAGAATATAATGCAAAGTATATAATATATTATCACCAATTTTATTACGTGCTTGTTGCAAAAGTGCACGGAAGTAAACGCAATTCAGGTTTAATAATATTATTTTTTACGTATTTTTATAAATACCTGTAACTACCTGAGACACTTGATTCCCAAAGCTTTCTCTCGATATTAAGGCAATTATTTCAATTATTTAGCCATAAAAAGAAATTAAAATGTCGAAGATAGTTTATCGGACGACATAATTTCTGAACATGTTTTATTTAATTGAAATGGCATTACATTGACTTTATAAGTAAAACCCGTTCACCCGAGTGTAAAAAATCAATATTAAACCACATCGAAAATATTTTAATCATGCTTACTTTTGTCGCGTCACGATCAAGAAAGCAGTGAAGTTTACACAGCGAACGATCAACTGCTTTCTTGATCGTTCGCTGTGTAAAATTTCAAATAAGGATTTGACCGTTATCGCAGTACGTTGGTCTTATTTAGTGTTTATTTTTTTACACGGCATCATTGGCTCCTGCGACTTGCTGGTTGGTTTGAGAACGAATAATATTACGTTGAATTATGACCAGCTAATCGCGAACGTTACATTCAATTTCTTTTAGACCAATAAATAAGAGTTATTAACTGATGCCGTTTTAAAACTTCTATGTAATAGAACAATTTTGATTGACCAGGGCAGTAGGTACCACGGTGTTGTGAAATAGGTTTACGACCATTTATCACCAGCAATTTAAAAAATGACTGCCTCGGTGGCGTAGTTGTACTGCATGCGCGGTACGACAGCGATCTGAGGTCCTGGGTTCGAATCCTGGGTCGGCCAAAGTGATATTTGGGTTTTTCTGCTCAGTATCAGCCCGGAGTCTGGAATTTGTGCCTGATGTGGCGATAGGCTCGCCCCCTATCACATCATGGGACGGAACACACTTGGCGAAAAGTGGGTGCCTTGGTTGCGCCTCTGCATAGCCCTTCGGGGACAAATGCGTGAGGTTGTGTGTTTGTGTGTGTAATTTAAAAAATAACATCCCGTAATTTAAAGTCTCCTCTGCTTCATAACACCTCCAGTACCTTTAACGTACATGTATCTGGTACTTATGAGCGTTTATCAAATGAACTATTTGCCGGGCCTATTGTAAGAAAGAAATGTTGGACGCCTAAAACTTCCAGCAATATGAAATTGTACTGTAAAAATCCTACGCTATTAGCATTACTGGTAACAAAAATACTTACTTTAATGTCAGCAGCCCAATTTCACATGTAAACAAGTTTGTTGACAGATATGTCGCCGAGTTTAATTTATGATTGTTATTTTTTGTATAAATTGTGGTCGGAAAATGACTATCGTAAATAATATAGTTTATATCTTTGTATTATTCGACAAGACCAAGGTTTTATGAACCTGTCATACCTGTGTATATTGTGCTTGAAAAACTGGTTGACTCTTAGGAATCTGCAATTTACAATCCTGACTAATGAATACAAAATATTTTCAATAAAGTGCCATACTGCGCATATTTCAGTTAAAACTTGGAACCCGATAGTGAGACAACATACATTTGAAAACATGCATTCCAATATTTTTTTAGGAGTGAGTGGGTGATATTTTCTTGTTTATTAATAAGAATTATTCTAAGACTACTATTTTTTATGTACCAGACCGGGAAAAGCACCTATATGAACGTTTTACCTAATGGGAAATTATTTCTGCTGCCAATAAAAATATGCCACAGATATCCAGAATCATTCGACGTTGGAGCAAATGTAAGAGTTAGGAAAAGGAGGTTTTACGAAACTGATGGCGCCTCACAATTAGCCACGTAGCTAATTTTAAGGCGCCGTAATGCAACCTTACTGCAAAAAAAATCTGTCAATTTGTTTTATTAGAAGTAGGATAGCCATCCTTCTGGTTGTGAGTACTGTGTAGTATTTTCTTGACATTTTAATATTGGTATTTGTTTTTTTTTATGCCGTTCATACTAAAGGTGAAACTGGATACAGTTAAAACATGGTTTGAGTCATCCAGACTGAGATTAGCGTGTAAACTAGAATCACGTGTTTCTTCTCACGTGTACTGTGTCGTGAGTGAGCGCGATGCGGCGCTTGCTGAATAAGTAATAGCCCGAAGCAACGACTTACTAAAATCTGATAATGCTGAATCAGCTTTATATGTTGTTGTTTTATTAGTGTATATTTTGTTCGCGTATCTAATACAACCACAATACACTAGTATATATCAAAGAAATAAGCGCCAAGTTATAAAGTACATTATGGGTATTAATGCTTAACACTTGTCATATAATCCGGTACGTAATTGTGTATCCAGATCGGTATAATTCTGGCAACCGTCAAATTACGCCACAACACTTGTTGGTGAACTATGATTTTCGGAAAACAAAAATTTTACAGTCACTGCGTCAGCGTAAAAAAGGGTCAAAGTTTGTAGCCCTGTATGGCTAATGTAATTAAATATAACTAACTAGCTTTTGCTCACGGCTTCGCCCGCGTCAACGTTTTCTGGGATGTCTATTAGTTCTGAGGGTCTCGAACAATTTCCATACCAAAATTTCTTCTAAATCCGTTGAGTAGTTTGAGTTTATCGCGTTCAGACAGTCAGAAAGATGCGGTATGGGGACTTTGTTGTATAATCTATTTTATAGAACTTTTTAATATAAACAAATTCGGCATACATGTTTGTCGCGTAATTTTAAACGTTTACGCAGCGCACGCAACGGTAACTCTCAAAAGGAACAATTTATTCCCGTTCTTGCATTTATGCTCCGCTCCGTTTGGTCATAGCGTGATGTTATATAACCTATAGCCCTCCTCGATACATGGGCTGTCCAACATTAAAATAATTTTTAATTCGGACCAGAAGTTAACGAGATTAGTGCGTTCAAACTATTAAACAAACAGAGTTTACATAATATTATGAGCATTAAACACTGACTCAAATACAATTAATGATAAACGAAGTGGTGTTCCAAGAGTAATAATCGATCGACTAAAGATAATTGTCCCTCAGTCGACACAATTATGCCAAACTATCGGAAACAACATTTCGAAACATGTAAAATTTCCTGTCATTCACGTTATAGTGGGATACAAACTATCGGAAACAACATTTCGAAACATGTAAAAATTTCCTATCATTCACGTTATAGTGGGATACCAAACCATCAGTAAAAATGTTAAGACTGTCACAACTGGAAAAGGAGGTCATCGGGTACACTACTCTAAACGTCTCGCGTGGTTCCGTTCAATTCAATTTACCGAAACAAGTACCCGCTTCAGCGTAAAAGGTTGACCGTCCGAAGATATTTTCATTTGGATTAATTTCTTTTCTTTATATTTAATTTCTATATTTTGTATAGCGAGATTATTGTTACTCTTTTTCGGAGTAATGACGATATTATTGTGTGTCATATTATGGTGAATTGTGTTTCTGTATTATTTTATAGTTTATATTGCCTTATTATCTTCAAAAGATAAACCTGTTACATATTTCGAATCTTCTGTAATACCAAACCTTATTCTTAAATGGGTATTTTTTCTTTCTATTTGCTTGTTATTTTAATTGTACTGGACTAGACCCAAATATAGGATTTCAGTAATAAATATGTTCTGCAATATACTTATTGGAAATTATTTCAAAGCTTATTTCTTCTCAATAAATTCTACCATTGTATCGACTATGACACAATGTATGCAAAACTACTTCTAAAACACACCTTAACATTTCCTCTATAATTAGTTTCTGTATTAACCGCAGTATTCGCGTACACGAGAATATTGTAAGTACTTATTATAGAAACTCTTTAACTTGGCACTTGCAACAACCGGGTCAGCTATTGGTATGTTTCGCGTAATTAAAGCATTTCTGCAACAGACTCTGAACAATATTACGAGAACACTGTATTTATCTTCGGTGAATGTCGCACAGGTGGTGACTTGGTTGTTCACTGCGAAAATTTACATAATATTTTTGTATTGGCGCTTATTTTTTAAACAATGTTCTGTTTTTAATGAGTCTTTTCAAGAATTGTAAATTATTTTCCATGTTCTCATATGAAAGCTATTAAATTTGATTATTAATTAACATACATACTTTAACCTCGTAATTTTCAAAAATATTAATTATATTTTTTTCATTTTGGTCAATCTCAAATACTTTTTCATGTAATGTTGCCTGAGGGATAATATTATACCATATTTATTTCGTTTTCGGGTTATTTTGGAAACATTATATTACAAATGATAAAAAGTATGTATAAAATGTTCTAGCACAAAATTACTGTAACCTATATCTGGAAAAAGCAGCTATATGTTTATTATAGCTATTATTATTTCAATCATATCGTATTTTACATAACAACATGTGAAAAAGATCAGGCCATTGTTTCCCTTCAATTCGCCAGCAACAAAAGTAAACTTACGAATCATAAAGCGTAAGCTAAAGTACGCTCTTCAAAAAAATAGACCATCTTCACCTAATAAGCAATGTATGTTGTAGTAGATGACAGTCTTTATTAATTAAACACCAGGGCCCTTATTCTCTATGATAGTGTAAATGCGTAACGCGGCTGTGTCATGTTATCTTCGAGAAATGTGCGTGGAATGGTATTCTGTAAGCCAAATTTCTATAGTCCTAAACATGATGCGTTGTGTTACGTGCTTGTTACGCACGGTTAAAATAACGTGCGGGATAGAGAATAAGGCCCCTGGCAAGAAACCAGCCACCAACCAGTTTTTCCTCAATTTGCTTGCCGACCGCTACAGCAGTGTGTAGTTACCGCAGATTGCAATACGAACGAGAAGTGGATTTAATATGTCCGCCAGGTCTAGCGTGCGGAACGCAGTGTTCCTGATGACAATGTCCGACGACCACTTACTTTTAAATGAAACGATTATATACCAGGTTAATTTTATTGCATGCTGGTATATTTTATACTATTGAAAGGCACTATGAATATTTAGTAACGTGTAAAAGTGTTTAAGAAAAAAAAATCTCCGACTGACAAAAACTCTTCTCGACCAAATACTGACAATATTACACTTTTAAAATTCAGGTTATTTTTTACTTAGTATACTGTTTACAGTTAGTTAATAATATGAAAACATTCATAAATATTTATTAGGTAAACTTAAAAAAATCAATATTTATCAAAACTTTTTCTCCAAAATAAATATGAAACATCAAAAGTTTATATCAAATTTGATGTTCAGTATAGCTATAATTTTAGTACAGAGCTTCCAAATATCAATAGTGCATCATGAGGGATAATATATTTCAGTAAACGATCATGCAAATTCAAGTCTCCAATAGATACAAATAAATCGTTCGTAAACTGAGTCAACGACCTTAACTTTACGATTTTATACTAAAGTCAACACTTGTACCGACACTCAGAGAAACATGTAGCAAATAGACAGAATTAATAAATTTTTAGCACTTTGTTCACGTCTTTATTTAAAAGGGAAATAATATTAAAATGATTTTTCTTTTATTTACCGACAACATTGAATTGCTAAAGCTAATCAGCTTGCCTTGAATGCGCAATTGCATATTACTTAGATTAAAATACCGAACTATTTATTTAAAAATCTTAAGTATTTTCTTACATTTTAATGAAAATAATAAATTAATAAGGATGACCAGTTTAATCGTAGTAGGATAAGTAAAAGCACTTCAAATGATCACTAAAACAAACGAATGTAAGATAGTGCATCTGTTCCTGCGCTTAACAAATTAATTAATTACCTTGAAACACCACACGTTCTTTAGAAAAGTTTCCATTTGAACTTTTTAAAGTGGATGCTTAAGTTAACAAGTTTTCCGTGCATGTCGATTTATAAATCTGAAAGCTTTGGATTGAATCCGCTGGTTGGTACAGGAGTAACTCATTCTTAAGCCATTTTATTCTTTTGGTTATCCTGTAGCATCATCAAGTATAGGTCGTACATAAGTATTATTATTTTTTATTATTGGCGAAAATAATTAAGACAGTGGTATCCAAGCTCTTTTTCGAACAGCCTCCGCAATACATATGCGTTAATAAGTGAGGTTATGTTGTTTTGTGCTAGACTTGATCAAGAAAGTGATTATGATCTCCAACTTACAAATATAATTTCTTCAACTATTTTGTGGGTATTAAAATGAAATTTTCCGTACAATATATTTTTTTTTAGTCGATAGCTAATCTATATAAGATCCCATATTGGGTATGTTCAATATCCATCGGTGACTGGAACCACTCATCACTATATCAGTCGTTGTCAACCTTGGAAGTCTTTAAAAAACGCCACCTTCATCAATAGCACGAGTGTAGACAAAAACCCTCACAACTTTTATGAATCGCAAAACGTCTACATGCATGATTGCCTTACGTGATAGTGGCGCTAAAAATATTATTATTGGCACTTCATCATAAACGTGGCGTGTTCTGGGTGCCATTTATGTTTATGTCTAGACGGTGCTGAGACCTCTTGAAAGCACATTTCAGTGTGCTAGCGCAAAATTTCTTCGGCTGTTCACTATCATAGTCCATTTCATGATGTCGAAATTTTATACTTTATTTTACAGAGAAATTGCTTTATTATTTAAAGGGATTGGTATCTAGAAGTTAACTGATACTTTAGAACTAGTTCAGTGAAATAGCAGGTCTTTTCAATGTAAACATAGTTGAATAAATGGACATTTCCACGAACAAACATTTTTGATCTTGTTTTCAAAACTATTCATGATATAGTAAGCACTGCAGTGGACCATTATGAGTGGTATTATCTTTGTAATATATAAAATCTATCGATATGTTTACGATGTTAGATTCCGAGACGCCTTTAACCATTTCAAATGCGGTTAAATTTACGATCATAGAGCGAAGTAACCTTATCCTGCTGGCAATAATCTTCAAGCACAAATTGAATATCTGAGATTGCGCTGGTTACAAATAGAAAATTTATTTAATGGCTCTAAATTTTGTTAAGATGCCGCTTGTATATTTTTAAAAATATTCCAACATGCCGATCTGAAATCTCCTTATACGATGTGCCCTGAATACGCTCGGGATATGCCTTAGAGACACTTTTACCCTGATTATATGCAAAGTGCTTGCTAACCAAAATACAAGGTAATATAAAACGGCTAAGGCTTAGAACAACGTTTAAACTAAATTATGAAGAGTGACATTGGTAAATCCTGCTTAATACTTTTAACTTTTAGAAAAGGGTTAATAATAATATGTATATTTTGTTAAATTTATTATTTTTTAACCAAATAGGCATATACACCGAAATATGTAAATAATACGTCTCGTACGATAAAAATATTATAACAATATTCAATGGATATAATCTGGTGGGTAAAATTTGGGATTTTATATAAACAAAACGGTATAAGTCGATATGAAGCTCTTGCGCAAGTACGATACTTAGTACGAAACCAACAAGTTACCAATTTGATAATACGATAGACATTTTGAGTATTTTTGAATTGCTATTGAATCCGCTTATGTGCATATTATCTTGTTCTCTTCGCTCAAAATTTATATTAAAACTAATATCGGTGTCTTTCCGCATTTACAGGAGATTTTCTTGTTACCGCTCTTCACGATACCACAATATCATGAAAATTTACATTACCTATGTAGGTCGCATTACGAAGGCTGCACATAAATCCTTTTATACTTCAATGTTTCTTTAATACGGTTCCTGCCAAACAAATTGTTTAACGTAAATATTTTATAACTTAATCCTACTAATATGATAAATGTGAAAGTTTGTGAGGATGGATGTATGTTTGTTCCTCTTTCACGAAAAAACTACTGAATAGATATGGATGAAACTTTAAAATAATATTGGTTATACATCCTAATAACACATAGGCTACAATTTATAATGATGTGTAAATTGCTTATAATATAACGATACATATCAAGTAAGTCGGAAAAAAAATATCCCGGAAATCTTCTTCACGCAGGCGGAGCCGCGAACAAAAGCCATTCACATTATAATTATTACCAATAAAAACTATTCTTTTGTATTTTAATTTTATTATGGTATGGATTATACTATTGATAATTATACGTCGCCCTTATTTCGGGAACAGACATGTGGCTTCTTTCTGCCTCCGCGAATTTCACCAACGAAAGTATTGTGTAAATATTTTGCAAAAGGATGAGAAGTTAATTGAAACGAGCGCCACTGGACACACCGAGTTTACTTAAAATCTTATATAGAACCAACTGAGCCACTTAAAGTACATCTAGCTAGCTTGAGCAAGCAATCATCAGTAAAGGCAAAATGTTATTGAAATTAGGAATAGCAAGATTTCTGAATGTTAAGTCCAATTTCAATTTGAAATGCCACTAGATGCCATACGTGCAACGTAAAATACATACTGTGTTGATACACATGCAAATAAATGAATATGAGATAAGATCATGTTCAATAAAATAATAAGTCGCCTGTCTAACGAGACAAGTCATTATACCAACGAAATTGAGTCCCGACGATCTTGAATTATTCAATAAAATTGAATATGAAGAACTATTGAAACAAGTCGCAATGTGTCGGGACTTTGCTCGGATTATAATAAAATATTGAAATTTTCACGTATGAACGATTCGCCGATCGAGACGGGGTGCAAACTGCAAACATTAAAATCCTTTTTATGTGGCCATTGTCAAATTGAATGTCGAGGCATATTATTAACGTAAATAATGTTTTTAGATTAAATTATTGGCTCACGAAATTCGTCATTAATCTCAAATGATTTATCATCTAAGTTGAATGTTTAAATTGGGTTTTTGCCTGAGCTGTGTTTAAAAGAGCATTCATTGATGAGGCGTGTTGATAGAGGTATTAATAAAGCTCGGAGTTATTTGTTTTATGACGGCGCACTTAGTGCACCATTATCATTAACTGCATTTAATAACGGGGACAATATTCTAATCTAAATATCGAGCGTGCATTACATTTCATTATATTACATATAATTATTTTAGTTTTAATGGCACCCGGCCTATTGTGCCTGTTTAACTTTCCGTTATAGGAATTAATTAATCTCTATAAATATTTTAATTTCCTTTTTAGGTTAAATGAAACTATAGTCAAAGAACGAAATAACTTTATAAAAATACTTTCGCCACACTAGAACATAATGTTGCAAACGGGAACAAAACAATGCTAAGTCATTTCCTGGTTCACGGTTGAAAATTAAATTATTTATTTACAATGATTCGTATGTATATATCTACTAAAGATATATTAAAATTAATCTAGATATTGTTCTTTGTATTTAAATTAAAGTAACTTTATAGGTAACGTTACTTTATAGGTAACACGGAGCTGGTTGAACCGTATAAAAGACCCCTTCTTCTAAATAAAACTGGTTTTCTAATTTCATCGCGGATTTTTATATTATAATTTTCTCCTGACGTTTGAGGACTTTGCAGACGTCATGGTCACGGAGCGGACTGAGGTGTTGGTCGTCTGAAAAGTCTGTCACAATATCTACGTACATTTTAGAAGAATACAACATTTTTGTTTACATTTCTTTATTTTAAAACTAGCTTTTGCTCGCGGCTTCGCCGGCATGAGGGAGTTTTCCGGAATAAAAGTCCCGCTATATATTGTCCCGGGATAGAAAGTAGCTTATAACCTTCCCAGAGCCGTTTAAGACCGTTCATACCAAATTTCATAAAAATCCGTTCAGTAGATTCTAAGAAAATCGATAACAGAAAATTTAAATTCGTTTTGTAATATGTATAGATAGATGGATAAATACATATCTTGTTGTCCAATGCAACTACTTTGGCGCGTTTTCAAACTTCTGTTACGATCGGAAATCCCAATTTACATACGGCTTCATTTGAAAATTGGCCATAAATGCGGAATAATCTAATAAATGTACTGATATCAATTAAGAAATAACTACATCAAAATTTCAGATGTTGAATTTTTGTTAAGATCTTGGCCGCTTAGTGTAAAACTTTATGTACATAAGTGGTGAAAAGTAAGCGAATATAAAATCATACATAAGTAAACACACTTACTTTATATAAGTGTAGTGAGTTTTATAAAAAATACAAAGTCTTAAGTTTTGATTAGCTGCAACTATGGTTAAATCTAGGACTTTATCTGCTTTGTGAAACGATGACTAGATACACTAGTTAGAAAATTATTTATTTTAGGCCGAATTTGTAACAAGTTCTTTGGGAATGATAGAATTCTTCCAAACACAATCATAACAATCTACACACGGAAAGTAGTGATTGTGTGATTAATAGAGTTGGCGATAGTTGCCGAGACCATTAAGTAGGAACAAAAAAGAAATCATAGCTTTCCCTATTTTATATTGTTACGAACAGGTACAACATAAATTAACAACAACAACAACATTATTATAATATCAGATAGAATAATCAAAGAATTTGCTCATTATTCCTTAACGTGAAATTTCTTTTATTGTAAGAGTTTGAGGCTTGTGTATTCTGTACTGTGTTCAAAATATATTCGGTGGAATTTTGTTATTTACTGTAGGGGCTAAAATGCAAATGAGTATTAACACTGCACATGTAACACAAATGTGTTAAATGCTCACACTTATAGCACTATGAGTAGTGAAAGCAAGACAGCAATATAAAACTCTGAATTGCAAGAATGGAATTTATGTTTTTAATAATACACTTTATCCAGTTATTAGAAGTTCTAAGAAGGCTCAGCTCAGACATAGCAAGCCTGGTATTTCCACATCAAAGTTAAGATTAAGAAAATAATAAGTTTGTTTAACTCTTTTGTAAAAGCAGTTAAAAGTTATTGAAATCGTCTGCAAAACATCTAGTATACCAATAATAATCTAGGAGGGTTTTTTGATACCACAAAGACTTTTCAACCTGATGCCACTACTAACTAAAAAGAAAAACTGTAGGAAATAAATTATATTGAAATTAAACTAATTTTCCGGATTCTATCGCGGTTTTTTTGTTTTTTATTTATCTCCCGACGTTTCGAAGACTTTGCAGCCTTAATTCTTCGAAACGTCGGGAGAAAAATAAAAAACAAAAAAACCGCGATAGAATCCGGAAAATTAGTTTAATTTCAATGTCTAACATTCGCGTAAATATAAGAAATCAATAGAGCATAAATTATATTATTCAAAAACATTTAAAAGGTTTAAAATGGAATGGAAGCATATTAGCACGCGCTCAATGAATGTACTTTGCACCAAAAAATAACATAAAACTTATACAGTACGTAGTACATGATCTTGTCGGGTCGTATTTTAAAAGTAAACCTAATGCATAAAGTCTTACTAAATGTTAGTGGCCAAATATCTATAACCATAGTTATATCTAAGTAGGTACTTAAAATAAAGAGATTATCAGACTTGTTACATTCAGTACAGGTTAGTTTCTGCATAAGAAATTTATCTAGGAAAGGGTTATATTTAAGTAAAGAATTTTAAATCTAAATGATATTCTGCAACGATATTTTAACATAACATAACATATAACAACGATATTCTATATTTTAACAATTCTACTTATTGGTTGAAGTAGACAATAATGTTGAGTTGATTTAATTTTGTAATCATATTTAAAATCGTTGACATAATCAACTCAACACACTTGACTGTCACACCCTGTACGTTTATTTACATGTGCCGAAAATTAATTGAACTGATTCCAAAAATGTGGAACTAAAATCAGCTTTCACAAACATAATGAGGTGCACAACGTGTACATTTTAAATTTTTCGATCGGAATCTTAATTACCTGTCTTAATTTATTTTGAAATGTAATTTATGTCTGGTATCAACTCATTTTGGAGGGTTGGGCTTTGTCCGAAATGTAGCCAAGTTAGGCGATTAATTATGTCGCCTGAATTGTTCAGATCTCATTTAAAGGTGCTGGTCATCAAGTACATTTCCTTGTTAAGGTAATTATAATAATTCTTATAAGCAGTGTTACGTTGCTATCTCAATATTATGCAAAGAATGCTTTTAAAATTTATAGGCGTTTATATATTTTTGTTTCTTCAACGTCAGCCATTTAAGAAGGCTAATATATAAAAAAAATGTATTAACTTTCATACCTACTCAATACACAAAAGAGTTTCAAAGCGTATTTCTTGTAAAATGTCCAGGAATACTTTAGAACAAGAATATAATTCGCCTACTCCGGACCTTTCCTATTCTTACTGACAATGAAGTCGTTCTCTGGAATCTCATCAAGCTTGATTGGACGGCACCACAATTACGACAGAGTATTTTTAGTAATAGTATATAGAAACTAATTAACATAATATACCGTGAATTAAATGGGTATTTTTGCTTTCTTTATTTCTTTTTTTATTAAAAGAATGAACAAACCTGCTGCACTTTATGGTTTACATTGCCATAAAGTCAGCCTCGGTTATAAAAAAATGCTATCAAACTAATATTCTTAAAGAAACATTCAGAAAATGTCGTGTTCTTTAATTATATAAAATGTATATCAAGTATGGACGTAGCCAGGGGGCTGGAGTTTAGGTGTTCAAATCCCCTCTCCAACCCCCTCTCGAAATAAAATTTGTTCAACAATTGATTAGTTTTAGACTTTTTGAGAATGACAATGGTCCGTTTTATTTTTCGAATGAAATATGAATGTCTTCTAATGCGCACTGTTTTGTTTTTTTTTGATTCTCCTCCGATACTAAAACCTGGCAAGCATCAAGCCTGCATAGAAACACTTCTGTAATTTTCGGCCATTAGCCCAAGCCTTTATAAACCTAATAGAATTATTTTACCGTTAATTTGTTTATCGACCCCAGTAACGTAGCGCAAACATCACCGTTAATTAATTTACTAATCCAGACGAGCCTTTACTCTTCAATGTTAAGCAATTGTCAAGTAATTTTAGGTAACTGTTCAATATGAGTATTTATTTTGGGTCTTAGTACCCTACGTGTATGTTTAGGTTAATGAATACAAATTGTTATTGTGCGACAAAATATATCTAAGCGGGAAAATCGAAGGAAAAAGAAACAGTAAGAATCGTTTTGTTGTTCAAACTGCACGAGCGATGACGATAGTAAAAAGGAAAGGAGTAATATTTTTTTATAATCCTTTCCTACCGAGATTGTAATGGCGAAGTCTGCATTGATCTCACCTTACATACAACATCGAAATGAAAACAACCAATTAGCATATATATAATTAAAATTAATGTTCTCTGCTTTGCTAAATAATAAAGACTATTGGACTCATCGAATGGTCCATTAGACACATAATCATAACAAGATCTCTTAAATAAGTGCTAGATCGTTTAAGCGTAATACTGTAACGCATGGACTGATGAATCAAATCACAAAACATTTGGATATTAAAAAGACCAATAATCATAACAAGATCTCTTAAATAAGTGCTAGATTAATGATCTAACCGTAACACTGTAACGCATGGACTGATGAATCAAATCACAAAACATTTGGACATTGAAACCTTGATTAAATGGAACTTCTCTTTGATTGAACTGATGCCAGATTGATCCCTAACAACTGATCTTATGTGTAATTGGCACCAGTTGAACGTATTATTAACGAACGTCAGGTTATCAACATAAGTACGATCTAAGTCAGTATTCTGAGACAACTACTCGACAATATCTCAAGCAGTAGGTACACGTAGGTCAATCACTTCCTTTATCTATGCAACAAACATTGTCTTTAGTTGGCGATGGTTCAAAAAGTCCACGAAATTAGTGATACTGATCCACTACGTTCTTATTTCTATTGTGAAGTTCAGTTGAAATGGTTTATCTATTTGGAAAGTCAGCGGTATCCGAAAATTTGTATGGTTTGAAAAGTGCTTAAC
Source organism: Manduca sexta (assembly GCF_014839805.1). Classification (NCBI taxonomy): domain Eukaryota; kingdom Metazoa; phylum Arthropoda; class Insecta; order Lepidoptera; family Sphingidae; genus Manduca; species Manduca sexta. The sequence goes on along the minus strand of NC_051133.1, from coordinate 7,537,431 downwards.
TTATTGTAGTTTTGTTGGAATGAATTGTTAAAATAAATTTGCTGTATCGTAAAGTTCTTTTTTGTTCTTCCTTTGTCAATTTAGTGTCGAACCCAAATCTTATTCAAAAAGTCGCCATTAAAAATTATTAAAATTTGTTACATGACAGAATATAGCTTTATGTGAATTTTCGATAAAATACTTAATTGGAATAGAAGCAATCAATCGCAATAATCGTATTGTTCGCTAACGATACGTAAATAAGCAATTAATCATATGTAACAATATCGCAGTCATGTAGCATTTACAAAAATGTAGACTATATATATTCAGTATAGGGTAAAAATTCATTAAATAAATCTACACCTGCGAGGCCCGAAGCTATTCAATTTGTTAAAATTGTAATAAATCTGTCGGTAACCTTTCATTAATAAAGATCGGAAAATAGCGAAGGCCAAACGAGGCAAGAAAAATTAACCCGAATTTTCGATATAAACAAAGACGAACATTCTTTCAAATCGTTACCTATCCATAAGTTGCCATTCATTGGTGTAACAAAGCTCGGGAGTCGAGTTTTGAAACCATCCACTATGACAAGAAGGCTTTTGACTGGCGATTGCCCGTCGCTCGACATATTGGGGAATAAACTAGATGGACACACTTCGTTAGGCACGCTAAGAGCTCTTGAATTCGGAGAATTCTCGAAATAAAGGTTTAGGTAAAATAACACATTGGTACATTGCGTTTATAAAATACATTATATGCAGCTTGTATTTAATATTCATCACACGTTATGAGAGTAAATTAATATGAAAAAAATAACGCAGATTAAGCACCGACATCCAAGCTTAAAACATATTGTGCTATTAATTATCAGCATCTTATTTACATCAAGTACTCAACAAAACAAAAATACACACATCATGCCTTTATCCCTGAAGGTGTAGACAGTTAGATCCGAGGCACACTATTTTTGCTGTGTGTGTTTTCCGTCCCATAATGTGATAAGGGTGGCCTGTCGCCATACTGGGTATTAATTCCGGACTGATACTGAATGCAAAAAAACAAATATCACTTTGCCCGATCCGGGATTCAAACGTAGAACCTTAGAGTAGCGTCTTATAACGCAATACAACTACGCTACCGTGGCAGTCTCAGGCAATACAATACTCACAAAACATAAACCTTGGGGTGAGATCCAATGAGGTTTTATTTTAAAGAAATACATCCATAAACTCATCTCCAATACATGACATAGGGCGCCTAAGTACCTATATTAGGACCGATGATATGCGGGTATAGTTGCATTACTGCCTTATTTGCGACGGATAAGGGCGTGTTTTTATGTATGTTTCATGTATTGTTTGTTTCATCAAACAAAACACAAATAATATCCGAATAATGACATGTGTATTTGCCAGACTTGATGAAGTTTGTACTACGAAATGTTTACTCATCATATCTCCTGTAGAATGCATAGTTTTTGCGTATCTCCTACGAAATTGGATTAGATATCCGCTTTAAAATAATATATAACTTAGCTAGACTATTTACTTCAATTAATCCACTGACTAATTACCTCATTTAAAACTGTGAGTTTTATCTGTAACTTTAAAGGTTTATTTATCGTTTGGTATTTTAAATGTATCCTTATAATTTTGTTCTTGAGACTTGGGTCTTATATTATTGGGTTTGAGTACCAAAAAATGTTATGGCAGATCACTTCGTTTTATTAGGTATAAGAATAAGGCATATAAGGAAATCATATACCATCACGATTGTTCATTATCACCTTCACACCCAGAAGAATTTATAATGCCAATCTTTAATAACTTGAAATGAGAAATAAGCAAGTGACGTTATGGAAATCCGGATTGCACATCCAAATCTCCAAACCTAACTTTAACCTTTATTGTTTATCCAAATCTGCGGTAAAACTATCACTACTAATTTCCCTTCAATCGGCCCTGGACACGCAATAAAATATTGTAAGTAGGTGAGCTATGGGTGCAGAATACAAACAGCGCGATTTCATAATGGCTAACATCCTTATAAAATGCACTGGCGCGGGGCTGCGAAATGGCCCGCATCATTGCGCAACACGGCCGCGCATTTGATGATAATTGGACTTGGCTTTGGTTGATACATTGATCCGTAGATTAACTGGTACTATATTTTGCATTTTACTGCGTTAGTATAGAGTTGTATTTGGATTTTGTATCCATTTCTACTGTCAATATTCTAGCATTTCGTTCCAACATACTGTAATTTTCGAGCGGAATTGCAGCTGCTTAAGAGTTCCTAATGGTAACCTCCTTTAAAGCATGTGATGCATTCACTAACACGAAAATTGCGTAGGAAACCTGGTGATTCTTCTAATTCTTCGTATTTTGTGATAAAATGAAATATGTGATGGTGCCTACCCAGCTGGGCTCTTGCATTTTATGAGTGAGTCTCCACCAGTATCTTTTCCTATACCTAATATTATGGTATTGTTCGCATCTTATGTAAGTATAACATAAGCTTTATAGTTTACTAGATGTTACTTGCGGCATCACCTTCGTGTATAACGTTTTCCTCTACATAAGTCCTTAAATCACTAAAGCGATTCATAATGCTATCAGTACGAATGCGAATGAAACGATGCTATCAGTTGAAAATAGATTCAAATATTTTAATTCAAATATTGCCTTAAGGTGCTAATTCTCGAAAAAAGATCAGTCTATATGTTAACCCAGGACACGATGTATCAGCTGTGCGCCAATTTCATCCAAATCCGTTCGATTTCTGCGTTCAACTAACAAACATTCAAACATTCAAATATCCGACAATTTCTTAAATTTCGTATTTATAATATGAGTAAGATGCTGACAATGACTCCGTAACAAAAAAAAAACATAGCCGGGAGGCGGGAACAATAAATAAAAAAGGATAAACAAAGCAAAATATTCGTGTTCTATTTTTAAAAGATTTGAACACATTTCGCCCACATTTAAGATCAAGACATAACTACGCAGTGAACATGAGAAAAAATTTACATGACTTTGTTTAAAGAATATCAAAGACACGAGAAGAAATTCACATAAAACCTTAAATTTATTTTATGTATTTCTTGGGTCGCCAGTAAAGATATAAAATTAACATGTAATAACTTATTTTTTATATTCAAATATAATGCACGTAAAATCTTACATCTTCAACCTGATGTAATTACATTAATGTAATCACCAAATCACACAAGTTTTTAAAGAAATAAAACAATGAAACAATATGCATTTAACATACAAACAGTTGGTAAACCATTGTTTGATCTAATTGCCTTCCAATGAGCAAATCACATGGTTTTGAACTCTCAATGAGGCTAAGTAATGCAATTATTATGAAAATGCATTGTCAGGCCAAATTAGCTATAAACTTTAAACCAAGCACCGTCCGCTTTTGAGCTCAATTTAAATGGTAGCTGTACGTGATCCAGCATAAATCTGCTCTTCATACACGTAGAAATGGATGATTTTTAACGCGATGCGCGTTGGCCAACCTTTCCGCACAGATTAGGCTGAAATTGCAAATGACTCGTGCTAAAATTGATTTGACCGCATCACTACATTTTGTTTACGGGGAATTGAATTTAGTTTATTGTACTAATACGATTATTTCCACTACATCTGCATTGTCGAAATTGAACATTAAACAAGTTTTACATTTTCCGATTTGCATAATGTGTATATTGTTCTCAGAAGTATAAAAGTTTGGCAATAGAGATATCACTGTAAAACTTTGTGTAGTTTTACCTCGAATCGTATAAAAAGTTTAGAGTAGTTAATCATTATTTGTTTTGTGAACTATTTTCCGATAGTCCGATCGATTACATCTGCAATTAATGGCTTCCAGGATTCCAACGAGATCTATTATCTTCGTAGTTTGTCTCGGACAATGGAATTAACAGCTGGCATACCAGTAGAAATTCCAGCATCTTCCGATTTTCCAGTAGCCGCTATACCATGTTAGTTTTCACATACTTACTTACTGCTAGTATATCCATTGTAATAATGTGTTGATTGTCAACACTAAATAACGTGAGCAGTGATTATTACGAAAGCCGTTAGTAACTTAACTTATTAAACTATGCCGCTCAATTGTCAAAATCATCTGGATCGTATCCAAATGAACAATTAGGTCAAATTAGGCTCGGCACTTTAAGTTTACGCTATCCACTCACGGATACAATGGTACTAACAATCATTGTAATAATGAGGAGTTACTAAGTGTAAAACTCGGTAAATTCAATAATGGAGTTGCTTTAATTAATTATAAAACTTTATGTGTTGCAGTTTTCTGCTTTAGAACTGGAAATGTATCCTACAAAGAATCTGGTAGTAAAATTTTGATTTTTTAAACATTTTATAGTTATCGATCACTTCATTCTACTTTATTTATATATAAAAGAAATTACCTCATGAAGTTAAGGGCATAAATATATTGAAAATGCATTGAAATATTGTTTAGTTTATAAATTCAGCCGTATAGAAGTGATGCAATCATGAACTTAATTTTATTGTGTGCACGCAAGTTGAATTTTAATGCAAGCCGTCTGGGCACAGTTTATTATAGAGAGTAGGTTGTCATTTTTGTATTTAATAAAGCTAAATTCGAAGAAAATTACACTATTTATGAATAGATGCAAACGCTAGGCAGATTTATTCCCACATTATGTGAGAGGTAAGTCTGGCGCCGTCTAGCCAAATGATAAAACGAGTTCAATGTGGGATCGACGTTAAACAACTAAACGTGAAGAATCTAAATATAAGTACGTAAAATAAAATATAGCCTGAATCTTCTATTCTTGGCGAGGTTGGATATTGTATCGTGAATATCTGAATCTTAAATTGGATAGGTTACTTTATTATTCTTTACAAAGATATAAAGGATCATAGTAAATGGTACTTAAGATTTAAGAAATCTGTTATGGTGAAATATGAAGTGTATACTGTCAATATTGAGGCAGGCGCCTATCATGAAAATTTCCAAGCAAATAATGTCAAATAATGTCTGGTCATAAAGATCAATGGTCCAAAACTTTATTGCAATATGAAAATGTTATAATAACGTCGTAATATTCTAATGGCCTGGGTGGAAAATTATGAAACAATTAAATAATATTAGATAGTTTTAGAATAAACAGCTCTAAGCCTGTCAATACACCAAAACTGTATAAAATGTGTAAAAGAATACGATATAAAAATTACAAGAACTGGTTATACGACCGTGTAGTCATATTCATAACAATTGTTTGATGTAGGCATATACTAAAACCTTATTCCGTATCTCGATTCATAATCAAATCATTTTTTTATATCATATTTGAACTGGCAAAAGAAACAGCTGTGCTTCTTCAGCCTAGTTTCTGCGCTCATTAATACTTTTTATCCGGCAAAATTAACTGTTGCTACAGCGAACTTTTCATGTTTCCCTTGATATTTGATACAGTAATCATATTCGTTATCATCAAAATTCGTATTAAATTATGCATCTGAAAATAAATGGTAACCCGCACGTCACATTTGCGTGTATTAAAGTTATTAAAAATGTTAAAGAAAAACTCTTTGATGTTGCTTTTATTCAGAATTTTTTGCAGTAATTTAGGCGTCAAATAAACTTATCAACACAAAATAATGTATGTCGTTAACTCGTAACTTTTATATTTAAACATGAATATTCTTAATAAAATAATTAACGTAAATTGTAAAAAAATGCATGTTATATTAGCATTGCATAACGTACTATTCTGATCTAGCATTTCTAAATTGTATGTATATTTTCATTTGACAACTATTATGTATTTATAACGCTTATGTTCCCCATAGGTTCCCCTTAACCCTACGCAACCAAAATTGCAGATACATTGGCATGTTTTAAGAGCACTAAGCTAATCTCAATTTCGATTATGAAATTTTTACGTAACCGCAAAAACCTCATTATCATCATCCGCCTTCCAGTTGTACCATTGAAGCAGACCTTTGGCTCATTTAATCCACTCACTGCCAGCCGCGTTAACTCCATTAACCAATTTAAATTTCATCGTGAATCATGTACTTCGCCTCGAAGTTGTCGTGTGACCGCTTCATTTGCACGAGGGCTCATAAAATTCGACTACATTCATATTAAAATATTTTCCAAACCAATTGAGTGGTGACGGGTGCATTTATAAAAACATGGATTTGCGTTCCATATAACATTTTTTGATATTGGTTTTCATAGCTTACTTGTAACAGGTATGTTGAGCAATACCCATTTCTTTTACATTATTAGGTATATGAATTCGTATCAATTACTGCATCAATTAGAGTAGGTCAATATTGTTATCTAGAAATACTAATATTTATATTTCACGTGAAGTCGGTGAAAATGTTCAGAAGTTTGCTAAAGTTAGCAGTCAACCGTTTAAAACTGAATTGACGAAAAATACGTTTGGGCTCAAACACTTATAATAACACTGTCCATATTTAGATCTCACAAAAAAATAACGTAGGTATATTAGCAAGACCTTCAAAATATATTATATTGTCATTAAATATAAAGGGTTTAAGGATTCCCTGCGAGCACATTAATTTCAGACATGGGACGTCAAAGCCGACAAATTAAAATATGATACAATTTACGAGCACCTCTCGAATTTCCTGATTTTGGGTACAGGCCTTTACCGTCCATATTTCAGGTGTCCAATCAGTTTTAGATTACAACACATAATCATAAATTATTTGTTCTTGGCAATAAATCAACTTTTATTTATCAAATTTCGTCTATTTCTGCCATTAAACTACAGTGCGCAAGTATTGTGTTCGAATTTGAAGAATATTACAGCTACTGCAATTAAGCACTAAGCAATAACCTAAAGCCACATGTCTCAGGATGACGAACAAATCGCAGTGCCTTGTTGAACAAAGTTCTCGTTGTATGTACTCAAAGGCAGAGGAGTCGCATTTTCATCCGAGCAACTTGCCCTTGTCACTCAGTTGTATAGAATCAAATATTTTGATAATGAAATAGAGGTCAGTTTCCAAAACCCTTTTGTGGTTATACGTTTACCAATTCAAATTTTTCCTCCATATACTGTACCTTTTTTGTATCAATGAAGTAGGTTCGTATGTTTAATTTGATAAATTGAAGTGTAGAGATCGACCGCTATCAGTGCGTTTTATCAGACAGGCCAGTATCTCGCCGATGCTGGCATGCGACGGACGTGCGGACCGCGATCCGTGATCACTTAGAAATTACGCGCGCTCGCAATGTGACTTACTTTCATGATGTGGTAAGTTTAGAAAAGGATATTTCATTTAAATTATTTTTTCGAACGTGTAAAAGTTTGTAACCGACTTTATTTTAAGTTAATTATTACTTTATTTTAAATTGATTCTAAAAGCGAAAAATTTATAAAAAGGCCTTTTTGAAAATTATTAAGAATTTTCCTAACACCTGTGTTATTATTGAGAAGTACCTATAAAAATATTAGAATTAGCACCAATACTTTAAAATTATAAAAATATATTTATTAAAAACAAGATGAAAAAGTTTTAAGAATAAAAAATTGGATTCTACATAATCATATGCATTTATTTATCAATTACTCATATTTTATTTTCACTATGTCTGTTGTATGAATTCATGCACGTTTTGTTTTATTTGACTATAATGAATACTTGCTCGAATAACAAATTTGATCAATTATTCCGCAAGCTATCTTTATTTTATAGACCGTTTATTAAGTAATGTTTTATGTCTTTCTTTTAAATACGAGTTGAAATGATTGTGCGTATATTTACATTATAAATTGTCATTTTCCAAAACATACGAACGTCGTGGTTAGTAATTTAATTATACAATTGTATCTGGTACGCTTCAAACTTCCTGTTTTCCTTGAATGCCTTGAAATGAATGAATTCCTTGAAATGATTAAACAAATTAATAAAAGAACAATATTGTCAACCCATAATCAATATTCAAATATTCATAAAATTTGAATATTAAATGTAAAATAATATATATTGTATATTATTTTACATTTTATTATATATTGTAGTTCCTTTTCAACCAACATCATAACAAACATAATCAAGAAAGAACTTAAATTGTAATTAATTATAATAATGACGATAATTAAAGAAAATTTTGGTGATTAAAAGAAGAACAGAAAACTAAATTTTTCGAAAAAGATATTCGCTCGTTTACTAAGGAATTGATAATATTTTCGCAAACTTCTAAAAGTTTTATGTTTTTATGATAGACTTTAATCAGATCTTATTGCTTGTGAAGAAATTTCATTTAACTTTTTAAAACTATTTTAGCTTTGAAATGGACGACAAAGATGTCTAATTATTAATTAAGCCACGATTGGATTTTTATGACAAGAGGGACGTCTTGTTTGTGATACGAATTGAACTTACCTAATGTTTGAAAACGTTTAAGACATGTTTGTCATTCATTTGAATTTTATTATAGAAAAATAAGTTTATTTTTTTTTATTATTACAAAGAGGGGTTCGGCAGTTAGGACCGCGTAGTTTTATTTTATAGTTATGACCGCAATACTTTCCTAGCTTAGAGTTTTCCAAGGTATAGGGATGAGCAAATTTAGAAAAATAGAACCGACTCTGACCTATTGAATGTATATTCTTGTTTTTATTTAATATTGTTATATAAATATAATTTGAACTGTTAATATTATGAAATTCTTATCATGTACATAAATAAATGGTGATAGACTAATTGGGAGTGGAAGAGACTACCGAGACGATGGTCTGCAGGTTCAAAACCAAGGGCACGCACCTCTGACTTTTCTAAAAATTATCTGTGTATTCCTTGTGAATTATCGCTTGCTTTAACGGTGAAAGAAAGCATCGTGAGGGAACCCCTATACCCAAGAAATTCTCTATGAGAATTTCGAAGGTATGTGAAGTCTTAACTCGCACTAGGTCCATGTAGTGGACTAAGGCGTAAATCCTCTTGGTAGAAGCAGCCTGTGCTCAGCAGTGAGACAGTGTATATAACAGTGATGATATTATTGTTATGTTATATGGGATCTTGCTGGCACCTTTGCCCCCGTAAAACTTTTACCGCTAAAATTAAGAAATCAGATTATAGTATTTCATTATTTCCCATAGGGGAAAATTACCGTAATAAAAATTTACCCATTTGTGTGACTCTGACATCGTCTACCCTTGTGCAAAATTTCATCCAAATCCGTTCTGCTGTTTCTGCGTTTACTTCTAACAAACATCTAAAAATGCAAATATTCGCATAATCTTTCGCATTTATAATATTATATAAGAAAATAATGAAGATTACCTTGACGGCATACTTCACTACACAATCTAAGCATAGTCTTCAGATCCCAAAACCAAATTCAAGAACTAGAACAGTAAAGAAATGCAAATTCGTATCTTTTCAAAGTAAATCGAGTTCCGCTGAAATATGAAGGAGTCAAGTAGTTTGTAGAGCTGCGAGACACTCGTCGCGCGCCTCGACCGAAATTATTACATTTCCGATATCTACCACACGTTTTCCTGTTGCTTCGCTAATGTATGCAAGGGTGTTATGTCGCGTAAGAGAACTACGATTGTATCAAAGATTACAATGTTATTGTAGTTAAATCACATACGCTATTATAATTTGTAGCCTGACTATAAGAAAGTAACTTAGGTACATAATATACTTAGTATTCATAGACTACTAGGTACTTAGAAATGTGAGCATGATTCTATGAAAAGTAATTTTAAAACACTAAGGAAGTTCGCTTTGGAAGGGAAATTGAGTTGGCATCACAAAAACAATAATAAGATTGTGGAAACGACAAACTGTAGGTAAAAAAAATTAAATGTAACTCATTTAATAAATAGTGTGGTAAATATAATAATTTTAATGGTAATATTTTATAATCAACCCACATAATTTTATAATAACACTGATGTTAAGTGACTACACCTCAACTCATGACATCCCACAATACCAAAGAAAGCGTGGGTTCGATATCGATCTTAAGGAAAAGCATTGGTATTAGACGAGGAAACAGTTTCGAGTCTTTAGGTTATCACTTACAGTACAAAATGCTATAACAAAGTTGCTCTTTCATTTTTGTTTCTTTATTATAATAACGAGCGATCATACAATCCCACCAATGTCTTGGATTTTTAGAAATTTGATAAGGAAACTGCAACCCAATACCTTATAATACTTTGCATCTACATGGTATTGCAAATATCTATTGATACTAACATTTTTGCCGGGAAATAAATTTTGAACCTATCAAATGGTAATAGATTTGTTGTAAAAATACCTGTACCTATACTAAAAATATTAAAACCGCCAATAATATTTATGATGCAAGAAAAAAATATAACACTATAAGTAAAATAGTAAAAACTACTACAGTCATGGACGTGACAAATTTATTTCCGTCTAGTAAGTTTTGATTGCATAGAGAACAGGTAACTTGCACAAATATTACATGAATGTTAAACTTAATGAGGTGGTAACTTAAGGTGGTGCACACAGCAACACGCGCTAACTATAATATTTTTAGAAGCTATCTATTTACGAAAAAGTAAATTATTTCTTCAAGATGTTTTATTTATTAATGTTAGTTGTCTGATATTTCTCATAATGTAAATATTGTTTCGTTTATTCAATTAATCAAAATATTACTAACATTTTTGATTCCGTGCATTGTAGTTTAATATTAAAAAAAAAATGTTTTTATTTTTAATTATTCGTAAATATTTGCATACTCCCGCCAGTAACTCGTGCACCGTAAACGTATGGAACGAAAACTCATGGCCGTCTGCTCGGACAAGGGCCTTAATACACCTTTGGCATTTGTTTAACGTATTGAATAGCAAATCGGTGCAGCGAAAGTGTCGCGTTACGAATGAACGAAAATAAAACCATATAAAGGTATTTTACGATGAAATAAAAATTGAATAGAAAACTTTGTTTTTAAGATTACATCGATTTCGAACGATTCGCGATATCTTACTAAATCGTTGAGTCCTCGACAATTTACACGTATAGTTTCCAATGTTTTTAAACCACATTAAAGTTTGAACATCAAAATAATGTTATTGTAAACAGAACTAGCATTTATTATTCATATAACTGCCAATGGTATGGCTTTTTCGCGATTGTTGTCGTAACATTATATTTGATTGTTTGTTTTTTTTATTCAATTATAGTATCGATATCAATGCATGATACCAGAAATTTTATGCGTAAGTTGTATATAATAATTTATTATACTTACAATGTACCTATGTAAATATATGCTCACAACTGTATTAAAAACATACAATTTATACAGTTAATGAACAAACCACAAAAAAAAAGTAAGGGTCAGGAATTTAATTAATGATTCCATTTTCCATGGTCAAGATAGTCATTTAATTAATTGAGCGTCAGAAATAGTGTCTACAAGCCTACGTGTGTAATGTCTTAGTATTCAAATGTGCTTTGGGATTTCTCTAAAGTTATTTCACGAGTAATTTTAGAAAATGAACTATTATATACATAGAATGTATGAAAACACAGTTAAAGTAAGCTATATAACATGTTGAGATTTCTTAAATCGTTATTAAATCATAGCTTCATAATATTATAATATTAATTGATTGAATTTTTAGTAGCAAGTCCTTAGAAAGAACTAAACGAATATGTTAGTAGAGGGGTAGTTTTTATTAGAATTCGACTTGTCACGAACTGGTAAATTACCAAGATTTCGGAGAACTGCTTGAAATATAATGATGTAGACTATTTTATATGTATATATCAAATTACATTCTAATATGTCGGCTATCAAAAGTGGATTTATGCTTATTAGGTGGACGGTACACTGTATAAGGAGAATTATATAATTTTGAGCAATGCTTTTTTGTAATAATGAGAAATTAGTGTATAATTTAATATATTTATTATAGTAAAATCTTGTCATAGAGCAAATTAAAGACAGTTCATCATTTTTTAGCTCACGTGGTAACATGTGCCACATAAGTATTGCAGAAGGAAGGGTACGCGAGCAGCACAGTGTGTGCTCTTATTTACAAAAATATCGCACAACTTATTAGGAAGTAGTGCATGCGGTCTCATCACGTAAATGTGTTCGAGAAACATTGACAGCAATGAGTGAAATAATTACATTATGTTGTAGAAAATATAGCTAAATCCCAGCTAATTATCTCCTTAACTTTTCTTTCTACTCCTTCCTTCAATTCTCTTAGAGCGGTTAGCAAGTACCCTATAGTTTGCAATAGAGATTTTATTTCGAAACTATAATCGAGTTGTCCTGTCATGGAAACAAAAAATCAAGCCTCATCAAACTTGTTGAATCACTTTAAATCTATCCGGAAAGTAAAAAGCCTAACTTGAATTAGAAACTACGCTCATCCAATCCAAAGTCCTTGATATAAACAATTGCGAATCACGTAACATGACTAAAAAGAGAATTTCAATTAACATCCATACTAGTTTTTGTAGAAGTATGCGTTTTGAATTCAATTGAATTTGTGATTTATATTGATCATGATACTTACCAATTGTTTTCAAGTACAGATAATACTATGGTTATATGATTAGGACATTATTAATTTCTTATGCTTATGCGAATGTTAGTCATTAAAATAAACTTTTTATGGATTTTATCACGATTATTTATATTATGATTTTCTCTCGACATTTCGAAAACTGCAGCCTTCATGGTCACGGGACGGGCTTAGGTGTTGGTCACCAGAAAAGTCAAAGTTACGACATTACATATTACATTTTACAATTACGTATGTTTTTTTAGCTGTTGACGGGATAAAATAATAATAAAAATAACCGCGATAAAATTTGTAGTTTTATTTTAATGACATTAATGGATTCTACCCTCAGAGAAAAGTGATGTCATCGGCGCGATGTACCTAAAATTTCGTCTCAAACTAAATTGTTAAGTTGTTTATATTAGGTTATTGTTTACCTTATTTAATTTTTCATTTCTTTATATTCATAAGGCTATAACATAATCATAAAAGTGCATTAATCATATCGTATTTTAAATGCAAGAATCAAAAACACGAGAAAACAATCCTATCTCTCAATGACAATCAATTGCAGTTCTTAATTGTGATTACATCCGCTCTCGGATGATTACACCCAAATCTTCTCTAAATTCCAAGTAAATCATCCGAAACATCTTTAACAAGTTTTGAAACTGAAATAAATGTGCGAGCAATCTCGTCCCAGCTGCGGTGCCGGCGAATATAAGAACCAATTAGCACTGAATTAACTGATTGTTTATAAACCATCAGAATTTATTGCGGAAAATTGGACGACCAGGCGCGTGTATTATATTTCTTTCGCTGCTTAAGTGATTTCGATGGTTCTCAGAACTTCTTTACCGTTTATAAATTGTGGCAGTTAGTAAAACGCGTGAATTACTTACATTAAAACGAAGTACTTAAACTGAAACAACTAAAGGACTTGAAATATGAAGTACATTAAAAATGTGTGTCAATTCATTCTTATATTTAGGTTTATGCGATTAATTTGAGATTCCGAACTGATTGAATACTTAAAAACGAAAACTCATAAAACAAAACAACCTCTGAATTTTCCTTTTAATCGACCTAACACTATGCCATCTAAATCCGCCGACAAACCTGATGTCAAAAAAGCCCTTTGATTTAAAATACGTTTTCCCCTGTCATTTTTTCGCAACAAATAACACCTCTAAAGTTACATGATAAATGTTGAAAAACGAATGTTATTTAACTCCATTGTCTCAATTTGATACGGATATTTAACACCGGAATGTTTTATTGTAAACAAAGTTGACAAAACATTGGACAAACGCAAACGCGTTATAAGGACGACATACGCTCTACGTTGCGAAAACTTTATTAAGCTTCGAAATTACGAACGTTATGCGGCACGATGTCGCGTAAAGTGAGTTATCTTGTAAAATTCTCAAGTTTTTAGATAAATAATGAAGTTAATATGGACTGTGAAACCACATATTTGTCGGTATTGTAACTCAGTGTTGGAGGGGCTGTATTTTGTTTGTAAATCTTACTGATAACACCGATTCAAATCATGTAAGATCTGATAGTAGTCAGTGTGACACCAAAACATCGTCTTAATCCTCCATATCCTTCTGTAACTACAAAGCTAAAAGGTTTTCAGAGAATATACCTAGATTCTATGAAAACCGAGAGCTTTGTATTAAACAAAAGATTACACAATCAATCATATATCCACATACATTTCAATGAATCGATTTTGCGATTATGTTTGTGCACGGAAAGGGTGATAAACTCGTTTCTTATAATTAGAAATAAAGAAGAATTCGTTCCGAACTGCTTTACCGCGGTAAAGTTGCATTTTGTATTTATTTCGCTTTTTCAGCAGACTGAATTGTAAAATAGCAATAACACAATACTACCACGACTTTCACCGATTAAACAATTATTATAAATAGAAATATACATATAAATATTATATTATTTACTTAAATATATGTTACGAACGCCGCCGAATAAGTAATCGTATATTCTTCTATTCAGTTACATGCTACAAAGCACATTTACAACTCTTAATTAATCATTCATTTAGATATTTGAAAGGTACATACATATATCCAAATAAAACAAAAAACCAGATGCCAGTTAAGACTTCGTTAGTAATTTAATACTCAAATTGGAAGCAAGCCTTTGCAGTTTTATTATACTATGGTGCCTGATCTAGCCTCTCAAACACTATTTGATGAAATTACTACGAAGCTCACTTCCTTCTTATGTACCTTGCACACGTGTGGCTTGGTGTTGTCTTGGTATACACAAAACTAATCTAATTCCGGAAATCTCATTAAAAATATTTTTAGACATTTCATTAATTGGATTTATTGTTTATGAATTCATAATTTTATATATCTTAGTTGAAGAAGAAATTAATAATCAATTTATATTTATTATTAGTTGAATAAGAGCATTGTGAAAAAATTACTATTTTTTTTTACCTGTTTAAGTTTTTGGCTAATATAATAATTTGCACAAGTACGACACATGTAGGTATATATCTAAATGAAAACTACGAAACTCAATTACGCAATTTTGATTGGCAGAAAATGCAGCAGGCCCGTATTCATTAATGGGACCATTTTAATAACAAGAAAGACGTTACATTATATACATTGAATTATGACGAAATTAGATTTGCTGAACACGTTTAAAATTGTGTAGGGGGTAACATCGTATCGGAATCTGCACGCCATATGGGTGGTATCTTACATATATTCTCTTTGTAACTGACTTGACGGACAAAAGGTCCCCAAGAACTCTAACATCACCATTAGCACAGTATGTAAAATCGCAATAGAATTGTTTGTAAATAGAAAATACAAGAAATAACTTCATTGAACTAAGAGTTCGTTAATGCAGCAAGCAACTGTGCAAGCGATATCAAATTTAATATACCTAAAAAGTGTACTCACAATACCCTTTGTAAAATGTGTTTACAGTATTTTTTTAAGAAGGTTTTATTTAATATCGATATTCAAAATTATACAATAGTTTTTGCTCGCATCGAAATCCATACATTATTGTTGCCTAAATTTTACCGTTTACATAAGGCACGCAACGAAAACTCTGAAAAGGAATAAATGTTTCCCGTTATTGCAACATTTGTTATTGATGCTCCTTGATGTGATATTATATAACTTTAGCTTTCCTCGATAAATGAGCTATCCAACATTAAAAGGATTTTAAATTCGAACCAGTAGTTTTTGAGATTAGCGAGTTCAAACAAACAAACTCACCAGTTTTATATAATAGTATAGATATAGTATAGATAGATAATATTATAAATTTAGACGTCAAGAATTATTTTTAATATTCTTGCAAACTATTCAGTTCGTTTAAATTATTTTGCGTAGGTACGTTTTCGTTTCTCAGTACCCAGTCGATATGCAAACTCATAAGCTGGAATGTGAATCATTAGAGACGAATGATCTATACATACTGTGTTATGTGTTCTACTTTCGTTCCATATAGGGTGCAATCTTGCATCTGGAAATACCAGACGGCCACATTTGAGTCGCCTTATCGCCTGTTCATTAAGCTAAATACCAGTTAAATCTAGAAAGTACATGAAACAAACTGATCTGCAGTTACTACAAGAGTTTATTGGTGTGTATATTTAAATTAAATGATAATATTTAATGGGTATCATTGAAAGGATTAATAATTAGTTAAATATATACTTCTGCAGTAAAGTACTGTATGATTTTTTTTAAGCTGAAACAGTAGATGAATTTCGTATTTACCAATGAGAGATTCTCTAGGTAAAGTAAACGTGGAAACATGCACAGGACGTTTGATAGACAACTTCATAACACCTAGAATCGAACTCGCTTTGTGTATCTCGCTTTGTATGTTTCGGCAAAATCAAAATATCTGAACATTCATTCCATCTCAACAATAGTAAACGCAAAAGAACATGTTTTTTACACTAAAAACAATTCGCTAAAACACAAAAATCCTTTTAGCAACTTTTTTAATGATTTTTCTCAAAAACCTTTTCCTTTAAGACGTATGCATGAAGGAAGTCGTTAATATACGTCGGCTAACCACATCTTGCATTCACGATAAGGGCTTATCCTTAAGGTTTCCTTTCTTTTGTAAGCGCTACTACCGTATGGAGCATATTACCTTGTAAGAGAAGGGATCCAAGCAGCAACCGTAAAAGGTATAAAATATTATGAACTATGATTTTTTTAACGTGTTCCTGAATTAGGGAGTAATGGAACGTAATATTGGAGACCAGTTTTTAACGTTGCTAAGATGGGAAATTCAACGAATATGGCAGTACAGCATATGTTATTAGGTTTCATAGCAGAGGAAGAAAATGTTATTTGCTTTTTTTTAATCTTGATTTTCAATTTATTTTAAACAAAATAAGGCTTGACACTTAATCGTAAATATATTTATTTTTATGACTTTAAATCAAAAGTAACATATTTATGAAATTTTAATAAATAGTTGACTCATTCATAAAACATTCTACAGCTTTAAAAATTTAGTCTTCTATTGTCTACTCTGTATTTGTAAGATTTTCGGGTGACAACCAAGACGAAAGGGATACGTAACTGACACAGTAAAAATGTTTATTTTAGAATAATGTTACTGAGCTATAGCGTTACTAAAACATTTTTGGTATGTCAACAATATTTATTTTTGTTTCTAAAGATGTGTTGCATAATGCAATTGTGTAGGTACTATTTATAATTTTATCACATATATATATTTATATTATATTAAGTAAAAAATCGAGAGAATCAAAGTGGACTCATCCATACATTGTACAATTTGTACGCATGGAGGCATGTAATTGCGGTCCTCGTGTAGCATTGATATGCGGATGACATTTAGTATACAATACCTTCCGGACCAATATTCACGCTTATCCAGTACAATTATTTAAAGGCAGAATATGTGGTAATTGGGCGTCAGCCAAAAGTAAGTTGGGTCCTTACTATTTCTCGCAACACAAATATGTGTCTAAATATGTCTAATTTAATTTGAAGATTGTAACATCGTCAATGAGTTTGTTATTACGTCTTGCATTGCGTGATCGACGCTTTTAATTTCTAATAAAAGCTTTATAGTACCTTGCATTGTATTGTTTTTGTTTGTTTCTGAAAATGGAAAATTTCTCCGGTCAATATTGATAAGTCTCTTCCTCATTTCCGGGTCTCAACTGTGCCGATACTGGACTTACGATTTGCTATCATGCTTCATAAATAAAGGCACAAATACCGTGATGAAGTAATTAATATCAACCACTTTGACAAATACTAACGCTGTTAATTAGGTACAACTTAGCAATTATAAATTAAAAATATTAAGGTTCCAAGGAAATGTCAATGTTTTGTACTTTTTTTTAACGTTCGTAGGTGTAAGTTTTTGAACAATGTCACACGAAAATTAGAATAACGATTATCAAATTTTAGTATGACATTAAAAAATTGCTTTAATTCGTTTATTTTTAACAAGGAAAAGCTTTTAAGCTGTTACATTAATTTCTTGTAACAGTCTCATACTTCGATTAACATTTTTCTGGAACACTCATTTATTATATGCCATAGGCACATTAATAACATATTTTAAGGAGTGGTTATTTTCTATAAGCTATAGAAGAACTGTTGAAGCTTACTGGTTTACATATACTAAAGAAATGTACCAAAAGCAACCCAAAAATTAACTCACAGAGAAAAATCTGTTTATACTTCGCAGATAAATAGTTTTAAAATACTTACTTACTAGACTACTTACTTAAAAGACGTTTATTTGCTTATAAAAATGGAATCTAAACAATAGATATAGGAATAGCGTAATTGCTCAACTTCGAGCAAGCAAATTAACAAACTAGAATACAATATGAAGAGCGTGCGGTGAATAGGGTGAGAGAGGTCGTTCATACAAACATTATTGAGTTTCTAATACGCCTTTATTTGTTTTTACTGTTCACGTGTGTACAATATATTGTACATGCATGGACAATGCATACGTTTCTATTATTGCTATATGTGTTGTTTTGTATTTGAAGTAAAAAATCTGTGTAATTTTACAATATAACTTTAAAATATAGGAAATTACGAGGCGTATTCTGCTATGATCATTCCTTTTTTCATGTCTTCTGAAAATGTTTAATTAATGATGCTAGTTTTAATTTCATAATATTTTGTAGACAATAGCCATCACCCCGGTCTTACTTATAAATGCTTATGGACTCGTAGAAATAATTATTTTTACGTTTTAAAACAGATAAGCCTTCGCAGAAAATATGTTTATATTGTTATTGTGTTAATATTTAATGTTCATGCGCCATTTGGGTATGATCGAGAGAAACGGGATATGGACGGTCTCAGATGTTGATGGATGTGGTTTATTTTTGTTACATGTAATATAATAAAGGTCTGCAAAGCATTAGCAATTTCTCTATTAGTGTGGATGTTCATAGTCAGTGGTAATTATTTACCATAAAGTAACCCACGGCTTCGATTGCCTAAATGTCTACTTTCGGTAAATATAGCAGACAATTTATTCAATTCAGTTAGTTTAACGCATTTCAACTATAGACACATTATTATTAAACGTATGGGCGTTGTGATATAATATTTTTCACACACACACATACACACATACTCACGTCTGTTATCCCCGAAAGGGACAGCGCAACTGGTGCTCCCACTTTCCGAGGTGAGTATTCCGTCTCATTATGTGATAGGGGGTGAGCCTATCGCCATATCGAGCACGAACTCCAGACATACCCGATCCGGTGATTGTAGCCGAGACCTAAGCACTGCATTCGAATCGTAATAAAATGACTCGCCCAAGACAGTCATATTATCGTATCGGGCAGTAAAATTTTGTGTGTATTTTCATATTATTAAAAGTTATTCTTACAAATTCCATGACTTAAATTATTACGCAATAAAAATAAAAACTTCTATTTGAGGAGTTGCGTTTTAAAGTTTCAACAGAAAACAATTGCAGTTATGTTGTTACATTATAAAGTAATTCAAAATTGGTACTTATGTTAGGAACTCAAGCGATTTTTATTAAAATAAAAAGAAATATCACTGACTACATCTGTAATATAAAAATATATCTATACTTTCACAAACATTTCATAAACCAAACGACCGATACGACTGTGAATGAGCAACTGCTCGCTGCCAATTACCGACTGCCGACTACTGACTGACCATTGCCTCGGTCTGTCAAACGCTCAGTGCCTTTATAGCAAAAGGTACCACAAATACCCTCATAAAAATATTTTTACCCCAACACTTAAATATATTGTATAGCATTGTATATTGTCGAAACTCGGAATGTTGACATTGTTTTCAATTTTTCTCTGAAATATAGTAGTGCAAATGTTTACACTTTATATTTCCGGCTCAAATGTTTTATAACTAGAAGTGATGTTTTTTTTTAAGTTGACACACAATGATAACAGCTGGCCAAGTGGATAACAATTAAATAGGTCCCATAATTGTATAACCAACAAATGTATATTTTGTTTATAGAATAAACTAATCTATGTTACTTAGGATATTTTATTTATACAATGAACGTATCTTTAATATAATGCTAAAATAAAAAAAAAAACGAATTTAATCGCGGATTATTGGAATTATAATTTTCTTCCTGAACCCAAAACGAACGGTTACCAATTTTCAAAATATTAAGTGTGGGCTAATTCTGCGTAGATAGGACCGTCAACAGCTCAATAAATAAAAAAATGTATGATTATAAAATGAAGATTGATATTGTAACTGAATGTTTGGAAGACTGACAGCCCAATTCCCCCGTAAATATTAAGACTGCAGTCTTCGAAACGTAAGAAAAAGGATAAAATTATGATATAAAAAGCCCCGACAAAATCCAAAAAAATAATTTATGTCAATGTCTAACATTCGTGTAAACATAAGAAATCTTTACTTAATATAATTTGTATAAAATATATATACGGCGATAGCCTAGTGAGCGGCGATAGCCTAGTTGGGTGTGGAACGGACTGCCGAGACAAATGTCCACAGGTTCAAATCCCAAGGGCACACACCTCTGACTTTTCTAAAAAATCATGTGTGTATTCTTTGTGAATTTATCGTTCGCTTTAACGGTGAAGGAAAACATCGTGAGGAAACCTGCACATCCGAGAAGTTCTCTATAGGAATTTCGAAGGTGTGTGAAGTCTACCAACCCGCACTAGGCCAGCGTGGTGGACTAAGACCTAATCCCTCTCAGTAGTAGAGGAGGCCCGTGCTCAGCAGTGGGCAAGTATATAATACAGGGCTGATATTATTATTATTATTATATATATACAGAACGTCATCCCATTGTAAAATTTTATCGATAGCAATCAACTAAACAAGTTCACTAGATATAATCACGCCAATATCAAATTGAAGGGTGATTTCTCTTGATATACGTGTCGTCGCACTAAACAAAGCTGCATAATAGTTATCCCAGAAGGCAATGATCTTGTTTTAATCTCCTACAGATTAGTTTATAAAAGATATTTCAACACTTTTGTAAACAACTGGCATTACAACTCATCATTTCAATAACTTTGAATATGGTTGATAAAGTTCAAACTATTGTAGAGGCAACTCAATAGCGGATTTCCACCAAGCTAACGCATATCAGACAGCTGAAAGGCTGTTCAGAAAATAAAATTCAATGGTCTTCATATAGCTCCTATAGCAAACAGTCAATACAATAAAACAGGTAATAACGATGCTCATTGAACTTCAATGTTCACTGTTATTCATGGAGCTATATCAACAACATATCGCAAACAAACGTTAAGAAAACTATAAAAAAATTAAAAATATTGTACAGTCCTCCGTCTAACATTATTCTAAAGCGCCAATAACATATCGACTATACTATCGTTAAAAACATGTATTTTTGATGTTGTTTTCGCCATGCCTCACTCAACAACAGTTCAGTTTTAGTTCCGTTTGTTGAAACTCTTTGACCTGTCAACAACCTTTTTGTACTGACTGTAAAATCAAATTTCAACTCAAAAGGAATCCGGATTTCATCTCAAACTTGTCCAATCGAGACGAAATTTTGTAATGAAGTATAAAATCTTTACTGTTTTGGAAACTTTGAATGCTTTCCAAGCGTTCTTTTTATTAATCTCATTATTAAGTTTGATTTAATCCGGGTATTAGTTCTTAATAAAATTAATCCGAGCACTTGGGAATCGTCTTAGTCCTCTTCGCTGTTAAAGTTAAAAATATTGCGCTCTAAAACTTATTTTAATGCTAATTATTCTTTAGAGCGATTATAGTATAATAACGAATGAAGAGATTAACTAAATTAGTTCTAATATCAATTTCTTTTAACGAATCCTTAATATTGGAAATACTAACTACTGGCAATGAAGCTCCAAATCTATTTTAACTTACAAATTTCCTAGATTTTCCAGAAATCGTGAAAAAAATCGTCCATGTGCAGAAAAATTGCGGTTAAGTAAATAACTCGCGTCTGCAGATGTGAGACGTTGTAAATTCCATCACGATGAATGCTGATAAAAACGTTTGGAACTCGGCACCAACCAACTCAAAGCGGTTCTCTAAATCGCACACAAACCTACGAGATCCACAAGACACGACAAGCGTTTTGTTTTAATCTGAAATAGAAATGTCTGTTGTGTTCTGATTTACGTAATTTTTTGTGGTTACATTTTCTTCGGAAGAAATATCGCGCACTTCGCAATCTGGGACACCTAGCTTTTTATCCGTATCCCATGAAATATAACAGATTACAGAATATTTGTCATCGCTTTGTTAGAAAATTAGATTATTTAAAAAAAATATATGATTTCTCTGGTTAATATTGATAACATGTTTTATGTAATCCAACCAACAATTCCGTAACTTATAATCGAATATTGTGTTTAAGTTTGTAAGGACCATCGGATCTCTTCTGATGTACACGGGTTACAAATATAATTTTTTGTTTGTCTTCCTTATGAAAATCAATTTATTGAATCAATTACGCTATATAATTTCGTTTGATGGTCACATAAAAAGTTTATGCCGCAGACAATCTGGTTCCCAAAAGGAGCATTTGAATGTATCCAATGCCACACATAAACTTGTTATTTCATAAAAACATTACCCACGCTTTGGTAGATAAAGGAAAAAATACTGTTGTTTTCATGTAAGGGTTGCCATAAGTAATTTATAGACATAATAAGTGTAACACGGTGAAGCAAATTGGCTTTCCTCAGCGCCCTTGAACTCCTATAGCGTGTGTAATGGAGAATTTGTTGACCATTTATTTCACACTCTTACGTTTGACGTAAGTCGATATGAGAGGCTTTCATGTATCGCTTTCACTATATTCAGCAAAGTCAATTTTACCAAACAATAGTGCAATCAGTGGCGGATCAGAATAGAATGAAAACATGTTGTTACCTTCTATATTCATATGCACATCACGCGGCGTTGGAAATTCGATCTTATAACAATACACCCGCAAATAGATACTTTCGGCAATTATATTTCGAATGAGGTGTTTAGTTTTTAACTAATTTCCTTATTTTATTTTATTATTAATACAGATATACGAGTAATATTCAAATTAATTTACTGATTATGTACACAAATAAGTTTTTCAACTCAATACTAAAATAAAATCAGTTATTCACATACACAATATCATCAATATACAAAACAAGAATACCCAAAAAGATGAAAGCTAATTCGTTGATATAACTGCAATCTGAACTATTATTCTTTGGCGCCAGAGCTTAACTAGGCGTTAAGAATTTGATAAATAGTCCATCTAAGCCCTTATGTTCTTCGCGGATTTTCTTTATCCAATTTATTCATAATATTTTTTGTTCCGCAGGATTTTGCTGCCCCATTACCAGCCGTTTATTGTCCATACCGTTTTCTTTAGTAGCAAAGTATTAAGATCAAATCTTTAAACGAGAAAATGTTATATCTGACATATCAGTATAATATAATTTTAATGGAGGTAAAAATTTGGTTCAAAATTAATTATTTCAACTTGTCGAACTCTTTAGTTGTAATACAATTTATGTTAATTTAACCATTGGTAAACTTTATATAGAACAAAAAAATCCTTTTACAAACCAATTTATTCAGCTGGTTGATATAATTTTATTGTAAACTTGGTTATCGTTCGGAACGATGTAATTCTAACTTTGCTTTAGAAATATAAAATGAATTATTTAAGTCCAGACTGTCATGAATTAGAAAATGGGATGTCAAAAACGCTGTCGTCGATTGAACCGGTATGTCTGAGCCAAAACTATTCAAACTAGAGAAGAATTTTGTTTAATGTTTTCCATTAATCTAATAGGAATGTGCAAAACCTTTAAGCTAGGAAGAATTTTACGTCGAAAGTAAGAAATTATATTATTAGTTAGGAAAAAAAAAATAGTATAACCCCTTTTAATATGACTCAGCGATTCGCATATATTTACCATTGCCAATTACTATGACGAAACTGCAGAGTTAGTTTGGTTTCACACAAACTGGTATGAAAAAAATCGTATAAAATGTCTTTTAATGTTTTTTTTATGATAGTGACATATTGCTTACAATGACCTATTTTTTAGAAAATATTCGCGATTTTAATGACCGATAGAATGCCGCAACTCTTGTCACCCATCCTTTGTAATGTGCGAATCGTGTGTTAACTCTGTCACTGTGATTTAGGCACTATATACTGTATAAATCTTTTTAGATTGTATATATATCGTCCGTTTAGTACGACGTAATTTTCATTTCCCTTGGATGTCATTATTGATAGATTCTACTGTGTTAATAAAATAGGATGAACAAGGATATAAGTTTCAAGTATAATTATTAAACATATTGATCGACCGAATAATGATTTAAAATTATTTACCAATCATATTGAAGTAATGTGATTTTATCTATGTGATAAATACAACATAATCACTTTTTTCCTTTACTCCTCATTCCATACTTCTCAAAGAGTTGAAGTTAAATTACAAGCAAATACTAATATACTAGAACACAAAGAAATGTAGAGTGTACCCTACGTGGGGAATACTGGACGAGGCCGCTGAGATTTATTATTACTACATCATTAAAAGTTGTAATAAGAGTTTTGTAAAAGTTTTTCTTTCTATTACTCTTATACGAATAAAAATATACCATAACACCTATTTCACATACTTATGTATACTTTAACAGGCCAAAGGAGGCAATAACATGAACCTATGGTTTGCCTCACGGCGTTTAAATATTAACCAAACTATATGTAAATCGCCGAGTTTTGTCACAGGCCCATCGTGAACTGAATCGCCGTGTCGTATTTTTATCAGCTAAGCTCAAAACAAAATCTCAGCGTCCTAGCAATGTCCACGAATATAATTTGAATATTAAAATTAATCACAGAGGAAACGTCACTGCAAAAAACAGCCTATTTTGACAGTATAATAAATAGATATGTCACTAAACACCCCGGAATGGATTAGCAGCTATCTCATTGCCATTAAGCATCTCTTTCCACTTTACTGAACAAATGATTGATGTCTATTATTAATTTACGTGACTGTTAAAAAATAAGTAACCGAGGCATGACTAAAATAGTTTATTCTTTATTTGTAACACGCTGTTCAATGGTGATTTCAGACGCTTTTAAATTTTATGAATGCAGCTTTCTTACATCCCAACATATTTTGGAGATAAACAATACATTAAGCGTCGATTTAAAAAAATAACAAGTCATTTGTTTCAATAAAATTTTATTTCTAAGAAGAATTTTTATTTAACTTGAAAATATATTAATATTTTAAATTTAAATATCTAACTAAAGCAAATGTAAATATTGAAATCTATACAGTTCGACTTAAAGCTGTTACTTTAAGCCGAACTTTTCGGCCTTTATCATTTTAATTAGTCGTATATGTACAAATATAAAATCGACTGAAATATCCATAGACTGTCTAAATTAATAATACGTAACAGAGCCAACATACAGAAAAAATATGGCTAATAATTGATTTTTATAAATTGTAGAATGAACCTGATAATTCTGTAGTAGTAGCCACACTACAAATAATTCTCTGAGTAAGTTTGCGATGAAAATACCTTACGAGATATTTTCACATTACATCATATATAGGGTTTTAACTTAAAATCACATATAATAAAATTTATAACCTTTGTAAGAATGTCCGCTGTTGTGTAAAAAATTAAAACGAAGTTTCAGACAAAAATTGCGGGCCCATTGCATATTCAATTCAATTATTTGATTTTCAATTAGCTCTGTTTGTATTTGACTGCCTACATTAAGTACTACTACTTTAGGTATTGTTTAGATTGAACTTGTGCCAAAAAAAAAGAATATTTTGATTGGCACGAAGGATTGCTATTCATGTATGGCCTTGCTTATGTGACTTGCTCATTCATGTCGTTTTGTTTCATTCTGTTCATTGACATTCTGAGCATAGATAAACCAATGTTTGAATTCTAGACCATGTTCTTTTATACTATTTTTTATTGACGGATATACCCAAGTGATAATATTTCACCAGCATAATTATGATGAAATCGAAACTTGAACTATTAGTAGAATCTTGATCATTTTTTTTTTAAAACAACTCACACACTTACAATCTTTTATTTTCTTTAATATTAAATTAGATAGTGGGAAAATGTAAATAAAACCTGCATATCTACCAGAAAGAATATTTTAAATCTACATTACTTTATTATATTTCAATCGCCTCATATGATGGTCGGTATGAGTCGAGAAACGTAGCACTCAGAAAAAGGGCGCCGTAAAAGCCACTGATAGAAGCATGTCTGGGGATCATCTTTGGATACCAAAAAGAACGGATTTGAAATTCAATTGTCTGCTAAAGCGAGAGCAACAAAAGAATTCGCGCATGTAATTACCGACTATGAATGGGCAACGGAATGGAATGATGTCTGAAAACTTCGGCGCATCTCCAAATACAACCGTTCTGATTCAATTTTAATTTTTCTATCTCACATTTACACTCGTTAAGTCGAAGATGCTTGTTATTTACGCGGACTTCTTATTTCTATTTAACTTCACTATTGCTGTGAAGTTTTGGAGATAAAAATTTAAATCTCATTACAGTATAGTGCTTTGAGAAAGGGATCAAATGTGCAGAAAAGTTTTCAAAGAATACGTATCAGCAAATATGTCTTGATTGAGTTTTAAAATAGAAACAATTGAAGAACGAAAATCAAATTACCTTTTAATTACTGAAGAGAAAAGGTATTGAATACTAAAAGTCGTTTCAAACAGTACCTTTTCAAACTAAGATTAATTTGCAATCAATACTTATCTATATCTTTTGTGTAGGTACTCTGATAGATTAGTATGACTTTGTAATTAAGAAATACGATGTTGTTTGATTTAAAAACAGTAAACAATATGGCTTAAAATACCTTCGTTTAATCTTTTCAAAGTAGCAGTGGGTGGCACTTTTATAAACTTTCTCGACGGCTCCTTCGTTATCAGAGGCTTGTTAGTGATCAATAACTTGTTTGTGTAAAAATGCAGGATATTTACTGGTGCATTTATACATTTTTTTCTGAATATCTTCAACAATGATTTGTGAATTGCTCAATTGATATAAATCAATTTAATTAATAAACTATAATGGAGTACTTGTTTATTTACCAAATAAATTGAACTTCTTTGTTTCACGTACTCCTAATTCCGTGATGATCATACATAAATTGTATTCTATTGGAAATTGCAACCTCGTACCTAGAGTATTTAAAAAATATAAACAAATATATCCAGATTCCACGATTTATATGATAAATATATTACCGTTTAAATATATTTTCAACACATGACTTGATCGATATCTGGATGGAAACTATATATTATTGATAATGTAACATCCTAATACTTCCAATAGTACTTTGTGCCGTATGAGTATAGCTCAGATTCTAGCGTGAATTTAATTTAGTTCCATACATAAAAGCCATACCTGCAACACTAAAGGCCACTTACTAAATAATTTGCAGTGTGTAAGCACTTCTGTCCCAATATGAAGGGCGTAGGTAATATATTTAATGGGTGATAGAAGCCTATATAGGAAATTAGCTTTTGAGTGCGCTTTGCATGGAATTTGGTATGAAACAAATATTTAAAAAGTACGTATTTCCTTTTTAAGGTTTAAGTTACTTCATTTTATATTATTCTCATATCCTTATTTCTTATTTTAAAAATGGAATATTTGTGAAAATGTTTAAATGTTTGTATGTTAGAAGTAAGGTCAGAAACAGCTGAACGGATTGTGATGAAATTTGGTACACGGATCAATTTCTTCGATTAGCATATAGGTAATTTTTCCCAGTAATTTGGTCCCGGTTTAAATACCTATACTTTTTTAAATATCCTATAGATGCCGCCATGAATATATACGGTACCTAATTTAGAGACGTTTATAGCGGGAAAGGCTTTTCCGTGTGAATCCGCGGGCAAAACCTAGTATAAAATGTGATAGAAATCGGTTCAGTGATTTAGCCGAAAAGCGTAACGGGCAGAAAATATTATTTTTACATTTATAATATTAGTTATTATTATTACTATGAATGTTAGCAGTGATCATAGTATGATTCGAATGCTGTTCGGTGTCATGTAATTTTTGTTGTAGATTATGAAGTCTTATATCATTTATTAACTGCTCATTAAATCAATTGATCCACTATAGTAATTTAATTTTCCACCATTGAGAGTGCTTCTCATCTGAGACCCAGTCGCTTCACTTAATGTATGCACGGTTTGCATGTGAATACTGCAATCCTCTTGTATTGCTTCTAATTTATTTTCGATTCAATATGTTGGAATGTTTCGTAAAAGACAAGAACCCTATTTAATTTGCCGATTTATATTTAATTTATGTCTATTTACTTCCATATAAAAATGACTTAGAAATAAAATAAAATTAACAACTTACTAGATTTATTGTTTACCTGATATTATATGTAACTTAACAGCTAAGAAAACTTGCTAATTTATCAGTGGCATATGCTAATAATTTTTTACCAAGCTCATTGCAGCTAGAGAATTTTTTATGACACATATATACGCCGCTTGTCTGATGTTGTCTGATGATCCAGCTTCTGGCTTATTTCCAAGCGTTTCTGACCTGGGAATTGAATCTAAAATCCTGATGTAATACATTATTATACGCTTCTACTAGACCAAGGAGACAACCTTATGTCTAAACACAAAGGAACCACCCACCTACGCTGATGTCAACGCAACCACTTTTTGCCATGTGTATTCCGTTGTATGATGTGATAGGGGATGAGTCATCCCACATATTGGACCCAAATTACAGAATCCGGCCTCTAACTGAGTAGAAGAACCTAATATCACTTTTCCCGCCATTCGCACCCGAGGAACCTGTGCTATACTGTGCACGCAATAAAACTACGCCACCGAGGCACTAACCTTTATATGACTACTATATACGGACACGGCTAAATTATAAAATTTTCAATCTGTCTGCCATGTAATAAATATTAGCATCCAAACTTTCAGTCTACGCTCGGTCTTCGCACTAAATAGATGCCAATACAAGATCAATATCTGTCATATTTATCACGGGCCGCGACACATATTCTAGTGTGTATACCTGTTAGTTTTAAAATATTGAGATCTAAAAGGCCCCGCGAACATTTCCCATACGCCCATCCTAGGTAATTCCCACCCATACGCCGTTTCCGTCCCCACTCTCCACCGGAATTCTGCAGTTGCAAAGCCGGGGTTCCGCTCACAGGATTATCCAGTGTCGACGATAGGGACGCCTAGCAAAAAAAAGAACAATATTCTACGGTCAGTCGCAGGTTACATAGAGTCAGTTTAGTTTTAAAAGTTCTTTAACTTGGCTTGCCGCTTGGCAGCAAACTGACCAACACTAAAACTTGCTTCGAGACCGTTTCTCGACATTATTATGAACTTAAGGGTGGTCCGCTTCATATGTTGACTCGGTATTGAAATAAATATGTTTCATTTTAAACAATTTACAGTTGAATCTTGGATTCAGTTCCAAAATTCACATTTCAGGAATCTATTTTAACACTATAGCATTTTATTGTCCTCTAGTATCAAAAATCTTTAATAAGAAAGGTTTGACGACGTACGAATGGCTATATATTATATTTAGCAAATCCTATGTCGAAAGTAATAATATGCTCTATGAATCGAAACCAATGCCAACATATTTAAGTTTCCGAAATACGCCCACAAATACCTTTATTGTAACATTACCAACTTCGAATATAACTGTATGATATCATCTCTTAATATCAATACAATAAATAGAAGCCATAAATCATTTGAAGGTCTCGGGATTATTTTATGCATATACTTTGCCGTCCGGATCTCTTACGCATCTATTGGCCCAACATTTACCGCTTTCATTTTCGTAAATCTCTCTATTTACATAACAGTTAGCAAGTTTATGAATATTTCATGGAAACACAAAATGGGTAAAAACCTTGTAATTTAAATAGTACTTGGTTCCTTCTAAGATTTTGTGTGAAGCATATAATAATAATCTGGTTGGCACATACAACCTGTTTACACAAGTAGACGATTTCTGACTGACGTTAAACGACTGTGAACTTATTGCAGCAGTTCAATCTCACAAAGTGCGAGGCGTTATTTTTGCTTCCATAAGTTAGAGCGTCTTAATCATGCGGTGTGTCTGTCTGCGAAGTTACATTTACCTTCGTGAGTAATTCCCGTAACTTAGCTAATAGGTATGCTGACACGAATGACGAGTGCTTATTTATAAAACAGAAACATTACGTTTCAGGTACAAAAATGAGGACAACATAAGTGAGGTGTGATCGGGGAATATTTGCGCCTTAAAAATGAAAGTCCCAAATCGCAGCGACAATGACGCTCCGCCGATCTGACAGCTTACCCTCCCGACTCAGGGTTGTACCTGTCACTGTTGACCCTGAACCGCGCCCTCAGAAACGAGTCCCTGACTCCAGCACCGTCCCAAACTTCAGTGATACGCTTGCCCGGGAAGAAGTTATTGCCACTTGGAAGTCCCTTCAATCGGACGTCAAAAACATAAAAAATGGTTTTACCGCGAAAGGGAATCAGACGGACCGTCGAGCGGATAAAGAATCCATTACGCCCAATTTCATTCCCACATTCACATGCCACAAAAGAGATGCGCGGAGGAAAATCACTTATGATAATCGGCCAGTTGGGGTCACTTCGCGCGAATGCGATAAGGGCTCGTCATTCCCTTTGGACACAGGGCAAGCGAGCGCCATCGAGCGAGGAGCCAGCTCCATACGTAGACGAACGTTGCTGCAACGGTTGTTGTCATGGCGGACTCCATCATGCGACTGTCGCGAGAAATATGAACCAAAGTATAGGCCCACGCCACGGCTCAGGGCGGAAGACTTGCTATGCACGTGCGGTGCTAGTGCTAATCGCATCAATCCTCCGGACAAGTGCAATAATTATACAGAGCGAGGCCGCTCTAAAAGTGTAGGGTACGAGGCAGCACGGGAAGTAGCGCAATTCCGGCGGTTAGTGTTGTGTTCGCTATGTGTTCTAGAAGCATGTGATGTTTGAGTGCTATTTTGTATTGAGGTGATTTGTTGAGTTTATTTGAAGTATTGTGCTGCATCAGGTGCGCGAGTGCCGGTGCGACGGTGGGCGCTGAGACGGCTGCTGCATTGCGCGCCCGCGCCGCGCTCACCCTCGCCCGACGCTATTACCCCGAAGGTGGTTGGGGGTGGACCATCACTGTCGTCGGTACTATAGTACAAGTGCTATCACACGGTCTACAACTGGGAGGCGGCACGGGGGCTATAGCATGTACCGCGGCCGTCAAATATCGTGTTTCACCATTATATACGCACGGTAAGTTAATTTTAGAATTACTCCTTTATTCTAATATTTTATGTACACAAAAGCAGTTGTGATACTCTCAATACATACAAATCTCTCTCCGCCTACGATCTTATTATAATTTAAAAGTATTAACTACAATACCGTCTAGACTCCAGTGGATTAATTAAATCTATTATTATATTTATGAACAATATACAACTCCTTCTGACCTTATCGAAAAATATCATATTTTATATGGAATGTAAAACTGATATTTTATTTTTTAACCTATTAAACTGAAAACATGTTGGATGTAAACATAGTTTTCACATCTAAATGAATTATTCGTCGATATTTAAAGATTAATGAAGTGGGTACCAGCTAATTTATCATGTGGCGTTCTATAGAGGGCCTTTCACAAAAGTTCGTATCGGCGTGACGCGTTCATCCCTAGATCTCACTTTCCATCTGACGACGCAGATTGCAAAATGTCTAAAGCTTCGGATACTCAAGGGAGGAAATTTCTTCGTATTACTTACATTTTTTGAACACATTAAACATGAACAACGATATTTTAGCTTTCTCGTGTTTATGCTCCGGTTTGTTATGACTTTTATGAGAACAAATTTGACATAAAAATCCAGCGAGGCATATTTTCAAACAAATTCATTAAGTTATTGCACACATTTTTGAGAAACGTGAAGCTTTTATGTAATCTCTTTAAAAATAGATCCTTTTTGCTTTAGTCTCAAATTTGCGTAATGGAATATTTCTAACTAGCTTCCGCCCGCAGCTTCGCCCGCGTGGATTTCGGACTTCAAAAATGGAGGAGGTGCTCAATTTGTCGGGATGTTTTTTTAATGTATGGTGGTATGAAGGAGGTCCGATTGTCCGGTCTGGGTCTGATGATGGGATCCTGGTGAAATCGAAGGAAGCATATAGCACGATTCAGTATTCACGCGTGATGGCTTATTATTAGCGTATTTCATGTATAACTTTGGTGTTTCTAGGCCGATTTCTATGATTCTTTTTTATGGAATATTTAATAATGTTAACTTTTTTAATTAGGGATGACTGAGAGTGTTATAAACGTAAGAGTAGACAAATATAATGAGAAAGCTTCGAACTGCTAAGCTATCGGGAGTTACACGTGTTATTGTGAGTCAACCAGCCATAACCAGCTCAGGAGTATGAAAAATAATTGTACCAAGTTTCGTTAAAATCCGTCGAGTAGTTTTTGTTTCTATAACGGTTATATAGACAGACAAAAATGTTACTAATTGCATTTTTGGCATCAGTGTCGATCCCTAATCACCCCCTGATAGTTATTTAGGAAATATATTTCATGTACAGAATTAACCTCTCTACAGATTTATTATAAGTATAGATGAAGTGAGAAACATGTGTTCGTTTCGCTCCATATCTAGAACTAAATGAATTTGCTAACAAATTGAGTAGAGATTCGTTACTGATTATCTAAGAATCAGTTTCCAAATTAATGTATTTATCTGATTTTTTTAATCTAGTGTAAATATATAAATCTTGATTACTCATGAAAATAAAATTAGTATCCTATTGGTAAAGCTTTTGTTGATAATTTTTTTTCATGTTTAATGTTTATCCATTCTCGTCAAAATGATAAGAATTGGTACTTTTTTATTGCATTGAATGACGAGACGAGCATGCTGTTCGCCTGATGGTAAGCGATACGACCGCCCATAAACATTAGAAACACCATTAAACACCTTGAATTACAAAGTATGGTTTGGTATTACACTGCGCGCGCCATGCTGAGACATGAGATGTTAAGTCTTATTATGTCCAGTAGTTGTACTGGCTACAATGTCCTTTAAACCGGAACACAACAGATTACACACAGCTGCTTAGCGGCAGAAATAGACATTGTGGTGTTACCTACCAGGCGGACTCTCACATATGAGATACCTACCCCCACTAGAGATACTTATTGTAAGTTCACTTAAAACATATTTTAAAAGAAGTCACTCCATATACATATTTTATTTATGATATGAACGGGCTGGTCCGACTAAGTTTGTACCATTGTTTCAAAGAAAATCAACGCTACGTGGCAGTGGAATGTTGCGTTTTGTATGACGCCTGAGATTTCTAAATAACTTATTTTTGCATGCTTCAGATATAGTTGGTGTTTTGAGCTGTTCTGTTTATTCTACGTTAGATGATCTATTTGTTCCTTTGTAGGTATAGGCAGAAGAAAAGGAGATAATATTTTTAAATGGAAGGCTTTCTGTAATTTTTACAATTAACAAAACAGAAAGGCGAACTCGACAAATCAAGACAACATTGTTTAGTCTAAACGTGTTATCTTCGGGTATTGCTTAAATAAATCAAACTGCCAATACCAACAAATCACAGTGTGTTCGAATATTAAGAACGTGACGCGAAATCCCGTGACAAAGGCCGTGTTTAACTAAAAACTCTCGCTTTATATTCGAGCCAGATTTGTATTCAACGCGCTTCCCTCCTCTGTAATAAAATAGCTGGATGTAAATTAATAGTGTAGTAAAATGTATAGTTTAATGTAGTTTGCACTAAACTATCGTTGGAAAAGTTTATATTTTCTAACTGGGTCTAAAATTAACCTAATAATATCGACATATACGTTTGCGTATGTATCCACTGTTCTGAACAACAAAAACATCTTGAAAGCGTGATGAAGTGAAACGATTTGTTTATAAAGATACCTTCTGGTGCAAACAAATACGTTGTGTACAAAACCTTGAATAAAGAGTTATTGGTCGGTAGCTCATAAATTAATTTTAGCATCATATAACGATATTATACTAAGTTATAGGCCTACATTGTGAGAGGTAGGTGCTTTCTACGAGTAGATACGTAGCAAAAGAAACGCTTGGCATACAAAAAAGGTTTATCCATCAATCAATGTACCCTTTGCGCCGTAATCGCAGGGACAAATGTGTAACAAATTGTTATATATTTCGTGAATAGTATACATATTAAACAATAGTTGGAAGGCGGTGAAATGTCAATATTTAATTGTAAATGCTGTCGACACGGGCTGGAGACCACGAAGACTTAGGTTCTAAACAAATAATTCTTTGTATGATGATACCTTTTGTGAGTATTTCTACGATCGGCCCAACTTCAGGTGCTTCAGATATGGTTGTACCCAGTTAGGCGGTTTGTGTTTTGTGCCAACACCTCAGTGTATTGGAATAACAAGGAATGGAAAAAGAATCCATGCTGAAATCTGTCAAACATTTAAAACAACCGACTACTTTTATATCTTGTATTTTTTGGTCTGTTTCACGTCTCTGTCGCTATAAACGTGTCATGAACCATCATTTTATGAATATTATGCAACCGCTTCCATCCAGATTCCAGAACAACAAACGCATAAGTTTTTATATTTCCACATTACTAAACAAACTAACATCGCGCGAGCCGTTTGAGCTACAAGTGTTTACCGTTTAATGTTCCCAGACACACGTAACATGCACATTTTATGTTAGCGATGTATGTAACTAATCTATATCTATACTATTATATAAAGCTGAAAAGTTTGTTTGAACGCGCCATGTCAGGAACTAACTGGGGTCGTATTCTCTATCCCACACGT
Source organism: Manduca sexta (assembly GCF_014839805.1). Lineage (NCBI taxonomy): Eukaryota > Metazoa > Arthropoda > Insecta > Lepidoptera > Sphingidae > Manduca > Manduca sexta. The sequence goes on along the minus strand of NC_051133.1, from coordinate 7,502,371 downwards.
TATTTTAACCGTGCGTAACAAGCACGTAACAAAACGCATCATGTTTAGGACTATAGAAATTTGGCTTACAGAATACCATTCCACGCACATTTCTCGAAGATAACATGACACAGCCGCATTACGCGTTTACACTATCATACATAATAAGGGCCCTGGTTTGAATAGAAAAAAATATTAGTGTTGGATAGTCCATTTAGCGATGAAGGCTGTAGAAGAAATGAAAATCCAGCTTGCTATTAATTCTAATAGCTAGCTATAAAATTTTCTTAAAAATATTCATTTTTGAAGAAAAAAGGTTTTTGTTTTAAACATTTTATCAAGCTATATTACGCTGAAGAGTTTGTTTGTGTCTCAGGAATTACAAGTTTGAATTTAAAAATTTATGTTAGGATAATTGGATTGGATAGCCCATTTAGAGAAGATGACTCTAGGCTATATAACATCACGATATGACCAATAGACGCGTCGATAAAATGTTGCAAAAGCAGGGAAAATGTATTTCTTTTGAGAGCTTCCGTTGCGTATGTTGCGTAAACGATTAAAGTTAGGGAAAAATCATGTATGACGGAATTGTTCCTCTTAAAAAGTTCTCAACAATATATTATAAAATGCTGCATATGTCTGCTCGTCTGAACGCGATAAATTTAAAAACTGCTCAACGAAATTGGATGAAGTTTGGTATGGTGATAGATTGAGACCCTGAGAAGGACATAGGGTACTTTCTATCACGGGTAAATATATTATGGTGGGAGTTGTATCCCGGAATACTTTATCTCGGAAAAACTTTTTCACACAGACGGAGCCGCGAGCACAAACTAGTATAACTACTAATATACTTACTAGGTACAGTTTCATATTCTCCGCTCTAGGCATGCTTGCGATTTAATTTAAGTAAAGCTACAATTTAAAATTCTAATAATGTTCTATTTACCATACACATTCGCTACGAATTCAATCATTTTTCTTGTTTCTGTTAATTTAACATCCATGTAATTCGTTTCAACTAAAGTTAGATATCGTACATTTGTTCATGTATTTATCTAGCTTAACTAGCAAATTTAATTAGTCACCGACTCATTGACCACCCATATTAAATATTTTTTTTGCTTTTCACTGGTTTTTGAGGCGATATAATTTTTTGTTAAAAAGTTTTTTTGTCAGTAAACACATGATTTTCGGATCAAAACGTGGCAAAATTGATTTCCCTGTCTGGGAATTAAATCCAGGTTTCACTGCATTAATACTAACCGATTTCCTAAGTAGAGTCAGCAACAAAAGTAACTGAATAATATAACATTTTAAATCACCCATACATGCTAAATTGAAACCATTTTTTCTTTGTGTGAAGTGAGGTATTTCCTTTTTTTAGTTCTGTATAGAAACAAAAATATTGTTAAGAACCCACAAGAATATAAGCTATTTGAAGTTTTGAATTAGTTTACCTACTCATGTGGATAACTGAATTTTAAATAAATACTGACACCTTGTAGTAACTGACTGAAATTTCAAGTTTTATGTAACATAATACCCCTACATTACCGCAATACGCATATTGTGTATCCAAATTTTATCCACGTACTTCCAACTAAACGCCCACATCAAGCCTTCTTTTAAAATGCACAACTGTTCGCAGATTGCTACAAAGGACACTAACATTTAGGGTCCTAAAACCCAAAAATATGTTGAGATTTTATGGGTTCTGAAATTAGTATTATTCATAATAATATATATATTTCTTATATTTTTTGTTCTTTTTGCGATCCTAGTAATTATTGCCTCGAAATTAAGATTTTAATTTAATAATATTGCAACATGCTTAATAGAATACATTGCTAGAAACTGGATAGTTTTCCTGAAACTGCCTAATACCCTACAAATCCCGACAATGTTCATATAGATTGAATCCTTTTTTGCGGGACATACGCCGTTATAGCTTAAATTATACAAGATATCGTATGGAAATCGTTTTATTATACTTATTACCTGTAATCTGTGTATCCGTAAATTATTTGTTTTTGCATAGAAAATAACAACTTATTTTCTCTAGAATTTTCCTTGTAATTTTTTCCGCCATATCATAGGTAATTAATTACCACGTTATAAAATAACAATTGAAATATCAAATTTAATGCTCTAAATGAGGAAACGTCCTTTTAAAAACAAACAAACCAAGACTAGCATTCGTAGGACTAGGCTGTAAGCCTGTGACCTGTTTGTCGCTACAAAATGCAAAAAAATTGCGTTCGATAGCTCTTGAAGCTGGATCTGACTTTTATGTATAAAGTGAGTTAGGTTTAATAGGATTAATATAGCGTTTAAAATGAAATATGTCACAGGCAACTGCCATATACGCGAATCTTTAAAAAAACCGTTTAAAGCATATTTATTACAACTAAGAGGGTAGTATATATTTATTTAGGTAAAATTTGTACAAAATAATGTACCCTTTTTAATTTACCATCACCGATGAATGAAAACAATCATCAATTATTAACAATATGCTTATAGTTTTAAACTAGCCTTTGCGTTAGGGAAAATAACTATAATATGGTGGTTTTCGGTTGTATTTCGGTTTGAAGATCATGATAGTAAAAGTTATGAGACAATACTGTGAAATGTGAATCTTCTTACTTAATTCGAATTTCAACGTGACCTTTTTACTGTTAGTATAAAGAACGAACAATATTTGTATTGATTCTCACTTGTTGAAAAATAATACATAACCTGTTATACGTTTTAATTAAAATATATTCATGTATTGTGTTATAAGTTCATAAAAAATTTACGAATACAAATATTGAGTAGATACATAAACTTTCAAACAAAACCGATACACAGACAAACACAAACTTTAGAATAAATACCAATCACCAAAAATGAATCAAATATAAATACAGCTCGATTTCAATATTACACAAATAGATAGTTTATTTTCGTAAACATCACTTAAAATGTTATGGAACAGCGTCTAACATTAGACACATTTCAAAGCGACGTAATCGGGTCATCGCTAATGTTTCCATTGTGTCAGGCTTCATTGAAAAATCGTCATACGCCGCCACCTTAACGTAATATTACCGCGTTCATGTCATACGTGTACCTTCTACGTAACTCGTTATCTTTACACGCAACATCTTTGTTTACGTACAGAAATAACTCATAAATTATAATATCTTAAAAAATTATGGAAATTCCTAATTGCGACGGTTGAATTTTTTTTTGCTTTCAATGAGGACACGAGCTTGCCGTTGGCCTGATGGTAAGCGATACGAGCGAAACACCATCCAACACCTTGAATTACAAAATATTGTTTGGTATTCCACTGCGCTCGCCATCCTGAGGCATGAGACGTTAAGTCTTATTATGTCCAGTAGTGTCTGCCTATAATGTCCTTCAAACTGGAACACAATAGTGACTACACCCTGCTGCTTGGCGGCAGAAACAGACATTGCGGTGGTACCTACCCAGGTGGACTGTCACATATGAGAGACCTACCACCATTCGAATATTGGGTTTTGCTCAGTATGGGTCTGGAGTGTGATATTGAGCAGGTTAATGACATTAAGTTCACCACATATTATATATAGTTGGATGACACACCTTCCAAAGGGAAAATGTGTGTTTGCATGTTTATGTAATTTTTAACTGCCTTTAAAAATAATATCAAAATACGTTTATACAATGGATATTTTCATAATGTCGCGTTAACGCCACAATATAATTTGTTGCTTTGGTTATATTTTTTTATACAGAAAACTTGTTTTAGATTACTGTTGCGTAAAGTTTTGAAACAATGATTTGCAATATTATGATTTATGAGTTGACACTTGTCAATAAAGGCTTCTGGTTTCATTGTGTATTATGATCAATTTGTGCAAAACAAGACGTAATTCGATACTGATGGTTATTTTAAGACTCAGAAACATGAAAGTAGATCAAACGAAATCATAAAATTAGTTGAGAGACTAAACTAGTCAATAGATATTAGCAGCCTCGTTACGCTAAATGTGAACCGATGCATAAACATTGTAAAAATAGATTCGATCAGTTTATAGGATGACTTCCAATGCGTTTCAAGTATTTATACTTGACATAAAATATATTAAAATTATAAGAGCGATAATCTACCGTTCGCGTGACATCCTGATAAAATTGATATCCCGTCCAAACAAAGTTGTTGAATAAACATTGAGGCCTATATTTTACACTCGCGTTCTTTTCGAGGACTGAGCATGTAGGTTTAGGAAAAGGTTTGATAACTTTATCATGCTTTTGGCAATTTTACCAATATCCATAAAGCATAAAAAATACTCTTTAAAAGGAACAAAAACTACATTTTTACCTTCACGTTCCTACCTCAGCATTTGGACGTTATTATTCAAGTTAACGCCTACATTGAAACCGTGTGCATATGAATATATGAAAAATATTTTATAACCTAAAAACACCGCATTCAATACAATCATATAATTTGGACCTAAAACTAAAAAATCATAATGTCTCATTTTATGAGTTATGTGTCTTGTATCATAGTATAATTTCTGTATAAAGTAGGCCCAAGTCTCGATATCCACTCCATGCTGGTATCCCCCGATACAAACACCGTCTAGTTTGGGGACCTTCTGATAAATATTGTGTACATTTTTTAGTTATGCAATATCAAGTGTACTTTTATAGATTTTACGTGTTTAATTTCAATAACGTTAATATTATATTATAATATAAATTAATTATGAAATAGACCCATACGTTACAAAATAATTTACTTTTAATTATCAGTAAATTATAATTTATTCCCTCACAAACTCTTTCTAAGTAATAGAATGGTCGAAGCATGGAACAAGTTGCCTAAAGATGTGGTGTGAGCTCGGATTATCAATATATTCAAGAACAGTCTTGACGTTGGACTTGTTAGATACATTACGTATTTAAGAAATAATTTGTGATTAACAAGACGCAGGCGCTTATCAGTTTTTTATAACTGCTTATCTGATAATAAATAAATAAATTAATATTGATTTGCTGCATCTCTTGAAGATGTAATCAAAATCAACAACAACAATAAAAGGACCTTCTTTGTTTATATTTGGAACTGCAAAGTTGATTTGGCAATTACGCTCCGTATTGAACTTTGACCTATGTTACTGGACAAAGTACGCTCCGTAGTCCTCAGCAAACAATGTTGCTAACTAAAATACGCATCTAAGTAATATCAATATATTATATATTGAACATAACTTTGCAACCCACAAGCTACAACATAAATTGTCCTGACAATATAAATCGGTAGTAATACATCATGCGACGTTACATGGTTAACCTATAATGTCCCAAGAAGGATCACGTCTTTTCACGCTATGAGGACGCAAGTATGAGTCATTTTACATCAAACAAAGGCTTACACTTCATTTACCTTTTTCTGCTAATGTCCACGATAAATGGCTTTGCTTCTATTAAAAAATGTTCATTTACAGCGACTATTGGCAATCTGATAATTCCTAAAGCAAAGCAGTTTAATTGTAGTTTTCAAATAAGAGTTCGCAATAAAACGACTATTTCAGAGTCTTTGTAACTAGTAAGTAGATTATTTGTATGCGCCCGGATAGGGACCAAAGTTTACAAAGTGTAAAACTCGGCATGGTGTCTCACGTACGTAGTGTCCTGGGATCAACCTGTATATGTACGGTTTCAAACAGGCCGGCATAATTGTGTTAACTGGCGAGAAATTTGTCATATCTCATCAGTCGACATTATATCTGGACCCACTTACCATCAGGTTCAGTATTGACTCTTTACAGTGTTTTTTTTTTTATTTATTTATTTATACATATATAGATATTATAACACCATACCAGTTAATACTAATGCGATGTTATACAGACTTAATCTTAATAATTAATCAATACATCTAGGAGCCTTTTCTGTGAATTCCCGTAGGTTGCATATACCTAAATATATTTGGATATATTTTGGCTTGGGCTCTGGGATATAATATTAATATAATTTTAATTAAGTTACCTTATAAGATAAGTCACCAATTTGAATATTACCAAAGAGGTAACAAATCTTTTTGGTTTATAACAATGTTGGATACCCACGTCGACAATTAACATCAGAAGCTGAGCACTGAGTCAGTTACCGTTTAAATCAAATTAGGTCTTCACAAAGATTGACGGTTTACCACAGTGATTGAATTTGCATCCAGTTAGCAAATAAGGGCTGTTTCTAACATGTATCACTTAACTAATACACCTAATAGGCAATTCTATTATTTTATTATGTGGGTGAGATATTTTAGTTAGATTTATCAGTAGAGACAATTGTAAAAACCCTCAGAAGAATATTGATGAGGTTTTGGTGTCTTGTACATTCTGTGACTGCTTCGGTGGCATAGTTGTGATGCGTACGTGGTATAAGTGCAACTATTGCGCTAAGGTCCCGGGTATGAAACCCGTGTCGGGCCAAAAATAATGGTGACTGGGTAATTCCATCCTTAAAATTCGAAGTCCCCCCTCAGAGTCTGTATGTTAGTGTAATACTACCGTGCATCAGAAAGCACGTCAAGCCGTAGGTCCTGCGTGTAATCTCTCTCCGGTTATGTCGGATTGTCGTCTCATTGGACTATGAGAGTGAAGGAACAGAGAGTGCATCTGTATTGCGCGCGTTGATCTCTACGAGGAAATTTTGCGTGATTTATAAAGGATTTACGTATTTCATTAATTTATCATTTTTTAACACGTCGTATATTGTTATAACAATAACAAAGGTAAATGTACAAAATTGATACAAAAAAAAATGAAAAAATTAAGCACATTTTTGAAAACCTTAAAAAATATATTATTATAATTCTACAGGCTGATCACTAAAAGCAAAAGTACTTATTAAAAAATATGTCTAAAGCCGGCATTTCCAAAACTTTTTGCGATGCAACGTAAATGGGTTTATCACATTTATGTTAAGGGACATGGTAATGCGACTTCGCAGCCAACCCGTTTTGAATCTCCAACGAGATAGGTAATGGCGACTAACAGCTTAGCTAGACAATATTATTGGCGCGCACCTGCTTTACATAAACTTTACTATGTATGTCGTATCGAAATAGATGCTATTTAGAACAAAGTTTGTAGTGTTTTGTAGAATGAGTACATTGTCTCTATTGATTGTCACTTGATGATAACCGCAATTTGCATCAAAATTTGAATTACCTATGTAAGTATTAAATTCATTAGTTTTAGTAATACGGCGCCGTGACTTTGACAAAACTGATTCTAAAAACAAGTACTTAATGATAGGAAAATGGGTAGAGCATATTATTGTCTTAATTATGAGTTGAAAACTCAATTTATTATTCAATTTAATTATTGGGCTATGGTTTAAAATAAATTAAGATTGAGTGAGAATTTTATGAATTTTATTACTAAAGTAAAATCAGTACATTCGTTACGTAGAGTTACACTGAGAGAACAATAAAACACCAATTCTACTGACAAAGTCAAGACCACTTTTCTTTTGTAAAGGTAATCGGACCCAGAGATCATTACAAACATTAAAACCTCTGTTATACAATTTATTTTCTAACAAATTATTTAATTCTATCAAATAAACAAGCCTTAAGAAAACTTACAGCGCGATTAAGAACAGCCCCACAGCTGCTTTTGTATTCAATAGCTTATTGAGTATACACCCTAGCTAGTACAAGACGCTATTACACTGGCCTAAACTAAGAATCCATTTACACTTAATGAACTTGGTAAGAGCTGTGTTAATAAATTAAGTGTTCAACGTTCTACCGAATTGGTGTTTATGGATGATTATGTTTTACTGCCGATGTAATTATGACTGTTCGTTCCGAAACGTTTTATGTAACTTTCTAAGAATATTCGTCTATACTTTTATAACATGTTTTTGTTCGATGCTTGTGGACTCGGCAGTTTAAGATCTTTAAGCCTCTACCCAATTCAAGAGAATGGTCACAAATGTCACTATAAGTGGGTATCTAAATACTATCAGTATCATACTAAATTTAAATCCTTTAAACCTGGTTTGTGATAACTTTACATAATTCTAAAAATTATAAATACATTTTTTTACATAAATTATGTATACGTGACAACAGTAATCCTGGAGCTCACCATCCAATTTCCAATAAAGGGCAAACTTTTGCTCGTAATCAACCGTATGTATGTGATGTTGGTCCGCTACGTATTATGGAAATGAGATTATCTATTTAAACTTAGCAAAATTACGATGATAATCTGCCTATTTATAACAAAATTACATTAGGTTATAGTATGTAGCAGTGATTATTAATCAAAATATTATTATTTATACTTTTTGAATCACTTCTTAATTTACTAAATTAAAAAACCAAACTATTTCATTGACAATAATAATAAAAATCTGTTTCAAGAAGATAATCGAAACAAACGCAATCACGGACAAAGTTAGCAAGTCTATCAAAATGCCTAACAAAGTTTATATTTATACCTCAAATACGCGGTATCTTAAGAGGTCAGACTTACAAAGCAACATGTCGAATAAATCGCTACAAGGATATTTATAGTGATCGCCCACTTTTCGCCACATTGAACACGAGTGACATACGAGGGACATATTAGAATGTCAAAGAAACGTGGCGGTCGCCCCCGATATGCCAATAATATAGCATTTTTTTACCACGTACTTAATATTTAGTGGTTTGGGTAGTGGATCTATGTAATGTATTGTCAAAGAAAATATCTCAAAACAACCTTAAGTAGTTGACGCTGTTTAATCATCTACAAAAGATGTAACGGGCCGATAATGATGATGATAATCAATGTAAATGATTTTTTGCTCGTTTTTTTTATTATGAATAAACCTATTGTTACAAAATGAATATTAGCAAATATTTGTTTCGGGTAAATGTGAAAACGAAATCTCAAAATTCCTAATGTTGACGTTATTACCTATTTAATTAAGTCCCTTAAACAATAACAAGATAGAGATGAAAGTATAATATAATATTCCAGCCGTAAAAATTTCAAAAGGTCGTCTACTTACTAAGGTACTTATAACTCCTACAAACCCATAAAAGATCGTGGGTGTCCGAGGGCGGCAGTGATCAGTTACAATTAGGAAACCCGCTTGCTTGTTGAGTCGCCGTATGCTATAAAAAGAAATATTGTAGTGTCGAGTATCTGTTGACATGTTGCTAGTGGTAGGATATATTTTGAATCCGCCCGGATAGTGACAACCGTACAAAACGTTGAAACCCGCCATAATGGGTTACGTAAGTGTGTCGCGTTCCTGGATCAGCGTGTGTATATCCGGTTCCAACAGGCCGGCGTAATTGTATCGACTGCCAAGGGGTAATCACCTTTCGTCAGTTGTTCTATTTGACCCCACTTCACTTATCAGGTGCAGTGGGATCAGTTTCCCGTACTCGTATGAAATCGCTCATAAACTTTTTTAACTAACATTAATTCATTCAAATATATTCGTGAATTTACCAGATTTGTCTTTAGAACAAGTACAAAAGAATAAGTTTTAAGACTCGTCTCTGAAATTACTTCCTGATCCATGAAGTTCGGTTAACAGCGACCGCACTTAAATCTAAAAGCACTCGACAGATTCTACTATCATAAAACTTGTAGTCAAAACTTAGTAAGTAGTATTAACTTGAAGGATGTTTATAGATAGTATCAAACCTTTTTCTTTTTTCAGGGGTAGGCAGAGATGTAACACCCACATTTCGCGAATTATGTTAGGTCTCGTATAGAAAGCGAGGTTTTTACTATTTACTGGGCAAAATTCCAAACTTTAGACTGACACTGCGCAGAAAACCGAATATTACTTTGCCCGACCCGTGGATAGATCCCAAGACCTCGGCATGGCATGGCGTATTGCAATACGACTACGCTATCGCAGCAAACGCAAGAACGATGTTATTTCTTCAATGAAGGCAAATATACTTTCTTTGTATTTCTACGCCTAGACAAAATCTGATTGTATCCCAAAACCCTTATACGAATTCAAGTTACCAAACTATTGGAAGGTAATCAGATAAATAATATCAAACGACGATATCAATTCGAAAACCTTGCCTATTGTGTCAATTCAAACCTTATCCGAAATAAGCCAAATAAACGCCCCAAATAAAGGCTCTGCGGTCTGACAATGAAAATTCTCCAGACCTCTATTCTAAGTTAATTAGTATACCAATTTAATAGAAGTTTAATTAAACTAATAATTGTTTAATGTTGCTTAGTGACGTACATAATTGTTATATTTCCGTGTTGTATAATTATTATGACTACTTTATGTCGTCATTCTCCAGCTTTTGTCCCATTCAAACGGAGTCCGTGCAAAGTGCTTATTACTTTATATATCAAAATAGTTTGGCTTACATTTTATGACCGTCCATCCAATATCGGCCTACTTCTAAGGGATCCGGTGGTCACGAATAAATGTGAGAAAAACATACAAAGCCAAATCTATTTAATAAAATAATAAATAATGTTTTGTGTTTTTAATTTCGAATATCACAATTGAGAAAACGAAATGTAAGTATGTTAAGAAATATTGCAAAACAATGCAAATTTAATTTTAATTACATTGCCCTTTTACTAATGTTGACTTTGCGTGCGCTTTGTTGTAAATTAAAACTAAATTCACGTTTCCCAGCGAATTGGAATACATCAATTACTCACAAGGCGATAACTTGTTTTCTTAATTCATAAAAATAAACAAAACAATATAATTCCAACAAATATATCCGACAGCTTTGATATTTACTTATACTGATAGTAGATATAGTAGCAAAAACCGCTTCGAAAAACTATGGTGCGTCGCTTTTGAGCATAATATATGCGTGTGCCATTAATTCCGTCCATCTTCCAGTTTCATTACTATCGTGAATACAAGGTTGACAGTTTATAATCCTATTATGGCTGGATATTATCGCAGAATTGTAAAGAGTACTACATTATCCGGAGGTTGTGATCCATTTAAGGGATTTCATTAGATTTTAGATTTCTTATTGCCTTATCGAATCGAGTGCGGTGATATTTATATATTGCCCTGTCAATGAACGACGACATCATATTTCAACTATTATTTATGTTTATTTTGCAGACATGTCTAAAGTAAGATTTTTATAAGTCATCTTAACTCACGACGACCTTTTTACTAGGTTAATTAAGTTATACAAATGATATTATTCATGCGTGGTTTGATGTTTAACGAGGAACACGTGAGGCGTGTTTTGATAATTCGGTAATTGTGTGCTTACAGTGTGCCACAGAAGCAATGCACATGATTGTATGTCCAATATAATTGCCTATCAAAGCTATTAATGAGTGTCAAATGGAGTCATCGATTTTGTCAACATATTGTTGACATAATTCGTACGGTTATGCTGTACTCAACAATGATAAATATTTTCTTTGCGTGAAGGCAATAGGTATACGTAATAGTCATCAATAGTTCTTAAATATTACCATAGCAATGAAGTATGAATATCTCAATGTAATATATATTTATTGCCCAATATGTTACCCTCTATAAAACACATTAGACGCATTTTACTAAAAAAATAAAAAACTAACTAATAGAAATAACCCTTAAACCGATTAACTTCTTAAAATTAATAATAAAAACATTTAATTCTGCGTGACAACATAATCCCATGAAATCATGACTTTAACACGAAAAGGTCTTGAATAAAAGCCAGGGATAAATAAATGTTGGAACAAGGACCAGAAGGTCTGTGGGAAGAGATAAAGGATACAAGTAAACAAAGTATTTTCCATGCAATATTAAGTACTTTTGTAACTTTTAATTTAAACACGTAGGTTTTGTTAACATAATACATCGTTTGCATTTATTTTTATATTGTGTTCATTATAACTTAAAATTTGGCAGTCGTGAGCCTCAATATCATATCTTGTGATACATTAATTTATAATAATTAAAGATAATATTAAGTGTTTTATTGGGCGTACTTTTTATAAAGCAGACCAAATTAGAAACAATGGAAAAGTCTTTGAACAAACAAGGGGAAATGTTCGTTTTAACATGTGAGACGGAATGTACCAATTCATATAAAAATTAAAGTCTTATTTCTTACTAATATTATAATGAATGCAAAAGTTTAATGTGTTTGTTAATCTGTTAAAAATTTGACGTTAAATTGGAAACTAAACGAATTTGGGTGGCATACACAAACAAACCATGGCTCTGGCTTAATGTACACAAATTTATATACCGGAAAATATACTCTGGAAATTTATTGCAGAAATTGCGTTACATACGACTAAAGCCGCGAGCGACACATAGTGTTGTATAAATTATCACGATGCAATGTCATTTAGAATTCCCGTCCAACAATTTTATAACCGTGAAGTAATAAACCAGCAAACGAATCAAATAAATTCTGAAATTAAAACGAATTCCTGAAATCGTCTCTCTTTGAAATTCAGTTCTGATACTCACCATGATAATGTACCTGTCATTCAAATTTCGGTATCTATTAAGGAGATAGCAATTCTGTAATCTGCGAACCCCGAATGACTAGTCTACGTTGATAGATGATTTCGGTAAGCGATTAACGGACCCTAATATGATAGGTAATTGCAACGTGATAAAGCAGAAAATGTATTTGTCTTTCTATATTTTGTGAACCGGGATATATTGGTATGTTAGCATCTAGTGTTATGTGGCGATAGCCTAGTTGGGACTGGAGCGGGCTGCCAAAAAGAATTTTCGTAGGTTCAAAACCGAAGGACTCCTCCGACATTTTTAAAGTTATGTATGTATTATTTGTGAATGACCACTTTCTTTAATGGTGAAAGAAAATATCGTAAGGAAACGAGCATACCTGGGAAGTTCTTTATGGGAATTTTAAGGGTGTGTGAAGTCTATTAATCCGTACTAGGCCAGCGTGGTGGACTAATCCCTCCCAGTAGTAGAGGAGGCCCGTGCCCAATAGGGGCATAGTATATAACACAGGGTTGATATTATTGTAATTACGAAGAAAACAGATATTTTAGAACAACCCCTATGCCAGACAAATCATGCATTGTCGACTTTCAGCAAAATATTTGAAGGGTTTCCTTGTTCAGCACTCTAACAATATCTCTAAATATTTTACGAAACGTTACTGTTAAACTGGAATTCACAAATATCTATTGAAACTGCCTCGGTGGCGTAGTGGTATAACATTACGACTGCAGTGCTGAGGTTCGATCCCAAGTCGATCCCGAGGCCTCAGCAGCCCGAGAGTCACACAAAGTGATATTGGGATTTTCTACTAAGTATGTATCAGCCCGGGGTCTGGAATTTGTGCCTGACATGGCAATAGGCTCGCCCCTATCACATCATGGGATGGAATACGCACAGCGGAAAGTAGGTGCACCAGTTGCACCTCTGCCTACCCCTTAAGGGATAAAAGTCGTGACCTTCTATGCATGACAACATAGTACAGTGTGTATACTTCCTACTTGTAAATATACACTGAGGCCTATGAGGGCTCGCGAAGATTTCCCCTCCTTCTCCCCTGGGTCCATCCTAAGAGGGGTCCTATCCTTCCCCCTTCTGCTTTCCCTACTTTCCCACAGGCCCTTGGAGACTTCAAGGGCCCAAGTCGCTAAGCCGAGGAATTCCAGCATCCATTCGCAGGTTCCCCGGTGTTGACAGCAGGGACGCCTACTCAAAAAAGTCGAGCCATGATAAAGACATTCATAATATAGACTAAATTTAGCTATATCCACAACTATTACTGATACCCCGAAACATCGCTACATACATGGGTATTCAAGCATTTATGTAATCTCGGGGCGCTTAGTCTGTCACGTTCGGTGTGTGCAAGCCTAACGATGCAGCAATACTAGACGCACGCATGAATACATTTCCCTTTAAGCTCTTCAACATTTACACTATGTGTAGTGTAGTATTGAAGATCTTATGTATCTATATTTTCAAAATATTCTTGAGTATATACTTAGAGATTTGGTCCCTTCCGATACCTTAACAAAAACACGCAATTAAATTATTACTGTCATATTTTTCTAACTTTCGAAACACCTGATTTATTTTCGATGATGACTTTAGCCAAGTAGGTAAATAATAAAAATAATAATATCTTTCAGAGCGTAATTTTGGGATTCTTTACGTATAGTAAAATAATAATAGGCCGATATCTGTACATTATAGATATTAAAACTAATATGGGGGGCTTTATTAGAGCAAAAGAAGCCAAAACAACAGTCTTTAGAATTTTTGTCTGTCTATATGTTTGTACACGCATCAAGCAATAACTACTGCGTGGAAATGAATGCAGTTTTCATCGATGTATTTCAAGAGGTCTAACTTATATAGGCCCCATTTTATCCTACGAAAATATAAAGCGGGACCTTTATCCCGGAAAATCTTTTTCACGTGTGCGAAGCCGCAAACAAAAACTAGTATACAATATAAATAATATATTATTTTGGAATGAGACTTTAATGAAACCGATAAAAAATTCTTACCCTTAATTACGTAGTAAGTACTACTCTGCATTCTGTGACACTTTATATTCTTCCAAAAAATAACAAATTATGCCTACACTACAACTAAGGTAAATAATAATATTATGTACATTGAGATATTTCCACAAAGGCGCGTATACTTCCACGTGATCAGCTATTTATCAATTTCAGATGAAAGCCCATTCGAACTAATTAAATTCTACGCTTTGACCACACAATGTTCGGTCTAAATTATGTTCAAAGTTTCTTTACTGACTTACCGCATTGGAGTAACGAACCGATTAATCAGTTTTATTGTGACTACTGTTTTGCTAATTTTCGGACTCATATTTTGCCTTGACCAAAATGTATCATTAAATAATACAAATAAACAAGCAAAAAAAATAAAAACTACACGCCATAATATATGTAAGTTATAATCATTGAAGATATTTTTTGTAAGGAACCAAATTAATGTAGTCAAAATAGCATATACTTTCTAAATTGGACAACTATCGCCTCCGCTAACAGTCTTTTTTCTCAAAGTAACACTTAAGCAAAAATAAACTATATGCACAATAAATTAATACCAAAGATTGTTTAAAATCTAATAGCAGTGTCCCGCACCGTTGAAGCAACGACGCGAAAACGATATGTTTAAACGTGACACGTCAATAAAACATTCCCTTTCAAACTGAGCACACGCTGTTTAATTCAATTTGAGAAGTAATTTTTTAACTTTAAATCCACAGAACGTGCCCTTGATAAAAACACTTAATCCTAACGTATTTGAAATGGAAAGAAATCTCATTTTCGACTTTGGTCTGATGAAGTCGTAAAATAAAAAATCTTTTTTATACGTCAGTGTCATGGCTAAAGCGTATTTTATGTGGAAGGATGTAATTTTCGTCCTTTGTTTCTGACGTAGGGAATATCCATTGGACCACTATAAATTATATGGTATGCCCCTCCAGTGCAGGGAAGGCCTAAATCTATTTACTGTTTAACGCTTATCTTTCGTATTTATTATAGGGTTTACGCATTATGCATATCTGTTTTTATAATATTCTAATATTTTAATATATAAAATATAAACCAATGCATTGGTGTAACTATGGCTTGTAACCTTTTTAAACGGATAAAATTCTATAAAACAAAATATTTTCTTAGACATTTTCTATTCTTAGTCAAAATCGTACCTAATTAATTATCTTAAATAATAGATTAATGGACGAAGAAATATTTTAATTGAAAAAAAAAACCCTTTTGTATGGTCTTCAATATTATACCAGCAAACATAAAACAAGTTGATAAATTAAATAATACTATCTTTTCAAACATTTGAAATCTAAAAACGGTAGACATTGAAAAAGGATTTGAAACAAAATTAAAACCTCTTTAAATTGCACACTGTAAACGATTTATTAAAATTCGATTTATTTTTTAAAACTGGCATGTACTAACCAGCCATACTTTAGGCCCCGAAATGTCGGGTCGCCCCAAGAGCTACGGCGAATTTACGACTTGTAAATAATGTTACCCCTACTTGGTACAAGCTACCTAGAGCAGGTAATCGACCTTCAAACTTTAACTGAACATTGGATTTTCATTCACTAATTTATAGCTACCATATCTCGCCACATTATCCAATATTTTTTGCAAAGAAAATTGGATTTAAAATGGCTTCGATTGAAGTGTCACAAATTCTTTAAAGTAACAATAGTCAAGTATATTAACGTTGCGGTACACATTTTGAATACACACCATAATGCAATATCAGATTAGAGTAGGTTATACATTCATAACTTTTATGAATGTTTTTAACCTATTATGAAATTAATTCTCAATTATTATTTACTCCATCGGTCAAAAAGAGTCTAAACAAGAAAATATTTTTTTTTAGTTCCGCAAAATTGGATTTTATTCTATCAGCATCAAGTGGTACATTCGGTCCAGCACCGCTATAACATTCCTATACCTTTCTTATAAAGCTATTTGTCTAACATTGAAATAAAACTATTATACGAATTTTATCGCGGTTATTTATATATTATAATTTTCTCCCGACATTTCGAAGACCGCAGCCTTCTCGGTTACGGAGAGGGGATCTGAGGTTTTGCACATCCGAAAAGTCAAAGTTTCAAAATCTACCTACATTTCACAATTATACAATTTTTTATTTGATTTAGCTATTGACAGTCCAATCTACGCAGAATGAGCTCACAGTATCTTGGAGCCTGGCAGCTGGTCTTTTAGGTTCCAATTTAATAAAATGTAGAACAGGCTCCTAGGTCTGTGCAAGCTTCCAACCATCCCTCCTATTGAAATTCGGATGTTATTTAATTTCAATAGCCACACGAATCGTCTAAGGTGGGAATCGGTGTTCTTAGGCAAGGATTTAAGGCTTGTCTAATCACTAAAAATGATTAGAACCTTCGTAGAGTGTTTAGCAACTGCAGACTTGGTAAAGCGTCGTTGTTTCACGTAAGCTATAATTGTTCTTTTCGCAAGTCTCTATATTTCTTTTTATTTGGCCAATATACGCATCAGTTTCGGCATAGATTAGTTATTGTTAAACCTGTTGATAAAGGGACAAAGTGCTTCAATGTGTTTTATCTATGGGCCGAAAATATTAATGATCCAAATAATCCTTTAAAGTCTCCTCACATTTCAGTTTTTTTATTAGTTTATAATAGGTAAAGCTGGACTAACACTACGACAATATAACTCCCTGTAGACAGTGCTATAAGCCTAACCCTCTTATTCATAAACGTTTTTTATCTAAGGACGAAGTAAAGCTGTGATAACAAGCTTGTTTCTCAGTGCCCAGCGGCACTGAGAAACAGACATAGGGCCGTTGTGATTGGCTATTATTGTTGTATCTCAATATTAGCCAATCACAACGGCCCTATGTCTACGCACTGAGAAGACTGCCATGCCGTCAGCACTAAGAAACAGACTTGTTATCACAGCTTTACTCGGTCGTTAGATAAAAAACGTCTATGAATAAGGGGGTAAGCGTTTTATAATATTCTTTGTACCTATATTATATAACGGGGATAGTTGGTTGTGGAACAGACTGCCAAGACGAACGTCCGCATGTTCGAATCCCGAGGGCAACACCTCTAATTTTTCTAAAATTATGTGTATATTCTCTGTGAATTATTGCTTGTTTTAGCGGTGAAGGAAACCATCGTGAGGAAACCTACATACCCGAGAAATTTTGAGGGTATGTGATGTTTACCAATCCTGACTAGGCCAGCGTCGTGGACTAAGGCGTAATCTCTCTCACTAGTGAAGGCGGCCCGTGCTTAGTAGTGGGACAGTATATATCCGAGTTGATAGTATGTTTATTAAATCACTTGCTCATCGTCGCCCAATCCAAATCATTGGCCCAAGAAAGCTGAAATTTCACACAAAGGTTAGTAAGGAACATGAAATATCATTATAACATTTAACTTCTAAAGGGCTAATTAAGGGTTCAAAGTTAGTGGAAAAACAATAATAGACATCAAGGCTTTGCATGAGGGCGGAACGTGAGCTAAAGATGGTTTACAAATAAAATTCTAGGAACCCATCATTAAAACAAGTAATTAATTTTGACATATAATGAATCTGTATATAGTTTTTACTCCACTACACGAAGAGGTGAGGGTAATTATCTATCTAGTGTACGCTGGCATAATTGCGTCGACTGGCGAAGTGCAATCATCTCTCGTCAGTCGTCACTCCATCTAGACTTCAGTCTGCTTACTATCAAGTTCAGTAGGGTCATTTCACCATAGCCGCATATAAGAAAAGCATTTGTTTAATCCTTTTGTGCACAACCGGTCTTAGCGGCTTCAAAGATTTGATAAATGTTATTTCGTTAGATTGGCCTTACTTAGGCTTGCCTATTTATAATAGGACAGAATAGTGGAACAAATAGGAAAAAATGTGCACTAATTGCGCCTCTGTCTGCCCCTCTGTAAATGAACGGCGTTCGTGTGGGTATCTACTTGATATAGCGCAAAATTGTGGATACTAATTATGCATGAAAGTAGGTAATTATGCATGAACTGAATAATTAAATGATAAGAAAACCTGAGTCTGCAAAAACTTGGAGACATCAAAAGTGGTTACTTTGAAATGTTTGCAAATAAAATACTTTTTAAGCAGCACTGAATTTTCAATTATATATTAAAGTTGCTATTTAAAACGCACCCCTTAGTAATTTCTTTTCCTCGTTGCTACCTATCATAAGCAACACGTAATACACCAGCATTAAAAAAATAACAATAAATGTCATTTTTCCATATCAAAATTCACATTACTTTAGACAAAATGAAAAATTTACGTAAAGTGCCGCAGGATTTGTGACGACAGATACGAGTGCACTCATATGGAAGTAAAGTGATTGTGCCAAATGAAACAAACGGTCCTCGTCCAGGGCTGCCAATGCATGACAAGATTAAAGGATAGAAACTAATTAGTACACGGTGCAAGCGTCATTTAACTTCGAAATATTTATATTACTTTAGACTAATCCAGTTTCACTTAATTTCTTTATTGAAATACTTAAATTGTTTTTACACGGCTGTATATAATAGAGTTCGTCTATATTGTACTGGTTTGCTTTTGTGGCGAGTAATTGAAGTATTTTCATAGAATGGAACTAAATTGATAACTTTTATCGCGTATTGGCGCAAAATTTCAACGACAATTTTTAGATGGGTTTTTGTTTACTTTTGTTGCTGCATGGTATCGACACCTGTAGGTTATAAAAATCATAAAGTAAAACGAATTCCTTCAAAATATTTGCTAAATTAACAAATATATAAGAGTACTTTGTACTTTGCGGTATATATTTGATATTATTACAGTAGTTATTATTTGCCCATTTTGTTACAAAAGTCACTAAAACTTACTTCAATCACGAGGTATTCTACTCAGTTTTGTCTTTCGTCCGCAATGTACACGATTGAGTTCTTAATATAATCTTTTTGATATAGTCATTCATAATATACAGATCACGACGGGACATCACATAATGATTATACCATAATACATAAAATAATTGACAACCCTAAAAACATTTTTATTAAGGTCACCAGGCTCCTACTACCTGCCATCTCGTCGTATATCATACATAAATGCGAAATAGGGTTGAGAGAAAAGCAGAGTCATGCATAATATTTAAACTTATTCTCACTACTATTGCTTATGATTCCGCGCTTGTTAATATAGTTTCCAGAAAATAATATATCTTTGTATATTTCTTAGATGAAAACGATTAAGGTACTTAAAGGGGCCGTATTCCGTCTATTGAGACGAATCTGTATTTTTGCAATTACAGGCGTTCTATTCGAAGTACAGCTTCGATAGCCGTATAAGTAAGGGAGTCAAAAGATCTCCTATTAACCTTCATGAAACTGATTTTTACGTTTACTTCTATAATATTATATTTAAACAACTTTACTAACTTTCCTCATTATTATATTCGGAAGTCACGATAGGTCTAACCCACGTCTTGAGCAACCTGATTATATTCCAAATATACAAGATGGATTAAAATGCCCGTTTTTATTGATTGAACACATATTTCAAAATGTATGAATGCAGATCTTAATATCTTCAAACATGATGGATTGTCTTCTAAGAGAGTTTTCTTGTATATACAGCAGTTCAGATAGCCGCTCTTATTGCTGCATGACTAAAAATCCACCCTGTATATCTGATTCATCATTTCATTTAATTTACAATAATTGCTTGGCATATCCAAACGTTTAATTTATTTACATAATAAATTCATATCTAGCGCCAAAACAACTTTATTAACCCTTTTTATTTCGCGGGACAAAAACGCGTTATCGCTACCACCATATGGGGGGCGAGTGGGACGATAATGTTGGTTTCACCAGTCTTAAGGCGCTATGTCGATTGTCCGAAAACTTTATTAACCCTGTACCTAATCGAAGGTCTCCTTTTGGTACTATAATTTACTTCCGTGGTCACTGTTCTTAAACTTTTCTGCCTTGAATGACCAAAGGTTGTATTTACATTATGTTTAATTTATTTTTTTTGGAATTAGCTTTCATCAAACTTAACGACAACATTAGGTGTACAGAATCACTATAATATTAAACTTTTCCAAGCAAAATAGTCATCACAATTATTATAATATGTTATTCAAAATTGTGATTGTATTGCAAATAAATATTTTCTACTTCATAAGAAAAATGAAATGAAACAAAATTAATGGCAATTTATCTCGTGTATCAAATATAATATTTGTTTTTAAAAAATATTCTATGTGGTCTTAGGAATTAATTATTTAACTTAACTGTAATGTTGCCACATTTAAGGCAATGGTTTAATCATCAAGAAACCCATAAAAGACTTTAGGACAGCCATGGTACAGCAATAAATGAACAGGGTTTGAAAGAAGAGACCGTAACGTCGATTCACACGTTTGTGTGATCCACCATTTTGCGATAATAATCTAATTTGTGTTACTAATTATGAGTGACTATTAGGTGTCTGCCGTAATTAAATTCAAATGCATTTCGTGGCACAGCGAATTCTACTTATATTCAGGTAAAACACCGTGATGTATTAAACTAAACTGCTCTAAAAATACTCAAGTAAGATACAACACAAATGTAAATGAATTCATAATTTTATATTCAAGCTCGGTAAATAACAAATTTTCGTCCTCGAAAAATTACCAGGAATTTCTTCGTATGAATTATGAATACCGTTTGATTGATGTAGTAACAAAATAACGTTCATAAACTTCACGAATGCTAAATATGGACGTGCTTACCAAAATAAATTCATTAACATTCCAAAATAAATATTTTTAACGCATTAAAAAATATGTTTTTTTTTCGAATAAAGAAATTATAAATATCGTAGATAACTGTATAACTAACTACATTGTTTAGAGTTTATACTTTGTATTTACGAATATAAGAAGTAAGAAAACTAAAGTACTGTCTAAAATAGTAGCTACAATAATTATAAGTCAAAATTACATTTAACTGCCATACAGTATTTTATAAGTAGGAAGATAAGAATGAAGCTACTTATCTTTGTGTTGTGTATACATATATGTGTGTATAGTATTGTTAATGACAAGAGATTTTTTTTATTTTTTAATATCTTTTCTTACCATATTTGACATTTAAACCTCATCAGCCCCTAACGGGAATACTAATGGTGTCGTATGAAATTAAAAAATGTTTTCCAATCCTACAACTCTACGCTCTATTCTTTATGTCAATTTTCTACCTCTATTGTATGGTTATAATAAGAGATTTTTTTCCAACCACGAGGCTAAGACGGTTGCTCGGAATCTTTCGAGTGCCACTTACAATCTACTCGAGATGTTAAGGGGGTACTTGGTTTGCTGTTTATTACACCAACTTCCATACGATTATAGAAAACTCTTTCTATCAATTTGTTATTGTACACACTCACGCTTATCCCTGAAGAAATATGTAGAGATGCAACTATGACATCCACTTATGACCTTTTGACGTTATTTCTTATGGCATGGTGAAGGATTGTACTTATATAATCCCTTGTAGCCATTAATATTTTGATTTAAAAACAGACTTCTGTTGCCAAGCGAGAAGTGAACCTAAAACTTAATGATGTATTTATACGATTTAATACAAAACCATGATTATGTTTTCAACGTGTACTATAAGAGCACATATTGTTAAGGCGGATGCAATAATTAATATTCTATTCGAAATTATGGCCAGCAAGTCGTTTTTAAGGCCACTCCAAGACGAATAAGGGTGCGGCAATTCATTCTTAGGTTCCATCTTCCAGGCGTACTTTAACTACAAGGTTATTAAATATTATCTTCATAATAGAATTATGAGCTCAAAACACAGAAATAATAGTCGTAGTAATAAGCCCCGTATACTATCCCATTGCTGGAAACCGGGCATCTATTACTGAGAACGCCTTATTACAATAAAAAATAGTAGTACCTCAATATTCAGACCTAAGCGTTTTTTTGGCTGTAGGTTTTTTAAATTTCGTATTTAAGTAACAAGGTTCTCTAGTTCGGCAATTTAAAACTTTAATGTTCATTTACGCTGCCTCAGGAGGTCTGACTTATCCGTATACTTTTTAATGCCAGATTTTGTATCTGTTTTTTGTAGACAGATTATTACGAAAATTATAACATTATTAGTTGAGACTAAACTAATTTAATCCTTCTCTCTTCAAAGGTTTACAAACGAATACAAAATAGGTATTTATCGCTGAACACAATGAAATGGGATCAACAAAAGCAATTAACTTTTAACTTTATCCTCTTCGTTATAAATCGGTTTTCAATTATTGAAACACGTCATTAAAATTTAATTGTTTTGCTTTCAATATGTCAAATTTATTTATAACATGTCACTGTTTATTGGCCTGATGTTTTGCTGATAATACAATAATATATTCATGATGCTTATTGTTACTTTATTTTACTTATAATACATATTTATTATTTGTATAATAAAAACAAGACATGCTCAAATGACGAAGCCTAGGAATCGAGTTACTAGTAATTCTTCTATTAACCAGAATTACAAAGTAAAATCCTTTAAAATCTCAAAACAGTAAATAATATTACAATATTGGATACATCCAGGTATGTAGCCTTAGTGACTGAGATTATATAATATAATATTTTAAGACGGACTTATGCCTATAGCGGCGCTGGCCTAGTTGGGTGTGGAACGGACAGCCAAGACGAATGTCATCAGGTTCAAATCCCAAGGGCACACACCTCTGACTTTTCTAAAATCATGTGTGTATTCTTTGTGAATTTATCGCTCGCTTTAACGGTGAAGGAAAACATCGTGAGGAAACCCGCACATTTGAGAAGTTCTCTATAGGAATTTCGAAGGTGTGTGAAGTCTACCAATCCGCACTAGGCCAGCGTGGTGGACTAAGGCCTAATCCCTCTCAGCAGTAGAGGAGGCCCGTGCTCAGCAATGGGCAAGTATCTAATACAGGGCTGATATTATTATTATTATGCCTATAAATTAACTTAGCTGAATTTTGATTGATTTCACACCTATTTAAAATATTCATGTAAATTAGCCCATGAATAACTTTTAAATAATCATATATCAAGAGACGGCAAAAATTTGAAATTTGTAAGTCACAATCTCGACATTTCACAATGAATTGCCGAACTGAGAACAATTGTTTCGTTAAGTTTAGACCGGTGAGTTTGCAAATTATTGAATATAAATCACACTGCCGGAACTGCCCCGGGTTTCATTGTTTTTAGACAAAATATATTAGTAAGTAACTTGGTACAACTGGAATAAATTTCAAAGAGGGAATAGTGTGCATGAATATTATCATTTTGATCGTATCTAAATACTAATAAATTAACAAAACAGGTACTTTATGTTAAAAATATATAAAAAAATGTATAACTCAAGTTTTTTTTCTGATTAATATCTTAATTTTTAAGACATTACTGACTGTTTAAAAAACTCTTCCTAATTCCAAAAATAATGTAAATAAAAAAAAACGTTTACGCACCTTTAATCAAGTTTGAGATATCTTGGATAACCTAAACACAAAGTACAATTTATTCAAGTTTTTGGAGTAAATAAAGTTTGGGACTAATTTATTGTTTATATCCAGAAATCATTAAAAAAATCCAAGGGAGTATTTTTCAGTGTGCAATAAATGAAGAGAAGCGTTTGTAACAGTTGGTACGAGAGCAGCGCTGAGTGCACTTTGCAGATGATGAGTCCATTTGTTCCAGTGCCTTGACATTCAGGATAAGTGACGGTTTAAAAAGTGCCAATGTATGTTTTGTGAAAGATTATAAATAATTCAGAAACCTTTGCACAATATGTTCAGAACAAGTCAGACTATTAGTTTCAAATATTTTAATCAAGCTACTTGTAGTCAAAAGTTTCTTTTTATTTCCTATTTTTAATCCTTGTATTTTCTATATTTTATAAAAACTGTCAGTCAAATATAGTTGAATGGATTGAAGAAAAATAAATGAATGTATTGAATAATTATGTAAAGGGGTTTCTAAGTTATATTGACGTTGCTGTTTCCGGTTTATTCTATGAACAAATATTTTAGACGATATAAAACTACACAATATACATATTAATATAATTAATTAAATTGGTAATGTTTTTTTTTTTATATTTTATTGAGATGGCATAGTGGTTTATGTGAAAAATTTTACATTTATTATTACAGCGCCATCTACATTTAAACTGACTTACACAAACACTCGCTAGCATAGGAAATGATGGTTCGGAGTAAAGTTCATCTACCAAACTTTCTCTTTACAAGTTGTAAGTTAGAAAACATAGATGGCGTTGGGAACCGAATTCCTAACTATAAAATGTAGAGTCGCGAATTAGTATTTAAGTAACCCGTAATTCCAATGATATTTGAAAATTATGCACTCATCATAAAAAAATCAAGTAAAGTATTAATTTTTATTTGGATTTCTCAAAAATAATTATTAACCATTTTTAATATTGATGTATGCATTTATATTTTTAAAATATTATAAAAATTTTAGAAAATGCATTTAAAATAAAGAAGATTAATAATATTGTGCATGTGGAAGTTTAGAATGATTTATAATTGTTCAACTGGTTATGCTTAGTAAGTATTGGAAATGCATTCAGTTAAAAATTGTAGATTTGCATAAGTAGGGGCTTAGAAAATTATAATATTTCCAAGTTTAATCGTGATGCTTCGATGGTTCTAGCTAAATTAACCTCTTCGCTCGTTTAATTTATCGCACTGAAAAATAAAAGATTTAAATTTCTTAGCGAAACAAATTTTTCATCAATAAAATAAATTTGGAATACATCTAGTCTTAGGTCTTTCACCCTCCTTCACAAGTACTATAGGGTTTTTCTGGCGTCAAAATAAATAATTTAATGAATTTCTTACGCTTCACAATACAGACAAATCAATTAGGGTAAGATTCAGGGCAGTTAAAAACGTTAATACAATAAAATTAAAGGTTACTGTTATCTTGAATAAAATGTAGAAAAATAAATAATATCGTATTATGTTTCATTTTATTCAACACATAAATTGACATTACACATAAATTATGTTATTATAATTTGTCATTTGCTTGTATACTTTTATCATCAGACTTACTTTATATTTTAATGCATTATTCATAATCCTATTTTGTAATGAAAGGATAGAATCATAAAAAAATATATTACTTACTTATTTTGGTAATAAAATATTTCAATTACATTATGCATGTTAAACTGTCACTGTGTGTGTGCGTGTACAATGTACTTCGTTTATAAAAATCCGTAACAACTAACAAGGGTCTTTATAGGATATTCTGCATCGGTGGACTTTATCAGCGCAGCCGTTTATCACAAGTACGAACAAACTCTATCATTTATAGTTATATCCATTAGATAAGGATTTGGCCAACTATCTAGACTAAACAAAACTTGGACATGCACAACTTTTGTGAAACAAACAACGATAAAGCTTCTTTCTTATTTGTTAAAATCGTTGGCTACTTGATGATGAATTAAATTTCCAATTTTTGGTATTTTATTTATAACTTATTTACAAGTTAAACTTATTTCGGTTATGATACTTAATTTTAAATCTCAATTTGCCAAAAAAAGAAAACTAAACATATGAACAATATTAGTAAACGTTATCAGACCATAATTAAAACAGAAAAAGTATATTGATTATGTTTTTGGGAGATATAAAAAATAATATTTATTATTGATTTACAACTATGATAAACTATATGGTCTTATCTACTTAAAAAAAAAAAAAAAACTATTAAAAACTTAACTAAATTTATTTCGTAAACATGGTCCCCCGATTGATATTGTAACTTGCGGTCAATAAAGCCCATTGACATCGGAATTGAAACAAACAAGGAAACAACAAAAAGCAATAAAACCAATGAAAACTGTCGTTTAGGCTTCCTGTCGCGACGAGGGAGCAGCCCACTCGGTCACTCGAACATAGATTTTTAATACGGCCCGAATGTAAGAGTGATTTATAGTTTGGGCGGTTATTTATCAAATAAGAGAGGCGGGAGACGTGATATGGTGGGGCGACGACCGCCCTCGACGTTTTTTTTAATACATTTTCTCCGAGTTTTTGTACCGTCAGCGAAATAACGAGCGTTTTAGATGTGCGCTTCTGTTTGCATAATTTTTCACGTTGCCACTTTGGCAGAATCGTGTTTTCTTTGTGGTAATGTCTGCGGCCATCGTTATAGATATCGCAAATGCTGAATTTGATATTACAAAGTTATGTTTTGAAGGTAGAGTTGTGTATGAACTATTTGAATGTATCTATTTGAAATCTGATTTTATTTTGCCTGTGTTAACCTCGTTACCTATAAATAATATTTATTGACACTTTATAAAATATACTACGTAGGTATTTCTATCCTATTGATGCTTATAAAATTTATTGCGCATTTTAATTTGTATTGCATTACAAAATATAATGAAAATTGGGAATGATAATGTAAAAAGGCAACGGAATTTTAAAATATACTAGTGTCTACTTGTACCTCCGTCCGCGTCTAATTTGTTCCCCAAATAAAAAAAAGAAATTTATATCATTCCAGGATCATTCATATTATTCATGTTATCTAGTATAAAAATTATCGGAAGCTTCATATTATCTAGTATAAAAATTATCGGAATCGGAACAGTTATTTCAGATGTTCCGCGTTCAATCCCTAAAGAGAAAAAACAATGTCTTGCTCAAAAACAAACTCTTGGTATGTAGCTACATAAATACAAAATTCTTATAAATCTAACTGTTTATATATTACATCAATGTCACTAAACATTCACTAAATTGACGGTAATAACTATTGTTAAAACAACAAGCCTTTGCTAATACTACTTATCAACACAGCCTGCAAAGATAACATACACGAATAATCTGTCCCTTTGTACTTCTTAATTCGACATGGTTCCTTAATACACAGCGATTTACATATAAGTAAAATGTGAATAGTTTGTGAACAGACCGACACTGGAATGGTGTGTCTGAGAGCCTATTGTTAAGCCTACCATTCAAATGACACCCACTTATGTGTCTGTATCATGTAGATTTAGTATGAACGTGAATGCAAAATAACCTTTCGTTTAAACCTCAGGCTTTGTTACGAACAATGTATCGCAAGTACAACTAAATATTGAAGTGATTCATAAGAATAAAAGGAACTGTACATTCTGAATAACATGGGGGATAGTTTCGTGATTCATTAAAGAGAAATATCGAATTTGTCGAATTCTGCATATGAATGAATACCTCCTACCCGAATTTAATCTACGGCGGCCAATCAACGGAGATCAGCCAGGTACAAAGGAGATATTATAGTGCAGAAGTATGCGCGATACACAGGAGCTCTCTCTGTTGCTTCACTCCCATAGTTCGGCAAGAGAAATCAGACGCAGGATCAACGGCTCTACGAGGAATGAGAGTATGTGAAAAACATCTTAGGGTACGGCACCGATTGATTCTTCATATATCTGAATGACCACACGAGCACTTTGCTCGTTTAGAAGTAATAGCCGGGCGGTGGCTCTCTATCTCTTAATGCTTCAAATACCTATTGATTACAATATCCTTGCAACACCACACTAGTTCTTGACCGCTTCACAATTAAACTTCAATAGAATGAATGCACACCGCATGAAAAAAAAAATATAAATTATTAAACTCACTACACAGTTATAACTAAAAAAGTATGTATAGGCATTATAAAAAGACCCAAGAGTATTACAAGCATGATAATGTTTTTCATGTTGGGCCGCATTGTGTACAGATGAAATCTGGTCCCAAAAACCTTTATTCAATGAGCTGAAAAAATCAAGATTTAACAGTTCACTGAGTGGGCTACATTTTATTTGTCGGCAACTAATGCTGTTGTTGGTTCAATGGAAGTTACTGTTTTTAAAAACAGAGCCAACGAATATTAAATACTAGTTTCTGCCTACGTCTTCGCTCGCGTTTAAGTTTTTCTGGAATAAAAAGTAACCTATAGCATTGAGGAGCTTCCTATAAATGAAAACATTTTCGAAATCAGTTCTGTAGTTCCGGAGATTAACGCTTTCAAACAAAGAAACTCTTCCGCTGTATATATATATAAAGATAGGTTAAGATAAAAAGTAAGATACGTTTATTTCGAAAATTATGTTACAGACTCTATTATATACCTACGTAAAAGTAGTTATCCACGACCCACCGTATTAAAATAACTATAGCGTAAGTAACATTATTATGGCAAAAAGTTTGTTAAGTGTAAATCACACTTTACTCTTTCCAGGGGAAGAAAACACAAATATATTATCTTTTTTTTACATAGAAGTCAAACTGAATACCAGAACAGCGACCTGAATAGTAGATATCATTAAAATATGATAGATATTCTTTAGATACAATTTTGTCTTCTAATTATTTTATCTCTGAATTAAAGAAACTGCAAACCAAACCAAACTAAACCCTTTTTATTTAATAGGTATAATTATTTAAATATTTATAGGTTTTCTTGTGAAGTCTGCTAGAAACGCGTGGGTGCCCACTACGCTTTAAGTTTCCAAGCGAAAATAACATTACTAAGAATCCACTGACTACGTTAATGAATCCTCTTATTTATTAAGATAAAATATAATATTTGCTATTCATATAAGTGATTTTCATATTTTGCGTAGGGCGAAGGTAATTCATCTTTTATTATAGTAATTTGAATATAGGTGACAAGCAAAGAATTCTAAAATGAGTATTGATAAAAAAAGAATATATAATAAAATACTTTATTTATTACGTAGGCGAACAAAGTTGCACTTATGATACGTCAAAGCAATGTATAAGAATAATTATTATTATTTCTAAACAACAATTAAAATATGTGTTATAGGTTTTCAATTCAATAAAATTTTTCAACAAATAGAACCTTAAAATAGACATATTTTTCCTACAAGCACACAAAATATGTTTTTAAGTAAGAAACAATTGGATATAATAACATTCAAATCTGTTATCAGCAATAAATTAAACACTTACAATAGACGTAATCACTCGCTATGGACGCAATGCTCTGATAGTTTGCCTCTCATCAGGCGTTGGTGGTGTAATGGTCAGCATAGTTGCCTTCCAAGCAGTTGATCCGGGTTCGATTCCCGGCCAACGCACACTTTTGTTGCTGCCAATATTTTAAGAAGTAAATTACCTGGCCCTAGATGTAGATATTATTACGAATAATACTAATTAGTAATTTGAACTAAGCAGTTTTAAAGCAATTTTTCATTTAGTCACACGCAATTGCTTTAATTACAATTGATAAAAATACGATATCAGAAATTAAAATCTACCGATTTAATCACATGTCTATCTTATTATTACATCACGACATATTCTTATCACGTACAAAATTATATTAATAAATAACCCGTAAAATGACGTAATGCGAGGGCTGTGTTGACGTCGCATCCCTTGATGGGTTCATTGACCTCGCTATCAGTTATCCTTTCGTTCCGCCTACTTTAGCCAAGATATTTGCCTTGTGTACCGTCGTAATGGCCTCACCGATTTCGCTTTCGTTGTGAAGTTTGCCTACATTACAGAAATTCTATACTTTAATATTTGGACAAGTTATGCATCTGGGGCATTTAGTTTATCAATATTATAAAAGGTTCGCGTGTCTAGATACACAGTTGTTACGTAACCAATAATAAAATACAACTATAAAACATTTTTTGTTAGGTTGTGGTAGTTTTGTATATAATCTGTGTTATACATTATAAAATTAAATTATAAAAGTTAAAAAATAATTTAATAAAAGTAACAGTAGGTACGGCCAATAAGGATTGTTTTTTAAAGTACATACCTATATTTACAATCCTGTAATATTATCGCACCACTTGTCTTAGCCTTTATTAAATTTAAAAGCAAGAAATTACAAGGTGTGAGATCCATTACGGAGCTGCATAACTATGCCGACAATCAAAGATATTTTTATTGTAGTTATTACATTGAGACCTACAGCGCTCGTTGCAACTGTTTCATTAAATTTAACGCAACAAAATAATCACATACAGACAGACTTCGCAAATAAAAAAGGCGTTTATGACATGATCAAACAGACGAAGTTCTGTTAAAACTATTAAATGGCATTTTTGAGTTAAATTGATTTCTCGAAACAGGCTGGAACTGTGGTGTCAGATTTAAAGCAATGACGTATATAATTTCAAAATCACTACGCAATGTTTGGGGCATGATTATGAACATTTATCGGAGGTGCGTGTGGTCGACACGGCACAAGAGATTTATATCACCGCATAATAACAGTAACATGTCAATTTTTTAAGACGTGGACTTAAAATTCTGGAACGCCACCATTTATAATAACAGACATCACTATCTGATCACGAAGAAAAAACACTTGTTCTTTGTCAGGGTTGTCACTTCACGCTTGCCTTTTTAATTTTGTAGGGTATTAATTTTGTTTTTAATGCTTAAACAGAAAGTAAGTACCTAATTGGTACTTAATAGAACAGATTTCCGGTTTTATATTTATATGTGTCAAAAGATGAATAGAATACAACTTTTGTTTGGTATGCATGGTCGCCATGTTAACTGCTTCTGTCGGCTTACCGCAGCTCAAATGGCTATATAGAGAGACGCTTACATGTTTTGTTATGCCTATATCAGACAGGAACTTTAAAATATCCAATCGCGATCAATATACATAAAAAAAAATATTTTGAGAAGAAATTAAAGAGAGTGATTTGAGACTCGGAACTATTCTATCTTTGTGTCGAAAGCAGTGGAATGTGCCGGACGCCGGGCAAGAGTCTTTATTTCCTTTATTTTTCATTCGAGAATTTTCCACTTAATATGCTCGCATATGGATACGGAATTCCGGTTCGTTGAAGTGACAAAATAATACCTACCCCAGAAAACGGAATGGTAGTTTTTGGTTTCTCTTTTAATTCGATTATTTTAGATGCTATGGGACACTAATCTAAAAAACACGAATTTTTAAATTCGACCAAATTAGTTACTGAGATTGAAGCTTTCAAACGAATAAACAAACTGTTCAGTTTTATATAATAGTATAGATAACTATTTACTGTATACTTTGTTACTTTATGTATCCTACTATGAATATTGATTGTCATCCATTATTAGTATTTGGCTTGGTTCTTGAGCACAATTGAATTACATTAAAAGCCACAACGCTCAAATTTATTGCCTCAAATATTCATTTAGTCAACTATTTCTAAGTTCGTAAAATTACTATAATAACGTCGAATCGTATATATTTGGGTAAGACAAATAATCAAATGTAGGAAATAATATCGCTACCATTCGTGCTTTGGAACGGATTCAAAAATTTTACTTAACTACAGCTAACTATAAAAGATAACAAACCAGTCAACTTTGAATGAAATGGGTTTAAAAAACCGAAGATTTAAAGTAATTTTATAACTCAGTGGTACAATACATTTAATGTTCGTTCGTTTATTTCTAACTCAACAGAATTAAAGCCTTTATAGCATAGGTAATTTTATATATATCGTCCCGAGATTTAAGTTTTGCTTTTTACATAAATACTTTACTGTACTAAAATAGTATTGATTTAAATATAAAAATGGAAGGTATACGAAAATATTGTTATAAATATCCAGATGCAAAATATAAAATTACTTAATAATAGCGACAATTGACAATAAAAATTTCATAATGAGCATCTTTTTGTAAATAATTAATAGTGCAGAACCCAAAGTAAAATTAGCACACCGTAATGGAAATGTCTTATGATTGCTTTATTATCATACTTTGGTATACTTTTTCCTTATCTATACTCCAACATTGCTAAAGCCTAAGGTAATTAAGAGACAGCATGTCTGCAATTCCTATTCAGTAGGTACGCTTAGATATATACTCTGTGGCCGCTGTTGTAGAAATCTAGGGAGATTTTGTTTCTTTGTACACTTATACTGCTAAGAAGTAGGCAACGAATGCGTTCCAATTTCAGACATTTTATTATAAGACAACATCTATTTTCACTGGGTTTTTTAATAAAAAGTAGAAGTTCTTTTTGATCGAAATTTATATTTACCTTAGATTAAGCTAGCTGTATATTTTTCTTAAGTGCGAGTATTAGTTATAAAGCCTAAGTAAGGAATATTTGACTGCTAAGTATAATATTATGTATTGTTGATGTACCTATTTAAATAAGTAAATAAGATTCGGATTGCATTACCAATGTTAAAAAGTTCTAGAAATGCTTTAAGCCCCTTTGCGAGCGTCTCGCTAGCAAAGAGGCTTAAAGCATTTTATGCTCATAAGCACTCTCGCTATTTCACGAATTAAAGAAATACTAACGTATTAAGGGATCCGCAGTAAATCGAAAGAGCCGAGTTTTCGCTATATGTACACAACGGATCGAAAGATGATTTCACTCAATTACATGCAGTTGAAATCATTGCAGTAGTAGATGATGAAGTAAACTGCACTCCGTCCGTGTTATAACATCTAACTAAAAATCTTCGTTATTCATTCACTATGCGTCAAGAATAAAAGTATCGATATAGTTTAAAACTTCGTGAGCTAATAAAAATGCAAATTGTTCATTTGTAATATTGTAAATTTCACTACAAATACTTTTAGACGTAGTAACAGTATAATAACCACAAAGTATATTAAAAACATTCAAAATTCTCTCTTAAGAGTTTAAAAAGCAGATGTTTATGTTTTTAGTTGTTAAGATAAAGTAAATAACTTGGCAAATTCATTGTACGCAAAGGTTTTTCAAATTTGCACAGAATATATTATTTGCTTCCTTTTTTCAAACATTCATGTAAAGAGTTTGGGATCAAGCGACTTCTGACTTACACATTATATTGTTGCTAGCATGTTAATCATCAAAAAGATTGTGTATGAACCGGAGAAGGAAACAACATTTTTTCGGATCCATTTGCGTGCGCGGTATCGTTTGCAGGGTCGGTAGTATTCAATATAGAAGCATCATAATATTTAATACCTTTTTTTTTCTTTAGTATTATAAATTATTCGCTCGTACCTGAAAATTATACTTAGTTTGTATTCTATGAAAAACGTAGATAGCTGTATGTTTATAAAATTTTATGTACGTTCTTATTTGGCCGTATCTAATGTACAACTGTTTGTTATTCCTCATTAAATAAAACTTAATAAGTTTATAAAATACAGTAAATGTTGTGTAATATTTAACTGTTATATTTCAAAATATTAAAAAAATCTTATCTACGACCAAAAGTGTGCGTTGGCCGGGAATCGAACCCGGATCAACTGCTTGGAAGGCAACTATGCTGACCATTACACCACCAACGCCTGATGAAAGTAAAACTAGCGGAGCATAGCGTTCACCACCGATTACATTGTTACTCTTGCATCATAAGTACAAAAAACTCAAACCAAGCAATATTGAAACAAATGCCCGTAATTAAAAGAAGAATGAAGGCTTAATGTATAGACGTACTCAAAAAAGGTCATTTTATGATCATTAATTTAATTTGATTATGAATAACGGTATATAAATTAGTTGGGTCGTGTTAAAACTCAGAATCTAAATTCTAGCATGACTAATATTATCAAGCTGCCGTTCGTCTTATGATAGACTGACTACCTACTGTGTTCTTAATCGTTCCACGTTAAATAAGTGGAACTATCAGAGTGATACGTAATATTCTGAGCATTCCTTCCATAATAAAAGTGACTAGCTTTTCCTTGTGATGCCACTGCTTTCGACAACCAAAATGATCAAATTAAATTATTTATATTCGAGGAAGGATTTTCACAATCTATACAAAGGTTTATCATCGTAAGGTCATTATCATCTACAAACAATATTACAGACTTTAGGTGGTGCCCTTATAATATTAGTGAGCAAACATAATTATGAGTGTTTATTTTGTTGTATTTTATTTTGTACATGCTTTGTGCAAACGGAAAACGTTAAGGAGATTGTAATTGCGAAAACGAATACGTGTCTATATTTGATTGCTTGGTATTGTTATGAATTGCGCAAACTTAGAAAGGCGCATTGCAAATAACGCATCTCTAACAGTGGCGTTGGTGGTGTAATGGTCAGCATAGTTGCCTTCCAAGCAGTTGATCCGGGTTCGATTCCCGGCCAACGCACACTTTTTAAATCAGTTTTATATTTCGTTATCTATATCTATAGTACCAAATATATTTACAAGAAAATATTTGTTTCTGACCATATGAGTTGCTTTGTTAATTTTATACCAATAAAAAATATCTGAGGAGTATTTTTATGTTTCGATAACGGTATTCTATATCAACAGATTGTTTGGATTCCATAAAATGTAATTTATTATAACTACTAAGTATCTTAATATATGATATCCATCTGTTGCCATTCGATACATTATCTGGACGGAATCTTATCGTCTGGTAGAATTCAGTCACTTCGTAGTTCGCCATGCCAGAATACGATAAAAGCCACACAGACTTTTAAATTAAAATTATAAAATAATTAAAAAATATTTTATATAAATCACACAACCCTAGCATTCAGTCATATTTATTATACATCAAGAGCAAGATATCGGCATTTGCCAAAGATTAATTATAAAATATTAAACACGCATACTAATGATTTGAGAACATTTGCAGACGCAGTAGGAAATTCAGGTCTACAAATAGAAGCAGTTAATTTTATGTCACTTATTTTATTATCGTTCTATCGATAAGAAATTTAACATTATGTGTATGAGTTAGCGGAACTTTAAAATAAATATATATATTTTTTTATAATTTGTAACGATTCTTTTTAATACCCATTTTATGGTATTATATTAATATGAAAGCTAAGTTTTACTTTAATAGTTCAGTTTTAGAGATTAGTTGAATTTTCACAGAAAATATATAGACGAGTAACTCTACGATAGTAATGTAGAGACTCGTCAGTCAGTGGCATCAATTTCTTCAACAACTCATTGAAGAAAAGGCATGCATTTCACGTCACATTTTCTGAAATAAGGTCAAAAATCGGGAGCAACGCGACGCCTTAGCTTTCTTACAAGACCAAAGAGATAAAACTGAAATGAACACGACCCGGTGCAAATAAAGCTATTGTATATAAAATCGCAATGCAACGAGAGCATTCAGCGATGAAATCGCAGGATTGCGACTAACGATTTCCGAACAACTTCTAACAAGAAAACTTGTACGGAAATAATATTATGGGAGTATCGGTGGCTTTCCTCTGTTTACTATTTGCATTGCAGGATTGTAAAATAGTGTATTGATAGCGTTTCTCATCTATCTAAACCTTTGGCAGTTGTCAATATGCATTTTTTTTTTGTGATTGGCCGTATTGTTTTTATGACAATTCTGCCGAAATAAATATAAAAAAATATTATATTATTATTATCTCTACCCGAGTGAAAATGATAACAAAAATGACGTATACAAATTGAATAAAAATGCTACAAAACCTTGAATAGGAATAATTTCATGAATATATGTATATATAATTCATCTTAAATGATGTTCCATTTAAAGCGATTGGCACATGTCAAGTGCACATGTTATTTTAAAATATGCTCAAATTCCTCGTTTATATGCCTTCATTTTTATGCTTCAGACAAAACAAAATTCAACCGTTGTTTGGTACAGTATTCAACCGTACTGTACCAAACAACGAATAAAATATCAAAAATATTATTCCTTTCAAGTGGCAAAGGATTTACTGTCTAAATAAAAACAAACTTATTAGTCCCAAGAAATTAGCTTCTATGTGACACAAATACATTAGAACATAAATATTTACGGTTTATCACTGTCTGGCTTCTTATTTCTTTACACCGAAACAACTCTCAGCTGAAACGTAAAAAAAAAACACCAAACAGTTTGACTACGTAGCTCAATAAAAAGTCACCCGTTAGGTTAAATTTGGGTTCAGTAATTTGTAATAGTAAGAATATTAAGAAGCGTTTGTTAACATTTGTAACTTACTAGTTTTTACTCGCGGATATACTCGCGTGGATGAGTTTTTCAGGGATAAATATAGCTCATGTCCGTCTCAGTGTCTCAAACTCCATTCCAAATTTCATCTAAATCCGTTTGGATACGTTTTGATCCGACAGTATAATATTATGCGAGGATTTCTTGAATCGACAAAAAAGAGTTAGCGTCTTAATTACAGTTCAAAAACGAATATTTCAAGTTTAAAATATAAATAACTACCTTTGGTGAAATTATTTTTCACAACTGCGCAACATAATTAATCACGACTACCCGTGAAAGATTAGCAACTGAACTACATATTTTTGATAGTTACAAGCCAGTGCCAGTCAATATATTTATAACAACATAAATATATTATTATTACCCTTTTTTATTTACGTATGGAACCCTAACAAGGCGTTTAATACGAAGCGTTCAGGGCAGTGAGGTGTGCAGAACACGGCTGATAAAATAAGTCATAATGAGTTTTGGCGGACAGATTAAACACAGCTATTACGAGGGTATTACGAGAGATGAATCAGTTATAATTTATCAGGAGCGAGATTATGTGAGAACATCGAATGGAAGTTAGTTAATTTATGTTTGCGTTTGCTCTTTTATAGAGTTTTCGATTGTAATCGCTGAGTAAGTATGCGATGGGATTTTTGCCAATATGACTATTTTTCGTAGAATAGGTAATAGTAATATTTAATATTATGTAGCTATTATGAAAATAAAGGAGCAAGAATTGTTTTCTAGGATTTAAAAAACAAATATTTTCAAGAGTAGGTATCCTACAAATTCTTTGTCGTTTACCCATCTAACAATTTTAATTACAACCTTTAAAAATATTTATTTATTTCACTCTAATAGGTAATGAGCTGAAATTTTCACAGTATCTGTTATTACAATGGTATTTCTTAAGAGCTAAATTACTAATAATAAATACAAAAATATCGAGATACGGAACCCTCGGTACGTGTGTCCGAATCGCACTAATGTTTTATTTTAAACTGAAATAAATAATGTTCGTTCATATGTACTTTTAAATTCATCTAGCTATTTTGAAGCATAAAAAATATTATCTGATCTTCGATCACTTACATAACCCGTATAGCGTTAGTAATGGTGAAGTCAAACGACGCCAAAAATTAATTTATACATATTATAAAACAAAGTCCCCTTTTCTGTCTGTGTGTTAACGATTTTCTCAAAATTTATGGATTTTTATGAAATTTGGTATGGAGATGGTTTAAGACCCTGGGAAGGTTATAGAACTCCTAACCTGGGAAAATATATAGCGGAACTTTTATCCCGAATAACTCCTTCACACGGGCGAAACCATGAGCAAAAGCTAGTATTTTGTGTTTGAATTTAAATACTAGAAAGTAGCAACGTAAGCTGAACAGACTAGGACCATGTCTTTTTTTGATTTATTTTTTTCTTTTGTTTCACAAATCTTTATAATAATATATTAAGAAAATACTTTGTAACCTCTTTTAAGCACAGTGTGCTTAATGTAACTCAATACTTTCCACTTGATATTTCACTAGAATCATTTTCTCTAAGGATCTCATCATGCTCAGGTATGTTTGGCTGAGTTCCAAAGGGAATCTTCAACCACACACGATTTTCTTCATTGGATAATTTACGGCCCTCATTGTGATCCTGTGTTACAAAGAGTGGATCGAAGCGTGGACCTTTTCAATGTTTAAATTATTGAGCGTCTTAAGGATTTATTGTATGTAAAAGGCGCTAATTAATTTTAAAAACTTGGCTATATTTAATTCATGATAAGCAAAAATTATAATTAATCTAAACGAGCCAGTAGACCATTTGTATAGTGAGTGATCTCTACCATACACAATAACGAACGTTTTACTGACCTTAAAGGAAATTAATAGTGATTAGGGACGAGATAGTTGTTGTGTATTGGCCTCCGAAAATGGTACCATACGAAACGCAACAACAAGTTACTAGTTAAGGTTAGTTTTAGGAATGCTCAAAAATATCAAGCATTGATTATATTTCCCAAAATCATTTCATTGATTTTCGGATGATGAACACCTTAGTCTATGGCCACGAAGGCTGCAAAGTCTTCGAAAAGTCGTGAAAAAATTATAATATAAAAACCGCGATAAAATCCGTAAAAAAGTTTTATTTCAATTATAAAATTCGCATAAACATAAGAAATCATTTTCCAAAAGCAATTTTAACCCCGATACACGTTTACCTTCCATTTTATTTTTCTACTATAAATATACATGGTCATATCGCACTAAGATTCGCGCCCGAGGTTTACGATCTCTGGCGCCCTATAAAGTGACTTGTCTGTTAAACGCCAGTATAAATTAACGCGTAACTTTACTGCCAAATAAAACCGAATGCTTTCGATCAGATAACGAGTATGAAATCCACACTCCATGTGCCAATTTGACTGGCACCTGTCTGACTGATAGTGTGTTCATTTGTGAATGACCTACCCTCCTTTCTATTCTACTCGTGTGGTGATAGAGGTTTTCTAAACTGTAACATTGCGAATATTTAGGATGGTTCATCAACTATCTAGAATCCTCTGGCAATATGCTATTTATTATACGAATTGCGGAAGGTAGTGCTAGTAATAAGTCTATTCTAGATGAAGAACTATGTTAATATGCATGACCTTAACTCGTAATAGGTATTCTTATTACTTATACTGAAGATTGTCTAAAAACTTTGTGTACTGATAACCACCTTTTACGAGAGAATATACCAAACTTATTTATTCATTACTTATGATGACTTATTAAATGTTAACACAAACGTAGCACTTTTAACATCCGCCGCCGGCAACATTTGTCGAGTCTAATATAGATAAAAATTAATATTCACAATCGATTCCACAGCATAAATAACTGACAAAATAATTGAGCTTCAATATTATATGCTATTAGGTGCAGTATATAATTTTATCAGACCATTTTCATAATAACGTTGATCAGTGCGTCCATTATTATTAAGCAGTTAATAAATAAAGTATACTACTTCTAATAATCCTTTTGATGAGTGACAGTGTTCAGGAAAAAAACTCGTTGATACTTTAAAAGTCTCAAAGCCACGTGACTTGGATTATATTAAGCCGTAGAGACAGTCTCGGATGCTGTCAAACATCTTCTCAATAAAGTGACATCTAGTAAAAGCATATGATGTAAAAAGCAATTAATTATATTGACGCACACCATCACTTATGTATTAATGTTATTATTTAGTATTTAGGGTATTTAGAACCTAAATGAAAATTTCTAATTAGGTAAACGTGAAGGAGCTAGATATTATAATGACCATTAAATGGAGTTCTAATCTGAAAATGGTTTAGCCTGCGTATTAATGTGAGACATTTCTTCTTTTTTAATTTTTCTTGCATATTTAATCGCAGTGCTGAACTTAGGGATTCCCGTT
The DNA here is from genome assembly GCF_014839805.1 of Manduca sexta. Lineage (NCBI taxonomy): Eukaryota > Metazoa > Arthropoda > Insecta > Lepidoptera > Sphingidae > Manduca > Manduca sexta. The sequence continues at coordinate 7,462,406 of NC_051133.1, read as the reverse complement.
TTCCCTGGTCTTTGTAATATTAAGAGAAGGAATTAAGTGGCAGTTAGCTGAATACGCTGGGGTTATCCAACGCCAATTATAAGGGACAAAACAATTCCAATTCTTCACGATTTTCCAGAAAGGTAGCTGAAAATGACCTACTAATTCTAAACTATCAACATAATACAATGTCTGAACTACACGTTATTATATAAGCAAAGACATTTCCACAACTAATTAAACGCTTAAGGCATTAACAGTTTACAATCAATTAAAGTAGGAAGGTGTGAATTAAAACTGATAATTTTCACATAATATTGTCAGCGAAATGATTAAAGACATGCATACTTATAAGATTGTGATTGGCATGTTTCGCATAAATATGCACTATACAGGCGTGTCGCAAGTGACAAGTGTATAAAACAATTAATTGCATCGAAATAACCTTATTTGTTAAAAGAAACGACGCATAATTTTATATTCCACAACATATTAATAGGAACAAATTACAAATTCCCGTTTTTCTGCCCTATAAGATATTTTTCTGAATACTATGTTGGTAGGCTATTTCATTTTATTAACACAATAAACTCGAGTAATACACCGAGAGTAAGGAAAACGTAGGAACAAAAAAAACATGCCAATAAATTTTATTAGATTTATGTTGCACACACCTACCGTTGAAACGCCGAACAAACACGAAAAATGAGGAGCAACATGTTTGCTATAAAATATAACCTTTTACTTCTTTTATTTCTGGCATATCTCAGGGCAATCGGAGCCGTTTTTATCCGAAGTTATTTTATTAATAAGGAACGTCGTTTATTGTTAAAAATTATTTTCCGCCGACGAAAGTAATGTTTAATTTCATTGCCGAATTAATAAATAAAAAATTAATCGTTCAAAAATGCATTAAATTTCTTAATCATGTCCAATTGTTTTATATATATTACAAACATAACGTAGTACAATCCATAAACGAAGTTAAATATTATGCCATCAATTTATTAAAACGAAACCGTTACCATAATAAAAAAAATATTTTTATCTGCAAACATGCGTAAGCGCAGCAGCAGGGAAAAAACAGCAATAAATAAAAGGTACAAAGTGATCAATCATCTCTCATTCTATACGTAATCTCGTACAAATAAGGCATCCGATGTGGATAATCAAAAATATAAACAATAAATTTCATGCAAGAACTACATCGATTTATAAATCATAAACGATCCTTGACATGGATATGGCAGAAAGATGGATTGTCATGCATTTTGCCTGTGGTCACGTCGAATAAACGACAATACGAAATGACAGTGTTTAGAGAGACGCGAAATTACACTGACCACGGGTTTCTCAACGCTGAATATTAACGATATTAAATATATCCTGTGATCAGTATCAATTACAACTCTTATGAACCAATCACTTAAGTTGCTAGTAACCTTTTTGAAATTAATTATAGTTAGGCGATTTTATTTACTTTGATATGCAAATATAACGGAATAGCGATTTTGAAGCCTTTTATATTCTAAGCTTCCTCCAAATCCGTCCTCATAAATTTTTTATCAACATTGGCGAAATATTGTTAATGTCGGAAAGTGTGAAAAATGAGCGCTTAAAAACTGTGCTAGATCGCACCGAGTTAAAAGGCCGACTGTGTTGACTCCACGGTTTTGAACTTGTGACACTGCTCTCTTGCCTCATTAATACCCATCAATCTTGTCAAACCATTCCGACAACCGCTGTTATAAATTGAGGTAATATAAAAAAATATTAGGTATACATATTTGAAATTTACGAAATAATACCTAATTCCTTTGATTTGATATTTATACTTTATATATTTATACTTACGTTGCAGTTCTTTAATATTCGCAATAATAAATCAGGATTTTATGTCGTAATGTTTCGTAAAATATTAACGTGTGACCCTATCCTCGCAATTTAATACAATAAATCTATACTATTATATAAAGCTGAAGAGTTTGTTTGTTTGTTTGTTTGTTTGTTTGTTTGTTTGTTTGAACGCGCTAATCTCAGGAACTACCGGTCCAAACTGAAAAATTATTTTGCGTTGGATAGCCCTTTGTTCGTGGAGTGCTATAGGCTATATATCATCACGCTATACCCAATAGGAGCGGAGCAGTAATGGCTAATCTCAGGAACTACCGGTCCAAACTGAAAAATTATTTTTCGTTGGATAGCCCTTTGTTCGTGGAGTGCTATAGGCTATATATCATCACGCTATACCCAAAAGGAGCGGAGCAGTAATGGCTAATCTTAGGAACTACCGGTCCAAACTGAAAAATTCTTTTTGTGTTGGATAGCCCTTTGTTCGTGGAGTGCTATAGGCTATATATCATCACGCTATACCCAATAGGAGCGGAGCAGTAATGGCTAATCTCAGGAACTACCGGTCCAAACTGAAAAATTATTTTTGCGTTGGATAGCCCTTTATTCGTGGAGTGCTATAGGCTATATATCATCACGCTATACCCAAAAGGAGCGGAGCAGTAATGGCTAATCTTAGGAACTACCGGTCCAAACTGAAAAATTCTTTTTGCGTTGGATAGCCCTTTGTTCGTGGAGTGCTATAGGCTATATATCATCACGCTATACCCAAAAGGAGCGGAGCAATAATGGCTAATCTTAGGAACTACCGGTCCAAACTGAAAAAATCTTTTTGCGTTGGATAGCCCTTTGTTCGTGGAGTGCTATATGCTATAAATATATCATCACGCTATACCCAATAGGAGCGGAGCAGTAATGGCTAATCTCAGGAACTACCGGTTCGAACTGAAAAAATCTTTTTGTGTTGAATATCCCTTTGTTTTTGGAGTGCTCTAAGTTATATATCATCACGCTATGACCAATAGGAGCGGAGCAGTAATGGCTAATCTCAGGAACTACCGGTTCGAACTGAAAAATTCTTTTTGTGTTGAATAGCTCTTTGTTTTTGGAGTGCTCTAAGTTATATATCATCAAACTATGACCAATAGGAGCGGAGCAGTAATGGCTAATCTCAGGAACTATCGGTTCGAACTGAAAAAATCTTTTTGTGTTGAATAGCCCTTTGTTTTTGGAGTGCTCTAAGTTATATATCATCACGCTATGACCAATAGGAGCGGAGCAGTAATGAAACATGTTGCAAACACGGGGACAATTTATTAGTTTTGAGAGCTTCCGTTGCGTGCGCTGCGTAAACGGTTAAAGTTATGCAACAATGATGTATGACGGGATTGTTCCTCTTAAAAAGTTGTAAAAAATATATTATAAAACATAGTCCCCCGCTGCATCTGTCTGCCTGAACGTGTTAAACTCAAAAACTACCCAACGTATTAAGATGAAATTTGGTATGGAGTCAGTTTGAGACCCTGGGAAGAACATAGGGTCCCGGGAAACCACTACTTTTATAACGGAAAACTTTAGCCTGAAAAACTTTATAACGCGGGCGGAGCCGCGGGCAAAAGCTAGTCTTCTATAAAATTTAAAAAGAACTTCTTAAATCAATTGTATAATTTATCGAATTGGATTTAGATGAAATACATTGAAAGAATATTATTATGAATGCTATAAACTAGCTGAACTAAACAAGTCATAAGGTCAGTCTCATAAAGTTTACACCTTTTCGTACCTGTACTGCCGTATATTGTGAGCATTTTACGTAACATTGCCGAAAATATTTTATGTGTCACCTATACGACTTTTTACTAACCTCATATAAATTGCTATCAGAGGCAAAAGGTCTTTAGACCGAAACAAAATACATTGTTCCGATACGGATTGGTTTGTCACAAGAATATAAGCCATTACAGTCAGAGCAGTTTAATGGGTTATCAGATTGGTCATCGGACAGTCGATGCCTCTTTTTTTCAAAAATATAATACAAACCATAATTTTAATAATAATAATATTTAATATAATAATACCTATTGTATTTTAAATGCACCAAAAGGAATAGTATCCATAATAATCTTCTTATCGCAGTTTAAAAGAAGCTTACCCATTAACGACACAAAGGGAATGGTAATTAACTACAAGACTACATTTCTTGTCTTTATGAACGCGACTTGAATAATTACTTCCATCGGTAACTGTTCAATTGGAAACTGATGTTTCAGCTGAACGGCTAGAATACCACTTTCATATTAATAACAGCGGTTCTTTCACCCACCATTTCTTACATATTTTTTACAATTACAACAAATTAATACGATAATTCAAGATTCATTTAAAAGCCTTGCCCGTTCAAACAATAAATTAAACAAACATTAACTCGACAATAAATGTATGCAATTCTTAATACACGCTATATCGCAATATAAATACACTGTCGAGCGTACGATTATACCAAAAAACGCGGACATAATTTTAAATTTATTGAAATCTGTCCTTAATCAAAAATTACCAAGTGCAATCATGTTCGAAATTCAGTAAGTAGGCAATATCGTACAAGGCCGCCGGTGGCGCCGGTGATTTATTATAATTTAAGAAATAATAAAAAGCCAACAAGATGAAGCGATAAATTCAAGCACATCCTCGTGTTGATTGCGAGCACGCGTGAGTTTGGCAATAAGATTAATTGTTTACGACCATATACGCCCTGCACGCCCCTGCCTTGAAATATGATAAGACTGAACAAGCGTTTTTTGTGCCGATGCTCTTTCTCTCTGAAATATGGAGACGCGATGTCTCCCCGTTACCAATAAATGCACTTAATACAAACAAAATAAATCTCCGTGACTATGCTTCGAGAATAAAACTGAGCGAGCAGTGAATAAGTTACTGTTTAACAAACTTGTGATATTTATAGTATGGAGTTAATTCAGTTTCTTCCAGATAGACGGACTAAAAATATTTTATTGTCATAACTTTAAATGAAAGAAGTAAAATTACTAACATGCCTCAATGAATATACTAGACTTAAATTATTTTTTCGGAAGCAGGGAAGCAATCGAAAATAATACCTTTTTATTCAATAAAATCAGGTATACAAAGAGGAGTAATGACTTTTAAATGTCTCATGCCATTTCCAAAATTGCTCCGAGATTTTATATTTGAATGAAAACCAATTTATTCGATAAATATAAAGTTGCTTAAAAATTTCAAGCAAATTTTAAAACAATATTTTTAAACTTTATGATTTTAAGATATTAAAGGTGTTCGTACAGGCACTTTGTTTTACCGTTCTGTTGCATTTTGGAATACAATTTCAGTTTAAAAGTATACACGCAAAATAACAAGTTTCACATAAAAAAGTACAATGTTAAAGCATCGAATTTTAAAACATTTTATATTTTATCTTCTCGTATTTTCATATCAGAAAAAGAAGTTAAATCCAGTTCATATCACAAAGTCTGCAGGCAGTAGCCCGCAGTCTCTTTATAAAGCATCAGTGGGGAGCCCTTGTGAAATTAATTACACTCATCCAACCGCCGGGTTCCGCTAAGAATTTTAAAACTGCTTCATTAATATAAGTCACTTAAGAGATCACGGCTTGTTTAAATGTATGAACGAAACTAATCTTACAGATTGTTTATAAATAAAACATTCGTAGAATAATGGTTTTAGTTTTTCTCATGTTGAGAATTCAAAATAATATGTTTATGAATGAATGCATCACTTTATTTTTCTTATATCTTTGCGAGGACTATAAACTATACCTGATACCTATAGTAGTTATGTTAAAGAAAATGTGTGTTTATCATATTTCAAGGCTGAAGCTACTGACGTGGACTCCTCATGTTCTAAATTTACTGTATTTCTATCGATAATAAGACAAAAGATGACGCTGGTGTACAGATGACCCTATGGATCGCTATAGATATAGGGAATTAGTGGCGGGAAATACTAGTCACGCGGGCGAAGCGGCGAGCAACACCAATTTTTTTTATTTTATTTATTCCTGCTTGAATAACGAGACGGCCTTGCTGTTCGTCCGATGGTAAGCGATACGACCGCCCATAAACAATAGAAACACCATCCAACACCTTGAATAACAAAGTATTGTTTGGTATTCCACTGCGCTCGCCATCCTGAGACATGAGATGTTGAGTCTCATTATGTCCAGTAGTTACATTGCCTACAGTGTCCTTCAAACCGGAACACAACGGCGGCCGAAATAGACATTACGGTGGTACCTACCCAGGAGGACGCTCGCACTTGACAGACCTACCACCAGTATAAATTTAGAAATGTAGTAACAGTTGTTCATACACAAAGGTGCATATCGTAAATCATGCAGAGAACACACGTGTTACAACATTTTAAACGTGAACCTCGGAGTCAGAGCGGAAAATATAGTAAACAACTTACAAAAACTTTACATATTCGTTTACATAAACAAATAAAATTACTTATGGTAATTATTTGTTTATAGAAAAAGGAATTGGTGACTGATTAATAAATGAGTAATAAATCATTGATAAAAAGTTTGAATTGAGTTCCATTATAACAGACGTAGCTATGAATTATGACATTTACTTCAAAATAATATTTGTACAAGTACGATATAATGTAGTGAATAGAGATAAATAAAAACTTTGGAGCAAAAACATGGACGCAGCAAACCCAAGTATACATTATGAAAGCAGCCTAATATCCTTGGATATATAAAAAAGAAATTCTATCTAAAGAACATCCATAACATGTTTGTTTCTTAGGAAAAAATATGACTTCCGATTTAGGTGAGTGACTTTGGTAAAATTAGGGTTCGTGTCGTGACAACAAATAGGCTCTGATTTGGGTAAAGATTTATTTCTTATTTCTTACCAATTTCAATAACTGTTTTATAGGTTTTGCATTCATATATTTTTACATCTGGGCGCTACATCAATTACGTTATACTAAAATAATTCTTAATTACAATATGGCATACATATAACTAAAGTAATATTATTAAATTAAACAGTCGTACCTTTATGTCTACCATATGAACTTATAGCAACTTATTTATACATTTGTATTGCGCGGCGTACCTGTCTCTTCGCGGTTTAAATCGTGAAAATTTAATCAAAATCGGTAGAGTAGCACTGTGCGCGCTCTAATCGCGCTTTTGGATTCGCAACGCGTGCAAGACAAATACTGCTTTATTATTATGACCAGAGATGAGATTTTGTGGATCACCCTTTACACTGTTATTGCTATACTTAAATGTTATTGAAATGCGTTGATTTCAACATTGGGCGTTGCAGTCACTTGCAATAAAATTACTAAAAGTTACAATTGAGTGTTATTTTTATTGCTTCTTAATGTGATTTCTTTTTGGGGAGAAATGACTAATGTTTATTATAGTCTGGTAAAGTGGATATCTATAATTTAGAACGGAAAAGTCGTTGTTATTTCTTTGATTTTCTCTCTACGCTTCACGAAAAAATACGCGGCTAAAATTCATTTGCATTAATCCTGCTAATAAGAATTAGGAACGTCTAAGGGTACATTTCAAAAGGACCTCACTATTTAATTATAATAAATGACATTTGTAGAACTTATTCAAAACCACTCATAAATTTCTCAAAGAATATAATAGATATCATAGTAAGTATACGAAGTGCTGTTATGGAAATTCATCAGATAAAAAAACACTCTTCTTAGCTGATTCGAGGGAAAAATTACGTTCACAAATTTTTTTTTGCACAAAGTTGGTCAGCAGTTAAGATTCCCTAAAAGATGGTTTAACGCGGATCCATTAAAAAGATTTGATTAAATTAATTTATTTAACTACAAACTTGAGACCAGTTTCCTCTCTGTACGTCGTTTTTTGGGCCTCCGCCCGCAGTCGACTGCTTCATTACAATTTATTTTGTGTGGGCGAAAAAACACTTGTAAGTATCCAACTTTATTCGTAGTGCACATATTAATCAGTAAGTCGTTTTCCGTAAACATTAATATTGACTATCGAGTACAGTACAGTACAGTACTCTAGTATTATTTTTCACGTTATCGTATCGTTAACATAGTGGTTTTGTTTAAGTAAAATTTTGTATGGAAAATTTAACAGCCCCTCGTGAGCTTATTTCAAACAAAATACAGCAGCGTGCGTGTAAATTTCGAATAATAAATCAAGTGACCATAGTAACGGTATGCTTAAATTGTATAAAAATTTTACAGTATTACTACCTATTTCTTACTATTACTAATAATATAATATATCCTATCACCTATTTCTTTATTTTTTCGTATATAATGGTCAATCAATTATCGATAAATACATAAACGTTTTTGATACGAAAACTATACGAAAATGCGTAAATTCCAGCTAGGAGAACAGTTTTGTAGTACTACGTACGGAAGATTCTTGTTTAAGGTTTGCATTTCAAACTCTTCGATGGTGAGATAAGCTGATTTCTCAGTATTTACTTCAAATGTAATAAGTTTTTCTCTGAGAAATGAGTAATGTTTACGTTTTATTATCTCGATTAACAGGATTTTTGTAAAGCCTTGGTGATTAATGTAATTTATGCTCTATAGCATTTAATTGCACACAGCGCCATGAATAATTAGTTACTTTTATAATAATCACATGCCCAACAATTTAATTAATATAATAAATTTCTATTAACTTTTTTATGTTGCGGAACTATTTTATATTGCAAGAATCTTGAAGAGAAATTAAATAGAGATCTGTCGCACGGTATTACAACGAAAAATGGTGTCCAATTTCAGTAACCGCACATTTCTTTGCTAATGAAACGACAGTAATTTGTTTCAGCGAATGTCTTTGTCTTCTATGCTGACTTCGCCTTTCTCAACAATGCATTCGTGAACGACCATTTCTCAAAGGGACGTGATTAAAATACTCTCATGAGTTTTAATATGTTATTCTGACTCGTAGTTTACTTGGTATCTTAGATGGCATTTCATATTAATAACATCAATTCTTAGTACTATCAATTTATTTTTCATTCAATGAAAAGTCATAAAATATCCTAGTGGCTAACCACTATGAATATTCCTAGTGGTTAGCCACTAGGAATATTTTCAGTTATATATTTATATTCCATCGGTTGTGACAACGATCCCAAGTTTTGCTATTAAAATAATTGATTTACGAGTTTTGATGCTAAAATATATTCCAACGATTAAAACTTTTAAGTAAATTATTCCTTCAATATAACTAAAGATATATTTGTTGGAAGTCCAACAATCGATATTATTGCTCACTTTCGAACTACACGTACCAATTTATGCAGAGTGGAATATTTACCATGTAATATAACAATAACTGGACTAAGCCCTAATTCCTCTCAGTACTACAAGATGCCCGTAAGCAGCATTGAGATAATATATAATACAAGACTGATATTATTTTATGTGTGGTACTAAATTATTTATTAAGTTTGAAACATTTTACAAAATTAGAAAAGTATATTAAAATTTACCTCGACAACGTAATATATTTAAACTCAGATTTATTTACAATAAAATTTTGTATTATACAATTTCGGTAACAATTAAAGCTCATAAAGTGATTTAAATATTAATAATAATATGATAAATATTAAGAAGAAAGAAGAAGATGATGAATATTTAATTAACCATCACCTAATATACACATTTACGACAAAATGTTCGACAGTAATTGATTATAATAAAATGATGTTACGTTTCCCGTGTCTTGTCACTTATCACTGTTTCAAGAACAAGAATAACAACTTGTTACTGTCTTCGTCAATCCATCTTACATTGACCTTTAGCGTGTCGAGATTTCATGCTCGACGAAAGATGATAGGTCGCACACAAATAAAAAATCGTCCACAAAAAATTGTAGGATTATTTTCTTTTTCGTCTACAACGATTGCTAGGTATTCGTGTCTTGTTCCAATAATGATCCTAGACCGAACCCTTAAAATATTTTTTTAAAGCAAAAACGACATGATTTTCCATGGATCCAGCAGAGCCGCGATGCTTCATAATATACACACGACATTCGCTTCATCTTGCAAAATTTTACTTGAACTATAATTTCACATCATGTTAAAAAAAAATTACAGTGAATGGTATTTTATAAAAAGTCTGCGTAATAATAATGATTTGATTCTATTATTTCTTGAGACCACCCTTGTTTGATTAGGGTATCGACGTTAGCAACAAAACTCAGTAATGACATTGCAGACGTTAAGCATTCATTTGTTTCATTTAATTGGATAGTTACAAAATTGTTTTGGTAAAAATAGTTCCTTGAATAATATACAAATAGATAAACACCTTTGAAATCAAAGAATTCGAAGGTTTAACAAATTAAGGAAACGTCAAGATTGGAAGGGCGGAATGCAAATGACAAAATTTCAGTGTCACTTAAAGGACAAGTTGAGTTGGGCTCTATAGAAATACCTACCTACATTCCGAAGATTAATGTAATGGTTTAAAATTCATTTATTTTGTTTGGACAGAATTTGTGTAAGCATAGCTTTAAAATAATAAACGGCCGAATTATAATACGGCTTTTTAAGTTGTAAAGCCAATGCCTCCGTTGCACTAAATTATTAAATCCATAAACTTAGGGCCTGTTTCAGAAGTTTTATTTTTGACTATATATATAGTATTCATGTTATTTTCATTTATTAGGAAGCACAGATTAAAGTGGGACTTTTGTATCTGATCGGCTTATTACGTGACGAGTAGTTTTTACTCAGACGTCGTGAAACAACTCCTAATGGGTTTAAAAACTTAATCCAAAGAAGAATCGTAACGGTACATTTTTCGAAATCTCCTCAAAACGTAAAATAATCATATGGATCACAAAATTGTAAGCATTATAGTAGCACTAGTAACCCGCAACGATGGTGCAATTTTTTTTTATCTTTATTTAAGGAGCTTGGTCGTTATTCCACGACTATGTCGCTCCGTACGTCCACTATTACCCGTGCCTACTAACTTTTGATGAAATCAAAATATTTTTTTAATAAAGCCCTAGCCTAAAAAACTATTTATACTGCCCACATTAAAGCTCAAAGTATGAGGTCCACTCCGCATGTACTCCGGGTGCAAACATTTGGCATGTTAGTCAAATTGAAACACATCTAGCAACAACAATCCCATCTGGCTGTGACCAAATCATTTACGCTAGTCATTTTTCTTCTATATTTTATTTTATTGTTTATACTTTCTATTTATGAATGATGAATGAATTTTACACTCGGAAATCCATGTTTTTTTTTCGACTAAAACCAACGAATTACATAATATTTTTACTAATACCCGTTCTAAATTTCAAGATATCATTTCCAGCTGTCTGCAACATAACTTTATATAATACTAGCTTTTGCTCGCGGCTTCGCCCACATGAAGGAGTTTTCCGGAATATTTTTTTTCCGACTTACTTGATATTTATCGTTATATTATGACCAAATTACACAAAATCATTATAAATAGTAACATATATATTATTCTGATGTATAACTAATATTACTGTAAAGTTTCATCCAAATCCGTTCAGTACTTTTTTCATGAAAGAGGAACAAACATACATAAATACATCCATACATCCATCCTCACAAACTTTCGCATTTATAATATTAATAGGATGTATGACCCAAATTGTTCACCCATTAATCGACATACATAATATAAAGAGACACTTGTTTGACATCACGTCACATTTTTATACGTCTAGTGCATATTGACTTATTTTTCATCGTGAAAGCGTATTTAATCACCTTTACTGAAGAAAATAAAACCCGGTATTAAATGCAGTAGTTAATAACTGCCGGTCACAGTTGTACTTTAATTTAAATCATCAGTACCAAAATTCGTGAAAATATATATTTCACCCTCTCACTTTATTACCTCACTATAAAAGCTCTAATTTATTTTGATCAATATTTTGTTTGACGCATCTTGTCACGATATCGTCTTGAGCGATAAATATTTATGTCGAAACCATCTGCACTTGTACATTCCGTACTAAGCAAGCTTTTAAAGTGGCTTTTACATTTGTTTTATTGTGGCGTAAATAAATGAGTCTGCGGATCATAAAAATCATAATTCACTTACAAGCTTCATTTTACATCAACAATAGTATAAAGTATCATATAGATGGGTGTGGCTCGCGGTTTCATCCGCATAAAAAGCCTTTCCCGCTAAAGAAATCTCTAGGACAATGTACGACGCCAGCGCCATTTTTTTAAAAATCGCAATAATAAATCCATTATTTCCCATGGGAGTAAATTACAGGAATAAAAAGTTTCCTATGTGTTAATTCAGGACATGATTAACACCCGTGGGCCAAATTCCATCCAAATTCGTTCAGTTATTGCTGCGTGTAATTTAACATATAACATCCAAACATTATTAGAAACTTTTGCAATTATAATATTAACAAGTATGATAAGAACTAAGATAATAAAGTAGATAGGAATAAAGATAATAAAGAAGTAAGAAAAAAATATGATATAGAGTACTTAGGTAAATATTATATTCTATCATTATTTTAGATTCTAATATTTTTTCTATTCTATATTTATTTTTAATCGCAGATTTTTTCCGTGCGTGTTTAATCCCTATTAATTATTCTTGCCCTTTTATTGTCAGTTTTCCTCTTTTGTTTTATAAGGATACTTTATTAGAAGTCCTTGGATCACCAATGGCCAGAAAGACTTATTCGTCTAGACAAATTGAACTACGTAATAATATATACTTCGTTCCAATGACTATTAACATCTGGTTGGGATAAAATTTTGTCAATTGTTACCCTGAACCTGAACAATTGACTGTGTCCTACTTTTACTTTTTTTTATATCTCAACATAATCAACACAAATCTAGAGTAGATTTGTTTGTAATATAAGTTAATTTAATTTAAACTGATCTCATTAAAACCGATAACTGTCTCCACTTTAGAAAAATGATTTGTATAGACTGTTTGACTAATGTAAAAAAAAACACTGTATTTAATTCAAATATTATAAATATTTGTTATATATAAAATAAATAAAAAACAGTATACGTAGTTAGAGTTTTACCCCCTTATTCATAGACGTTTTTTATCTAAGGACGGAGTGACGGATGTGTTAAGTAAATGATGATGTCACGTACATATGTTTAAACAAAAGAAAACAGAAAGAGTATATTTTAGTTAGTTTTATCACATAATCAAACTTTAGTCAGGGCAGAGCTACGTGCAAATATTATATTTTATAATTTTATAATAAACTGATACTCAAATTTTTTTTTGGTTTGGATCAATACTAAAAAGCTGTAAAAATGTCGGTTTAATATTACGAACATTATCTAACATCATTTTTACTTTCCAGTAGACAAAATCTGAATGGAAATTTATTGGTTACAAAATATATTTCGCGCACATCTTTTATTTTCACTAAAGAGAAACCTTGTTATACAGGTTCATAGTACGTTTTTTTAATTACATATTCTTTTTTTTAAATATCTGTAAAATAAATTACTGTAAAATGAAAATATTAATAACATTTTGTAAACGCGGAGACCGAGACTTCTGTGAACAGCGTCGCTTTTCTCGGAGCTACTAATTCCAGGGTAGTCACAAAATACCTTCTTATAAATTATAATAAGATGTTGTAACATAAACAAGTGTATTACAATATTAACATAGTCCTCACCTAGCTTATTATTAGATTATACGCCACATTGTCTATGGTCATTCTCCATCATGAAAACGCAAAAGACGGTCTAAGACTACGGTTCCACATTGTAAGCCTTCTGCAGTTTATATACGATAAAAAATATCTGTAATAATTAAGTATATTATCATCTCGTACCACGTAAAAATAATCAGCACTAACAAATAAAATTTACACAAGAAATTATATAAAATTATTATACTTTATTTTACTTAATAGGCAATTTCAAATTTATTTATACAAAAATAAACAGTAATTACGATCGAACTATTAATATAATTTGTATGTCCGTAATAATAACTTGTTCTATAGTTTCGTCATCCACACTAGCTTACTCGTACTTCCGAAGCAAGCATCGAATGCTGGGGGGGCTAATATCAGTGCAATCTATCAATTACTTTATTGGTTACTATTAAGATTGAATATCGGTTGTTCGTTCACACGTTGTGAAATCATAATAGTACGTAATTGTAGCGGACACGTAGCCGGCAGGTAAGTGAGGTAATCCAGCTGAATGTGGATGCTAACTGGCTGCAAATGGTTTACTGGATATGGAGCCAAGTTCTATTAAGCTGGGTAATAGTTATGAATCAGTTACAGGGCTGCCACCACGTTTCTGTATTTATCGACAATGTAAATAGGGAAGAATCTCTCAAACTTTCGGCCGTAGTATTATATTATTCTCAATAAACCTTTTTCTGGCAAAGGAAAAAGTTATGTTTATGTTATTTCTTTTGAAGACATATATTTTTGTAAAGATGATAAGTATATGCAAATTAAAAATATAATATACAGACATAGTAAATGTACTACTACATAAAGCTTTTAACTAAGCTATGATGGTGACAGCCCTAATAGTGGGTTGAACCGCGTATCACACCGGTCGTCGAATGTGGAGCACGCGGCGGCAAGCGGCGATGCCTCCGACAAAAAATCAGTGTAAGCTGTACACGAAGGCGCTGCGGTCGCGCGCTCGCTCCCACACCGCGCCCGCAACACGGCCGCGCGTCCGACTAGCGCCGCGCGAACTCACCCACTTCATAACTTCACACAACTTTGACAAACTTTGATACAATTTAAAAGTAAAATAGTAGGCTCTACCCGCTGTCTGAAAAACTAACACAGTGTAAACGTAAAGTGTAAAGTGTCATACTGTTGGTAGGTGTGTTAAAGAACATATGGCCGTGGCCAGAGGTCCGCTCGTGAGCCGATAGAATCACGAGCGAGCACGTGTGCCTATTGCCGTCTGGAGGCTCACCATTCACTTCACCTATTTTATCATCTCACACTCGCATTGAACTGTTTTCGAAAGTACAGATTACATTAGTCATCACACCTAATCAGGTACACGATAAACTTGATTTGCTCTTACTGACGCAAACAAACATGATTCTAACATTTAACGCAATGATACGGTTACTCAAGTATTTAATTTGTATCAATAAACTTTAATACCGTTCAGAATAAATGCTGAATATTGATATTTGTCGTGTAAAAAGATTTTATAAGGTTCAAACTCGGCTGATCTATGCAAGGTAAGCATTTACTTGGCGTCAGTACAGTAATTATAATTACTTAATTATATAGTTTAAAATCTTTCAATTTCAAAGTTCTAGTGACTACATAATTTATTTACTGCATATTACCGAACACATAATAAAGATATTTTCTAATATAGCTTCCATATCGAAGCAGGCTATGAGACTACTCTAATACTACTAGTCCTGGGTTCCACGCCTGCACTGACACTAACTTTTGATCTGTAAATATTTAATTCTAAACTGAATGTCGTAGTACTGGAACTGTAACTGTTTTTTATATCCAGTTCATTTAATGATATATTTACTATAATATTGTATAAGTATAAATAATATAATTATTACAATCATTACCAAAATATATAACGAATACGTAAAACTAAAAACTGATAATAATCATATGAACCTTATCCTTAACAAAATATGTTCTATTTCCATTTCAGAATGTTAGAAAAATTTAAGATATTAAAATGTTTAACGATACTCCAATGTGACAACAATTTCAAAAAATATATGTTACTTTTTTATTTTTAATCTATATTCTAATAATTATTTGAATCAATCAAACCAAAACACATACGTAAGTAGTATGTATAAGCTTTAAATAATATGTAACTATTAAAATTATTTTCCCTTCAAAACACCCTTATCTATTCTCGACCCGAAAAATGCACAAAGGATATATGCAATTCGCAACAAGTTTGTACAATTTATTTAATATTAATCTGTACAATTAATATGGTTTCATTATTTAATAAGTAATTGATAAATCAGAAAAATAAGATGGTATCCATAATTTGTAAATCTATCATTCGAACTACAAAAAATTCATGGCCTTATATTTCTAAGATTTCTATATTGGAAAAACAAAAATACTTTTAGAAAAAAATCCATTCGTATTTTGTATGAAATAATCTTTTCTACAGAAAAAAAACTTATAATAACAATAACATGATAATGTTATAAACAAATAAAAACATAATATTATTATTAATAACCTATTATATTCTTGCCAAACAACAATCAGAATACATCATATTTTTGTAGCTACATAGCAGTAACGCTACATTTCAACGTCCTTTAAATGTTTCAACAACATGATTAATGAAAATCTCAAATTATCAAAACCATGACAAATTACTAAGACATGAATTTATTTACTTGCGTATTTATAACAGTGAGCATTATATCATTAATCAAGAAATAGCTAAAAGCAGTACAGCAACTGATACGTAATAAAGTATTAATATTACTAGGTCAATTAATTTCCGATCTCATCGAATATGCTTGAACATGTAAATATATGTACTAATCATTATATTGTTCGGTGTAATGTCGTCTAACTTATTCAACCTACTTTGCGTTTTTGGCAAGACGTCTAAGTGGATAGAGTCCGACTTTTTATTAAATTGTCTCAGCTTATAATCACAGTCATACGGTCATTGATACGGAACCTCTTTACATGACGTTTTCTTTACATCAAAGCAAACTCATTTTACATTTCCTATGCTATATTATTCGCTAGACTTCTTCTGTACGCTCATTTTATTCAACTTATCCTCCATATAAAGCTTTTTTCATATATTTGATTGTCGCGTAAATGGATACACTGTTTAAAAAATTCTGGGTAAATTTCAGCTTAGTATTCTACAACGGTCAGAGTCAGGTTCAGAAATAGAGAGTCCTATTTTAGAATTCTATACAGCTTCAATAAAAAAAAAAATATAAATATTTGTTATCCATCGACGGTTTTTGGCAGAATGTGTGCAGAAGTAAAGATGAATATGTGTTTTCATTTTGTAACGCAATGTTAAAACGATAGTGTATAACAATAATAAAATTCTTTAAATCTCATAAATAATTAAATGCAGTACTGACACGTATTTAAACATTACGAAGCCCAAAGAGTTCACGCAGATTCCGCAAAACTACCTAAAAACTTTGCAAATGAGCTATCGACGTTGACTTTTGTAAGTAAACTCCTAGAAAGGGTTTCGTAGAGTACTAACCGCGACGTGCCAATGTAAAAGTTTTCCGCAAGAGGGCCTTCATGAATAGGCAATTCCAAGTGTTTCCGATCACATTGGTAATTTCTTGGGTACTCGCCAAACCTCATTACCAATAAACTCCGGTTTCATACGACGTGTCTCTTTTCAACTTTACTAAATGTATTTAAATTGTTTCGACACAAAGCAATAGCAGCAACTATGCGCTCCGACTCGCTAATGTATTGTCTACATTGAAAAACCTGAACAACAGTTTCAATTTAACACTCCAATATCAATTTCAATTCAGAATTTATATTCCACAACACGTTATGGCACTTGTGGCTGACAAGTTTAACGGCTCGTGCGTATTTTATTAACTGCCTAAATATCACAAAAGAAAAACGCAAATATTTATCATCCCGGGAGAGCTAAAACTCGGTTCTGTCTCCGACGTGATGTACCGATGTACATCGCAGCGTTATAAACTTGTCGGATTGTTATTTATGATCAATTCTATCGGTTTTTTCCCTCAGCCGAAGAAACGAATAATTTATGTCTGCTATAAGTCATAAATTTATTGAGCCAATTGAAGAGAACAATGCTTAACAGACATTTGAGCCGTGCCGATTAGGTTCGTAAGAAAAATTGTTTACGGCGCCTTTTTAAACAACTTTTCATACCAGTTTTGAAAGTATAATTACTTAAAGTATATTTTGTTCTTTTACAGTCGAAAATTAATACGATGGGGATATATTTTTCTTTATTAACATAATGTCTGAATAATGGTTATGATTGTCGCGGTGGCATAAAAATATCAAATTGAAATATTATGGCCGATATGAATTACGGTTTCGTTACAACATAATGGAATAGCCCGCGGATTTTTCGATATAACATTCGCAGAATTTGCTTATGCTTTGTGGTAGAATAAATTAAGGACAGGTCATGCCATATTTTTTTAAAGTAATAATCCACAGCTTACATAGGTATTTTTTCAGACATGTGATCTAAAATAATCTTAATTGTGGTACCATATTTGAAAGTATGCATACCGCTTTAGGTTCGAAGGACTTGTGAAGCTATTAGTCAAATGAAGAATAATTTGCGAACGCATAAAATATACGATCATGCACTTATTCCGGATAAAACGTACCTGAAATTTAAGATCTCTATTCTCTATGTTTGTGAATAAACATTTCAGAAAAATATATTTTTTTCTCATTTATTGCAATCATAAATTTTGAGACATTATTTGTCCTGTACACTTTCTCAGATTTTATAATTGAAATTATATTTCTTTTAGTAAGTAAAACCATGAAGTACTAAAGTTTTAAATAATATGTTTCAACATTAAACTCCTTATTAATCAACATTTACAATATGAACGCCGCTTGTGGTTGGATGAGTGATTATTTTAACCCAATGCACAGATAAAACAAAATTAGTTTTCCAACACAGTGATAATTCCCAAACACAATTTGAACGAAAGGTTTAATTTACTAATGTTATCAGATAAACCAAATTAAATGGCGCGCTATGGGCGCGGGAGATACACAAAATCATCAAAAGTTTATCACACTCATGCGCGTTGACGTTGTCTCTAGTCTAATGGGTAGAACGTATCGACCTAGTTACATACTTTAACATACACGCACCTAACCATCATTTATCTGCTTAATTCATTCCTGTCACTACCAATAAACGCATAGAACGCAAACGATGCATATTCTGTCAATAACCAGGAAAATTCCTGTTACTCCTCTATGTTAAACAGAATAATGATGTGATTCTTCGTACGAATTCTAGAGTGGTTGTCGCAATCCATTAGCACGCTTTGATGTTTAGTTTTAAAACATGTGTGATGTCTATTCATTAATCATTACTAATTTGTTTCCCATTTTAATAGTTTGAAAGACGTAGGGAGCTATAGATCTGACTCGATTAACATACCGCCGCACTGCATTCAACTATAATGTGTGGTCGAGTACATTCATAAGTAGACATTTTTTTAATATTGTATGATGCTGCTTAAACCAGACAAATCTTGTCGTCTGTGTAAATTGTTCAGAGTGTTCTATGAAAGCCATAGCGCATGGCGAATTTCTAAACTGTATTTTTAGTATAACATGAGAAATCGACTTGCATGGAGCTTCTTACTCCTTGCTTATGTAACACACCACTCTCAGTAACAATTGGATTAGAGAATTCGATTCCAGGATTTCAACAATTTCCTCCAAGGCCAAATTACACAGGTATTGGCAATCTCGACCAAGCATCTTGCGATCCCTGAAAATAAAAATCAAGGTATTCGCAACCTTAAGATTTTACCTCAAATATCTTTTTCGTAATTCGCAATAATTGCGCAAGTTTAAATGTAATTTTAATTTATTCAAACTTACTAAATGCACTTGTTTTAGTATAGAAATTAGAAAATTATAAAACGTCTTAAATATGTTGATGTTTAGCAACGTAAAAATACCTAAATTAACCCACAGCCACTGTTACGTTGGCACTCGTCTTAAAATCGACAAAAGACTAGACGGATTAATCCGCGCAGTCGTAGAGATGTGATTCGCGGAATGAGAAAGCCATCCACAATACATAAACCACAAAGCAACTTAACTAGGGTTGTGTCTTAATAAAATTTGTATGTTTACTAGGTATAACCGCATTAAAATCTTCTCCAAAAAATATAGACGAATCGAGCACTTTGCTATAGAGAATATTCTTATATATATTGGATCTATGCTATTGTTAATACAGATAACACACAAACGTGCACACATATACGCATACATACAAACGCCTTTTATTAGGCAGAAGTGCAACCAGTGTACCAGCTTTTTGCCTTATGTTCCGGACCCTTGATGTAAAAAGGGGGCGAGTCTGTTGCTATACAATAATATATAATAGTAAAATAAAAATATAGTTCTACGCCATCGTGGCAATCATTATTTTATTTTCACTTTGAATAAAAGTGTAATATGAATGAATCACTCCTTTTTTAGCCGCGACGGCCAGTTTTAATGGAGATTAGCAAGATACATACATATAGATCACACGGGTGGACTCTATTCCTTCACTGTCGTAGTAGAAGTAGTCGAAAAAGTGTAGAAGAAGAAGAAGAAGAAGAAGAAAAAGTTTTTGTGTAATATAACAAAGCTCAAAAACGATTCTCATTTTATTGTACCTAAACTTAAAGCACCATGATTTGAAAATAATAAACTGTAAGTCCAACTAATTTACTCTCTTTGCCCTGAGAACAATTGGGTAAACACAATAACAATAAAGTAAACATCTTAAAGGCCCTTCGTCTCAAACTGTGACGAAACATTTAAGTATCTTCTCTATTTATTTCATATTATGTATGTAGGTCTACCCAAACATAAGGGTAAGTAGAGAACCATAACCAGATCCACGCTCAGCTTATTTTCGTTTCATAAAATTAGAAATGAGGAGCTTACTTATGAAAATGTAATAAATCCTAAATATTTATTACTTGCACTTCAAAGCATAAAACATTTTGACATGTATGAGGAAAAGAACTATAAGTTCAACGAATTATTCTTATTTTCCATTTACAAGTCCTTTGATAAATCTGTTGAACATCTTATAAATTAATATCAAACCATCCATAATATAACTCATCGTGGTTAAAAATATAAGTAAAGCTTCCCTCCCTTTGTTCCAAATATATTTTCTACTCCGGGAACTTTAAATGAATGATGTTACATGTTAAAATGACAGTTATGAGTGGTCGAACAGTAGTGATAATTAACTAAATAGTTCATTCAGTCACTAGAATGAGGTAGAGATTTGTTAAAATCACATTAAAAAATATTTATGAAGTGATAATTATGAAACAACTGTTCCGTTTCGTGATTTACGTCACAGCAAATAAATTTCAACTTCACATAAAACACATCAATAAGGAAATAGAAAAGGTATAACAAACTTAATCCTATAATACAGTTAAGATTTATTTTATTTTGGCGACATTAATTAATCAATTTAAACTTCAAAAATAATTTATTAAATTAAACCTTTTATATCATTAACGAGTAGTGAATTTGAGATTCCACACTAAAAAACTGAAACGGCAATGTAGCGACAGATCGCTTAATAAGGCCCCGACGTAACGGGGGGTAATCAAAATACAAGAGAAGTGCTATTATCTTAAAAAAAAACTCTTTAAGCTGTCTCAGGCATCATAACTGCGAATCGTTTAAAGGCCAAAAATTTCACAATTGCCTCCATTTCAAGACTATAGACATTTCAATGGTTGGGAAGCGGGGAAAAATGACTGCTGTTTTCATTAGCACGGTACGCGTAAATTATTTATTTTGAAGAAATAAATTATTCAATTTGGCGTCTAAGTTTTATCATTAACTTGATTTAAGTGCGTCACTATTTTACATTTTATGTTTTAAATAAACATGAATAAAACTGTTTTTTGCTATGCTTACAATATCTTAGGAAAATTTATTTCGAAGATTTACATCTACGCCCATTTACTATCTTTATACATATTGTCGTCTATTCCCAGATTAAAAATCAGAATCGAACCTCCATATCTCTGATAACTAAGAGGCAAGTTTTGATATATCCTTTTGTTATTTTCCTCTACTACCTTTCCACGCTACAGTAGAATATAATCAGGGCATGTTTACGGCCCTATCGAATTTAGTCATTTTGTAGAACTTATTTTAGTGCCCGATTGCACTGTATATGTTTTTTGAATGCCGAATATTCTCCACATCTGAAACTACAGTGAATAACTTACGAAAATATAATAGGTACTAACATTAATAAAACAGGAATGTGGAAAGGACTTCCGAGTGTTATGTAATTGTGCGAATGATATGTGAGTAATAAAACTGACACTAATGGACATTCCCAGCCGTTTTATTAATTAATTCTAACTGAAAAATATTGCCTAGTTGAAATGTTAATACGGGAATCGAGATGGATAGTCTGAAATGCTTGCGTTTTAGTTTCTTATGTTGCTTTTTGAGTCCATGTTCGGTATAATTTATTGCTTAGATACTAACTTAAATTAATAAGTGATGAGAAATTAAATACAAGTTACAAGACATTTCAAAACTTACGAAACATCTTGTGCTACGAGCCTTAGGTTACAAAACAGCTGTTGCCAAAAGCCTAATCTTGCAGTTGTAATGAAAACTTATAACTTCGTCATGTCGATCTGTATATAATATTGTTTCTTAAGATTTTTTAATAATTATAATGACTCTGATATCGTATATATACGAACAGCAATATATCTGTATTATCGGTATTAATATTTTATACCCCAGTAGGCATGCGTTTGACAATTTTAACAATCCTTGAGATGCTTGTGCTGTTTTTTTGTCTTATTTGTACCGTGGGGCGGTGTTCTTTAGAGTTATATTCTATTTCTTAACACTTCTCAGTTCACCATATCGACTGGAACTATTCAAAGATTATCCTTTTTTATATTACAATATAAATCTTTCTAGATTACTTCGAATTGAATATACAATTTTGTTCGGATTCAGTTCAATAAAGTACAGTTGACAAAAAAGTATCACGAACCATTAAACCAAATAAATATTCTCAATAAAAACTTCTGTATCCGTATTGATAGTTAGTCAAGATGCTTGTAAAGGAATAAGATTTCTGTAAAGGAAACATTAAGGGCCCGAAGGTCTTGTATGAGAAAACGTTCGTCCCCTGTCAGGAAATATAACGAGTTCTTGTTTTATTAGCTTGTTTATCCGAATCTGTATATATACGTCGTGGGCAGACTAGTATTAGGCATTACAAGATCATTGACACTGTTATCTCAGATCAGATATTGACTCGTCATCCTGGCTTACAACTTGGGTGGTAATACTATTGTTATATAATTAATGCGTTTTTAGTAGTGATCAATTGTGGTTTGATTTTGATTAGGTTTTTCTTTTGTCTTCAGTCTGTTAACATCAGAGATTAACATCCAATGCTTGCGTTGAGGTTACTAAGACGTTTTGATACAGAAGTTATAACTTTAATAACGTAGTTTTGTCTTTAATTTTCCTTTTTAATTTGCGTTTCCACTTATGTTATATTTTTGTTACTGGCTATTTATTACGACAAATTTATCTTCTGAATTAAACGTACTTAGACTGTGTTTAAGTTTTTGTTGATTTAAATTAATACGCTTAAACCACTTCCAATAACTCTTAAACACCTATAGACTGAACTTACCTTTTAAAATTATACGACCTACTGAAATACATTAATTAGCTAGTTGTCCGGTCAAAAACCTCTAAAACAACTTCGGTCCAGCGCCCTTTATTGTATCAACAGCTAACTAACGCTACATTAAGTGCCACCCGACGTTATGACAAGTTATTTAATCCACAGTAAATAAAATTCCCCTCTACTCGACTTTTTTATACGATGTACGTAATAATGTTTTTATTATAAGAATACGAGTGCGAGATACTGGTCAAATGATATGTTATGTCTTTAGATTTCGCAATTTCTATCCTAAATTCCATAAACTAAAGAAAATCACATATCTATCACAGTCTTTCAACAACAACTATTAACTTTCATGCACATTGAACATCTGCCCAATAAATAAACTACAACAAACAAACCTATCTACTCCATCTATTTGGCAAATACCGGTCACAACTGCCTATCAACCATCTTTTCAGTTTCCGAGCCATTTAGCAAGCCATAAACGTTATATATTTCTTACATTAAAGATTATCTTATACCATGTAGCAGTCACAATTAACAAAGCTAGCAGCGATGTACGTACCTATAAAATGAAGAGTTCCACAGTTTATTAAGTAGGAAGATATAGAAATATTTTCTAATACAAATATACCTATTAATATTTAAGTATATTATATTAGCATAGAGTTGAAAATAACCGTAGACAACTACTGTCGTCGATAGATGTAGGAAATAGATTGCCTTATTGGTCCTGTATACTGCAAGTGTTTACATTTATTTTTTTAAGAACATTCCTAGCCTGTTAAAACATTCCAATATAATAATTACTTATAAAAGCTGTCAATAACACTGTGAATAGCCCGCTTCGGACAGATGGGCTTGTTGGAGATGCGACAGCTTAATAACATTAATTTCTGAAAGAAGTTATGCATATCATGTTGTTTCCTTGAAAACCTTGTTCATACCATATACAAACAACGTAAACAGTTGTTCATTTTACAATAACAATATTTAATTTAACTTTATTTACTTTATAGCATTCTCTGATATATTTAATTGCTACATGCAAATAATCATTTTTTATTTATGCCAATAGTTTAAAAATATTACGACAAGCTATATAAACCTACATGCATATAAAATTGTATAAAATAATCTTTACTATATATTCGAACTTGCAATGAATTTGTTCAGCATTCGAACAATAACGTAACTAATGCAGAGATAGTTTGTGAAGATTTAGTACGTACAGGACACTGACACTTGACTTCGACGAGATTTATGTCTCAGCCGCCAGACATCGACTCCTCTCCACGATTCTATCTCTCCACTCGTTCTCGAGACATATGTACGTCGATATAAAACCCAATAGGCTTGTTCCCTTTACACGACAGTTTTTATTGCACTCTTATATTTTACGGCTTTATGAGATGTTACACAAT
The DNA here is from genome assembly GCF_014839805.1 of Manduca sexta. Classification (NCBI taxonomy): domain Eukaryota; kingdom Metazoa; phylum Arthropoda; class Insecta; order Lepidoptera; family Sphingidae; genus Manduca; species Manduca sexta. The sequence continues at coordinate 7,437,649 of NC_051133.1, read as the reverse complement.
GATAACATTCATATCCTTTTCTTATTACGTTTAAATGGTGATTCTCAACACGGAAATAGGCACTTCAGTCAATAATAAAGATGAAGCGAATTATTTATTTCGAATTCTATTACGGAATAAACGACTCATTTCATCATATTCAGTACAGTGGACCTGTGGTCGGCCGTGTAAAAATGATTAATTGACTAGAAAACCCGCGAGATCATAGTGAGTGATGTGTGCACGGACATGAGAGAGAGTGGCGTTGTATGTACAAGGCGGTGATGAGGGCTGCGCATGATGCGCGAGCGCATTAATGGAAGAGTCATGGTCGTCGGGCGGCGCGCCGCTGCTGCGCACCAGGTCACTCCCGCTGGTGCTCGAGGCGGCCAGCGGCGGGGTTCCCACGCGCCAGACCAAACTCGATCCTCGACAGCTGCTCACTCTCACTCGCCATTACTACCCGGAGGGGGGCTGGGGCTGGGGCGTCGCGGCGGCGGCAACGCTTGCGCAACTCCTAGCTCATGGTCTCCATCAAGCAGCTGCTGTCCTGGCCGTGGAGACTGTTCGGCGTTTCGGCCCGGAGGTCCGAATGCAAGCAGGTATTCATTATGTCCTTTCGGCTTTATATTAAAAACGATTGAACATTTTTCATAAAAAAATTATACTAAGTACCCATCGTGTGGCAAATAATAACGTGTAATAATATCGCAGCTGATAATTTTATTCAAACCTGTTTAACTAATCCAACAATGTTACAGATACCCGTACGTAAGTATATTTATAAATTTGAAGTTTACTCATCTCGCGGCAAAACATCCGTGGTAGCATACACGAATACACCGTGTATTAGTGAATGTTTACTTTAAAGTAATACTATTTCAAAACACAACATTATTATAAATGGATTCAACGCATGGGTAGATATTCCATTATCTATTTCCGTTGTATTACAACCAAAGATCATATTCAGCTCAAAATTATTAATGAATAGACATGCACGGACGGGAAGAAATAAACATCATGAAGGTTAACGCCTCCCAACTATTTACTTTCAAGTCATATTTTCATGAATTTATATGAAAAGTTTTCAATTCTATTTCTAGTTTTGATAATAAGTAATGCGTCTGATCACCATGGCGAGTCAATGGCGAGAGCGGTCAGACCACTCAAAAAACTTTTGCACCACGCTTACACTTTACAATAGCAGACTGCGTCCCCACTGCGCTTCGCAAAAGTTAATTTGTTTGCAATCATGGTATTTTATTAGGACAACATGTTAGTTCAACGCTCTTGTTCTTTTTCATAAGTTTCATTAATTATTTATCGTACTTGTCCACTATGTAAGACAAATATAAATTTAAAAGATTAAAAATTAAACGTTACGTTTTTTCAAGTAAATAATCGGAAAGGGTTTTTATGGTCTCCTACTATCACCAACTATTTCTAGCGTAAACGTAACAATCTCTTGGGCAGGTCCTTTATATCTTCATAAATAAAACAACGTCCCGAGAGCGTAAGTAGATTAATACATAATACAAAAATGTCAGTAATAATTTAGATACGAGACGTCTCATGAGGACTGTCAGTCAAGCAGAAAATTTGTATACGTTGCGAAACGCATCATTCCACCAGTCTAGAGTTATTCGCTGTTGTACAGTCACTCACGCTTTCTTTGCGCAATTTAAACATTTTGACGCAGAGAGCATTGACTCCAGAGGATTAGTTGCAATTGAACCCGTGATTTACCCTCAGACTAACATCGTCCTTATCTAATCCGAGCTCAAATAATTCTTAAGTTCAAAAAGGAACACACCCGTGCCGTTTATCGCGTACCTAAGTCAATTTGACCCAACAGTAAAGTTGTATCGCGTAATAACTTTTTACTGTCTACAGTTTCGGAAGATCCATTCTTCATTCGGTTGGTTTTTGTAACGTTCTAAACGCAGTTACATGAGAGCTGTAAAAGTAAGTCGATAAACAAAGATAATGTGGTTTGGAATCGTCAAGAATCGATTAGTTAAAAGAATAGGGTCTTTTTCTGTACAACTCACGATATCAATTCGTTTTTTCTCTATGGCTATACTACTGCTATACTTTTCTGTTAAAATTTTCCTGGGTAATGAAACTTTAAAATAACCATTAGTGTACCAGATTCAATAATAAATGACGAGGTAATACGGTGTAAAATAGCCCGAGCAACACGATGGGAAAAAAATTACTATAATAAAACCTAATCCTATAGAAATAAAGGTTAAAGCGATAACCATATAGAAACATATTTTGTGATGCGTCATGAGGAAGTTTCATATTATACACCTCAAAATATCACCCTCAATATTGGCAAAATTGTAGCTAAAAATAAGTCTTTGATATACCATAGAATCTAGTGTGTATCCTCAACTGTCAATCATTGGCAATCGTTTATTAGGTTTAAAACGATACGCGAACCGCCAGACACCTTACAGAACCGTAATCAGAGTAAAGAGGAAAATATTGTAAAAAATATATACATGATACTTTACTGTGAAGTTTCTTTTTAATAAAAGTTGGTAAAAAAATGAATTTTTAACAGTAGCTTTGTACTCCACCATTTCATTACATGTATACCTACATACCAAAGGCATTTGAATGAAAATCTCGTATGCGCGGATTGGGATTGGGGAGGATTCCCAAAAGGGAAGCGAAGCATTTTTAAGCAACAGTGAATTTCTACTCAATATATTATACACTATCCTGATCAAATCTACCCAAAATTCCCGTTGATAAATATATCTATAACGAGCCTCTGTCATTACAATTAATATGTGGAGCAGGTAGAATTACTAGGCTTTAAAAATCCTTACATTTAAAAATGTTTAAAATACATACGCATTATTTTTTTTTATAAGAGTGTTAAGATAATATATCTATCAGTTATAAAATTGTTGACATGAAACCTACCCTTAAGATAAGGATCGCTACCGCCCAAACTGAGACGTTCCCTTCAGTACATCCCAGTTTGTTGACGATGAACGTCGACCTCACCATACATTTATCATCTCAATGGACGTTTAATATGTTTCGGTCGGGCGACAGGCGAAGCGATAACGCGCGTTTGCGCGATGACGAGCGATTATAATTTAACACATTTTTCGCACTTTATTTTGTTAAGGAATATGTGGAAGAGATTAATCATAGTTTAGTCGCCATTTATTTTTAACATCCCATGTATAATAAGGTTATATGTATTTATACCTTCTTTCTTTCGGTGGAAATGTCAAATGTTGTATTTGTTGTAGAGCATCATAGTATTTTAAGTTCAAACACATAGACTGATTTCAATGTGGTATCTGTTTCGAAAGCTGGTTTAATCGGGGTGGTTTTTACTTTTTAATTTCTTATGACTATTTAAATCATAGCAATATTGAAAAAAGAATGTTAGACGTAAAGTCAATATTATTATTTTAAATCATGTGATAAAATGATTGCTTGGATAAATGGACCTACCTATTTTATAGTCCAAATGGCTATTGGTTAGTAAATTATAGCTTATGTTAGATTAATAAAATAACAATCCTTAATTATGGAAAGTGCAACGCAGGCCATAAAAATAGCAACGTGAAAAATTTATAGCTATTGCAGTTGCTATACCGGGGTACAAAATTTACATGAAGTTTATACCATAAATAAGAACATAATGGCGCAGCATTAACCTATTATGCGTAGCCCCAGTGCAATAAAACTTTATTTCTTATTTTTGGCAACTTTATAAAATTAACTTAGAATATATAAAAATAATATGTAAAAGGATACGATGACTAAAAATTAAACGAAATTAGTTATATAAATATGAATTAATTATACGACCCAAGGAAACTATTACTATTAAAGCACATGCTTTTTATTGCATCCACGTTATTAAATCTTAAAAATATATTGTACTGGTGAGGTACAATAAATTATAAATAAATTCATTCTTAAGAATTATATAATTCCAAATAATGATTTAAGTTTAATAGCTACGAAACCTTAACAATTTTCTCTTATAAGAAAAGTTATTTCTTATCTAGATTTGTAAGCTACATATTTCTTTTATAAAATTAAAGTGTTCTAAGAATTATTGTAACATATTAGCAGACTTTAAAGTCACAACTCTATCAAACATGAAACAGTGTGTGCATGAAACATGAATAGAAATCTGAAAAACGCGAGTGTTGGGTGTCACAAAGTTAGGGACGTTGTTTACCACTGTTCGACAAATAACAAACTACGACAAACATTGTTCAATTGGAACAGATAATAAATATTAGTTTTCGTTTTATAAATAACAAAAATATTGTAACTAAAATATCAAATGTAGCTATATCTATGCTTAGTAGGTACTAATACTAAAACTAATAATCCACGTGAGATGTTAAAATTATTACAACATTGTAATTATATATATTTAGATTTTAATATATAATTAATGATTAAGCTGTTCCTCCCAATTAATTTCAAGATCTTGTAGTTATTCCTATATCAAAACTAAAAACAATATTTAATAAATACTGTTTACTTAAACATGTTTACTAATTACCATCTTTCCTGGATTGCATAATTAAGTCCAGTAGTAAGACGTCAGTAGACGGCCATCGACGATCACCAGTAACTGCCGAAAGGGGCCGATTCGTGTGCAGATATAAACTTAAAGTCAGACAATGCACTTATTTACAATACGATGAGACAGCACATTTTCTTTATTTCAATTCGATTGAGACAAGCGGTCAAACTCTTGATTCAGACCTTCCAATGTTTCTTGCTATTTGGAGAAGCCCAACTCTTATTTATAGCGTTATATTTCGCCCCCACTGCCATTTCATTTATTCGAAAAATATTTTGTTGCCAATTGAATAACTGCCTGTTCGTGTTGAATGAATTTATTTTCAATAAGTTCTAGAATGGCACCTAATATTACACACAATACTTACATAATACATTTTCAGATTTCATAAAATGAATGCAATAAAAATACTTTTTATATTGAAATGGTTTTTATATTATAACGTACCTGAGATGGTGGTGCCGCTAAAATCAAAGTTCCTTATAAATGAGAAGAATTTATAATATAAATTATCAATTAGACCCTAAATAAAAGAGCTTATTGATTATTTTAATGGACGCTTATAATTTAAACCTATCCGATTTCTAAAGTCCAGTGGTGTACACACATGGTTATTAATTCATTATATCCTGATGGATAATTAACAATGGACTTTACGGACATGAACTTCATAGGTTACGAATGCTTTACTTTAATAACAAGTAACCTATTTCGAAAATTTAAACTCAATCCAAAATTAATAGTTTGCTGACATCCGAATGTGTACTTAAATTTGATATTTACATCACGTAATCTTTAAATGTACTGCAGTTGCCGATACTAGTTGAGGACCCTTGAGAAAAAAGTTCCAAACTTGTCCTCGTGCCGATGGAAATGTCATCAGCAGAAACTCAATTGCATAAAACTTACTTATTCGACGAATTCGCAACAGGACTTCAGAAGCGATTGATTGTTGAGATGCGTGTAGAATATTTATATTGTTTTTTTTTTTTTATTTGACTTGTTATCGTGGTTTTTATACTTAAAGGGAATATGGAGCACATATGTAATATATCCATTATAGTTCGTTTAGATAGAAACAATTTGGAATTATAACTTTAAAGTCATTAATGCAAATATAAATTCAAGTGTTTATACAAGATACTAGGGATGATGTTATATAACAGAATTCATAATGGCTATAATTTAATAAAATCATGAACGTTAATTAAAATATTTCATCTTCTCGGAAAATAAATTGTTTGAATCAACAAAATCGCCATATTTGTTTATGCGCATTATTAACAACGCGTATTCGTTTGTCGCTTACGGCGATAATCGTTTATTTTAATAGGCTATTCAGATAATAATAAGCCTTATATGTCAGTCAATAATCTTCATTTAAGTGACGTGTCAAGTTTCGCATAAAGTTTTGTCATTGCTTGTATTAAGTAGGGTTGTCAATACGTAATTTATTAAAACATAAAATATTATTTTATTAAATAAATTCATGAGCTCAAACATCCATATTATTCAAAAATATATATACTATAATTATATAAAGATGAGAAGTTTCTTTGTTAGAATACGCTAATAAAATTCTTTTAGTGTGACAGCCCATTTATCAAAGAAAGCTTTAGGCTATATGACATCACGCTTTTACTGATAGAAGAGGAGCATCAATGAAAAATGTTGCGAAAACGGCAAAAAATATTACCTTTGAGAGCTTATGCATGCGCTGCATAAACAATTAAAGTTACGGATCAGTTATGTGTGATGAAATTGTTCCTCTTAAAAGTAAAAAAAATATATATTTAAAAAGCCTGTCTGAACGCGATAAACTCGAAAACTACCCAACGAATTTCGATGTTTATGTAGTTATGTAGTTTGAGACCCTGGGATGGACATGGGATACTTTCTATCACGGGAAAATATATATATATATATATATATATATATATATATATATATATATATATATATATATATATATATATATATTGGGACTTTTATCCCGATAAAACTCGTTCACGCGGGCGAAGCTACGAGCTAAGGATAGTCAAATAAAATTAAATGATCGTGTAAATAGGATATAACAAATTTTAATATTGATTAGTTGTATACCACTAAGCAGTACCTACCTATAGATGTAATAAAAATATAAATAAGCATACCTACCTACACCTCATAAAAGATTAATTTAAGGACATCATATTATTTTAAGAACAATGATATACACTACATACAAAATTTAAAGAATGCCTACATTATGCGTAATACGAAAGTGCTCATTATGAAAACAAAAGGCACATCATCACGTATCGTATTATCTGACAGCCCTATTCAATCAGCGTCCGTACAAGGCGGGTGGTATGCCGAGCGCGGATCTTTACGGCGCCCGATCACAATAAACATCACTCTTTTTGTGGTTCACTCATAAGACGGTGAACGGTTTTAGTTTATAATGAACTATAAATCGGTACTGAGAATGTACTTTAAGATTTTTTACTAGCCCACATATGTCCCACTTCTGAACAGAAGTACAAAAGAATCCGTCCTCTCGTTCATACCAACTGGTTATGTGATATTACGTTACACGATTTAATCGCAATTAAACACACCAGAGGTAATTGACATCAGTCAGATGTTCGGCTTTAAAATTATCCTTATTGTTCTGAAATATGGGGTCGACGCAACGCGCTTTCTCAAGATATTGCGGAAACAATTTGGCCTACCTTTTACGACGGTCTGCCGTCCTGACATCAAACCCTTCTAGATTAGTGTTGTAGTGCAAACGACACCGTAACAAGTGTAACCATTTCAGAATTTTAATACTTACTGCACATAGGATATTTGTATGCGACCGGATCAATTATTGTACACATAGTTAGATACAAACAGTCATATCTCGTCAGTCCAAACTATACCTGGTTACCACTCTACTTACCACCAGATGCAGTAGAATAATTTTCCCGTGTCGTATAAAAAAAATTAAACCCACGCGTGTACATCAATTTATGTTCCGTTTTATGGGCAGTAAAATGATGACTTAACTACATTCTTAATTCCAGGTTGCCTAGGAGCTCTGTCAGCTGGCGTAGCGCTAGCCCTGTCGCCTGTGACGGTGGCGCTGTGCGTGCGCAAGTCAACGCGCGTCACGGCCGTCGTCGGCGGGCTGGTAGCGGCCCTCGGCTGTCTCTTCACCTCCTTCGCTACACAATTCCACCAACTATTCTTCAGTTACGGTATAATATTTTAACTTGACAACTTTCTTACCGTGAATAAGCATAAGAAAATATCCAGCATATCATATTGCAGTGTCTCCCGTGACCCATCCCTGCTTGTAAATATGTAGATGATAGGTACATCTACCATGCTGTTCCATCGCTATAGTAAAATGACATTAAAACCTCCCCTAGGATCTTGAAATTTCGGAACAATAGAAAATAACGCTAATTATTTTAATCCAACTTGCTTGCATCTGTCGTGAAACGAATGTAAATACTAGTCTAGCCAAGTATAAATCATGACCCTCCTCATCAACCGGTTCAATAGACTAGCGTTCATTTCTTTGCAATCTGAGCATACCTTATCCAGGTATGTCTTCGTGATGATACCAATTATAAAAGAACAAGCAGCTCTTTAAACAATATATTAATCGGTAATTAAAATATACTTAAAACCATATAAAAATTTGTGTAAGATTGTTCTCTCAAAAAGCACTCTCACTGAAGACATAAACAAGACTTGCCTTTCCAATAAAGAAATAATTCCCATATCCGCTGAATTTTATTAACATAATGTAAACAGAACGATAATGCACCAAACACGGCCACGTGCCGCCGACAACTCAATTTATTCCGAGATTCATATCCGAGACTCGTTTCGTACATCAAAGGTAACCGTTAATTGGCGTCATAACAGGGTTGCCAAACGAACTAATTAATGCACCTTATATTTTCAGCTTTGTAAAATATCCATAAGTCAATTTATATCTGTATCCCTGAGATTTTCGAGGCTCAAAATTTCTACATCCCTTATAGACAACCCTATTGTCAGTAAATCAGTGATGTACTTAAAGATGTCATCATACCACCAGAAAGCTTCTATAAAGCAATCAACACTTACCCATTTGGTATGATTCACATTTACCTACTTAGGTGAAATTGTATATTCGCAATGTTTCATTTTGAACATAAAATGAAAATAGATTTTGTGAAGACAGAGATGTTTATTACCTATTTCTGAATAGGTTTATTTAAGTATTTAAAAAATAACTGTAAAATCCGAATTCTTATGCTTAAAGTATTGATGACAATGAAAGAACATACAAAGATTTTTAATAAGGTGTATTAACAGTCACTGTATGTGTTGAATAACAAAACTCTTTTCACATTACAATGTAAACACCAGGATGTGTAAAGCCATACATGTGTGCAATAATGCAGTTTACCAACCAAACAAACTTCGAACAATATAAACGTACCCAGTAAGCACTTCTTCAAGAAACCAAAGATACTTTGGTGCTGTAGGAACGGTATTTGTATATAAATTAGTACGATATTTGCAACATCAGGAAACTCTGTTATAAATTACATCGCCTCCCCTACTCTTGTTTATAATAAATTATGTTCCTTGTGGAAAAGAACGAAAAAGGGGCATTGACCAAAACCGCAGTAAAAAGTTCATATTCAAAATGAATCACCGTATTCTTTATTTCTAGATTATTATGATTTCTAGAAGAATATAAAATCAGAAGGTATTCACATAAGTATTAATATTTATTTATTTTGATTTAAATGCAATAGATGCAATTGAAGTCAAAACCGTTTCAAGTAAACTTCTGGCACTAAATTCTGTTTCTTAACCTGCGTTTATTGTTCGTAAAGACATTAAATATAAATAATATTGTTCTAGTTCCTTGCAGTATGAACGTTAAGGAACTAGTAACACAAGTCTTTTTGAGTGTAAACCCATTTCTGGAAAGACACATTAAAACTTATCCGCGTTTATCTAACTCTGTTTGTCTATACCTACTTTAATGCTCTAGTATGTGCAAGGACGTCTATTGCATTAAGGCGATACCTCAAGGTCCATTTTCATACATTTTGTTTCACCTTTAATCTGGGTAACTAAACAAGTATTGGCAAGTAAAGAATTTAAATTCACGTCTAGTTAGTGATTAGTTCTCGCAGTTGAAAGAAAAACGTAAAAATAATTAATAATCATGGATATTTCTGCCTTTAAATACATAATGTCTAAGTTTGCTCATTCTTAATTCTACTTATTTACTCAGCTCTATGACTTGTACTTTTTCAAACGAGGCTGAAAACAATGTTTTTACGGTAATCAGCAATAGCTTTGCTCCTGGCTATGCGCACATCCATGGACGATGGTAACCACTTACCATTAGGTAAGTCAATAGTTCATCTGTATTCAGAGACACTAAAAAAAATATGGTTGCCGATTCTTTTTATGTCTTATTTTCTCTATCGTCAATTTGTACTGAAATCCGTTACATGATATATGATCTCGTCGACTAATATTGCCGATATTTTAGCGATTCAATGCCTCACCATATAAGCCGGGCTATCGACACGTTGAAAGCGAAATAAACGGCATCCTCGCCACAATCCGATACAGCTTTATCTCGCAAAGACCGTGCTGAATAAACATGATTGCAATGTCTAATACCCGCCCAGCATTGCACGTCTAATGCAACAGAAACAGATATTTACTCCACTATTATTCTCTTTAATTGAACTTTAGAAGGCGTTGTACAATTTCAGTCCTAGGTATCATCTGTAATTTATTATGCTTTGACGTGCTTTTAGATCATTTCCGACGTAGTTCTCTATTTTTAACTGTATAATTAAATCCTTCTGATACTATTTTGCACTCGATTAATACTTTTTATTTTGGACTATGGACCACAAACTCCACTTACTTAAATAATAGGTATTAAAATAATGGCTTTTCATCCCATGTGAAATGCTGATTTCACTACTAACTGCCGTGAATTTTGATAAGTGGCCGGATCCTGAATCACTGACAGCCTATTGTGTGCGTACATGCATTCCGAATCATTCGATTTCAATAGTCCTTTCACATATTTTACATGAAATTAGAATTCGAGAGTTGACTGATTTATTTATGACTAATATTAGACTCATTCAATTTTACGCACTTTTTAATGAAATAAGTTAAATATTTGTCCGTTGATATCTACGGTGACATAGGCGAAAGTCACAGTAGATAGTGCATTCATATTTCACCATAGCTATGTGTACGTTCTAAGAAAGGACACAGTCTAAAAATCAAGCAATAGGTGATTCATAAAGTCTGCCATCGAAAACGTCTAGACAGAGCAATCGTCGGAAGCCGTGATGTACTGAATAGTGAGGATGGGTTGTCAAGACATTTTCCTTGCATTTCAATAAAAGGAAGTGTGCTCCATCCAAATTTGAATAGCAAGATGTATATTGATGTCTATTGATGTCGTGAGAATAATTTAGACGAAGCGACGAAGCAATGTAATGCAAAACCTAACTTACCTAAGTAGGTAAGTAGGTATTATTAATCAAAAATCCTTAATCCTATCTGTACGTTTAGTGAGAGTGTTGCAGTTTTTCGTTTGTAAAGTATTCTTTCATTTTCTTTTTAATTATGTGGGTTATTTTAAGATAAGACCCACAAATAAAAAAGCAACTACGTGTACGTGTTATCAGGAACGGTGGTAGGTGTGGGTGTCGGGTTGACAAGAGATTGCTCGACTTTGATGGTGGCGCAGTACTTCAAGCGAAGGCGAGAACTCGTCGAGATATTCATTGTGAGCGGCAGCGGGCTTGGCATCGCAGTCATGTCAACGTTTATCAAAGGTGCTATCAGGTAAAAAAGGAACTTACACATTTAATCTGCAAACTAAACCTTGAAGGGTTACATCTTTTAATTATCATTAAAACTATGCCGGCTTATTTTCCTAAAATTACAGCGACTAATCAACTTATCGAAACAAAATGTTATGGAAGGTTTTTTGTCATGTAAAATATCTAATACCTAGGCGGATATATCGGAAATTAGACACCAATCGTCCCATCAAACGTTTATGCAAAGTAATATGCAATTAAATCTATTTCAGAGCAATTGGCTGGCGTCTAGGATTGCAGGCAGTAACTGGAGTAGTATTTGTAACCTTCATACTAGGCACGTTCTATCGTTCTGCATCTCTGTATCATCCACAACGCCGAGCGATACTACATCTTAAAAACCAAAACAAAATCAAGCGGAAAATGAAAGATCGGAACAAAACAGATGATAGGCAACCCTTCTTCGATTTCTCTACGTTGAAATCGAAGACAGTCAGGATATTGCTAATGTCGACCGGAATATCGGCTTTTGGGATAAATACGCCCATATTTTATTTAGCTTATCACGCTGAGGAGGAAGGTGAGTATATTTTTTATAAATAACTATAGATAAAAGTTGATATATTCCATGGGGTTGTCAGCGTCATATCATTGAATGTAAGAAATACTTAACTGAGTTAGTAAGAAGTTTCCGTTCAATTATAATACTAAGTAGATATATAATGATTAGGTACTATTTTGTCATAGCTAGATAATACTTCAGAAATTATACTATACATATACTTGATTTACATTGTATTGTATGTTAAATTTCCAGGTCTTGGTGATACCGCGGAGTTGCTACAAGCATATCTGGGCCTGGCTTGGGCTGTAGGGTGTGCGGCTTTCGGCCTGCTAGTCCGACAAAACTCGGCCGAATGTCGTATCGCACGACAGTACCTCACGCAAGCTGCTGTGTTTGTGTGTGGCCTGGCCACCATGGCTCTGACTGCAGTTGAGGGTTCTTATAGAGGATATGTCATGTTTGCTTGGATTTATGGTAAGATGGAGGAGGTATTTCATGAACGCTAAAGAGCTCTTTACATTTTCAAATCTCGTTTTAACATTGCTTTCTAAAATATTACTATAATTACTAAAGTAGGCATAACAATAGTCATCTTTATTTCATAAACAGACGTAGCGCTTACAATTGAGAATTGATGTACTATAGGAGATATAAATCTAAATTACCTACTCGAAAGGTTTAAATTTTATAACACGCTAGAAGCCGTGATGTAAATAAATTTACGAGTATGTTGCAATTATATAACCCAGTTTATAAATTTCAAGACGATCACACCGACGCGCCGTCGTGACTAGATCCACATGCTTTGGTAATTACTTCAAAATGTGAGACATTTAATTGCCAAGCTATTCAACTGTGTTTTATGCATCCTCCGCAAACTGTTTTAAATGTATATATTTGACGATCCGATTTTATTGATTAAATCTTTGGGTACATATTATAAAACAAAGTCCCCTTTTCTGTCTGTCTGTATGTTATCAATTTTTACAAAATCTACTGAACGGATTTTTATGAAAATTGGTATATAGCTAATTTAAGACCCTGGGGAGGTTATAAGCTACTTTTTATACCGGAAAAATATATAGCGGGACTTTTATCTCGGAAAACCCACTCACGCGGGCGAAGCCGCGAGCAAGAGCTTGTTTCTATAAAATTATTAGTAGATAAACTTAGTTGACTGTCAACCCTTTTTTAAATAATAAAAAGAGCTTCCTTGTGATCATATCACCAATAATAGTAATATTATTTAAATATTAGCACTTTATCGATAGTAGAGCCAGACCAGTAAAATAAAAACCTGCTTCGCTGCTTTATCGTTTTAATGTTAACATTGTCGTAAATTTATTTCCATATATCACCTCAACATGGCGAGATTTTTTACACACTACTTATTTTCACCTCATCAAACAATTTATTTACAGGGATATTCTGCGGTGGTTACCACTACTCTTTGAAAATGTATACGTACGAGCGTGTCAGGTCCAGGAATTTTGCACGCACTTGGGGTTTCGTGCAATGTTCTCAGGCTGTACCGATAGCTATTGGTGTACCCTTATCAGGTTATGTATAAAAATATATGTATATTGAACCTAAGCACATATTGATATTCTCTTTCATAACAGCATTGGAAGAAATACGACAAAGATAAAATCAGAATAACAAAATTATTAGTATTGCATGAATAAGGACTTACCTAGTGCTAGTTCTTAATTAAAATTTATTGAGTAGGTACCTGAGTGATCGAGGACCTCCAGGGATCCACGGGAGACTTGATGGTAATCTATGTTGCCGTGATCAAAAAATGGGAGTCCACAATTATAGACAAGGAGTCCATGAATTTATCTGGCTTAAAAGTAAAGTAATAAAATGTTGGCTTGACCACCTATAAATATAGGCAGATAATATTAATAGAGGTCGTAAGAGGCACGGTGACCCCAACACAACTGTCCAGACGCCTCCCACGATGGTTGAGCAGTAGTTGGAACGCACTTTCTCTGCGAAACCAGAAAAGCAAAAAGGTTCACCGGAAGTAGCAAAATTTTGAAAAGGGTCTATAGAGAAAGAAAATTTGGGAACTTCTGAAATAAGTTTAAGTTATGGTGCGTTTGCAGAAGTATCTAACAATTATTGTTTTTTATTATTTCAGGATACATAAACGTTGGCTGCGGTGGAAAGGCGGGATATTACTTTAGTTCAACCTGCTCGCTCATCGGTTCACTCTCACTTTTCTGCATAGATTTACATCGACGTAGCGTCACACAAAAACACACCAAGTATGGCCTACGATTCCTGGTTATCATTTTTGATAAAGGCCTTCCATTGCCCAATGATTGTAGAGGCTCTTGAGTTATTAATTCTCAATTTCATATCCAAGTAACATACCGAAGGTATTACCTAAGATTCGGGTATTCTTAACAAATATGAAGTCAACTAGGTGCTTACTCTTACTTGTTACATTACTCTTACATTACTCCGACTTGCACTTATTATCGTAATAAAATCGAGCCTATGATAATGTTTGGATATTTACACTTTGTTTTATGTAAAAAAGATTTGGATGAAAACTGCTGCATACCTACATAGATAAAATACACTCCAGGACTTCATTCCTGAATAGGTAGCAATCTAGCTAGTTTTCACACAGATAGAGCCGTGACTAACTACTAATAGTATTGTTCATATAGTCAAAATAACACTATGTATTAATATTTGCAGAGAAAACGGGGGCACGGCATCATGCGAGCCAACCTGCGGACCGACGCGCCGGAGCCACAGCCGCGAGCGCGACGCTCGCACGGCTGTCGGCGCGGCCACCGCACTAGGTTTCTTATTTCAGCATTATATTGCTAAGGCTTAGCATGCGTTGAATTTATGTATTATCAGTACGTAATATATGACCCGTGTTGATCTTGGCTACAAGGTTAGGGGTGAGGAGAAGGCAGCTATCCTGCCCTAGAATTAATGTGACTACCAATATAAAACCCCGCTTCGCACCCAAATGGATTAAAATTGGAGATTTTCCCCTCCCTCGCCCTTGAGTTTAAAGTTGGTAACGCCCATGTTGCTAAACAACTCAAGACAAAATGTAATAAGTTCATAGAAAGCAAATTAATTTTGTTTACTGCAACTTAAGGAACGAAAACCGATAAACAAGTCTGCAAAACAAAATCCATCATAGAGTAAGTACCTACCTAATTAAATTTCCAATTGTATCTACAGTTCTAGGGGCTGAACTGGTAGCTCCAGACAGAGCTGGTCGCGATCTGCTGCTGGACAGCATCGGGCCCGGCAGCCTCGGCTCTCCACCGCCGAACGTGCCGCCTGAACTTACCTGCATCAGCGAGGAAGGTGGCCTAGATCTCGATTTAGATCTCGACATACCAGAGCATCTCCTCGAGGATCTAGATTGTGGTGGTGATTGTATCACTAGTTGTAATAAGGTGAGAGAAATACTAAGATGACGAACAACCGATATGTTCACAGTTGATCTAACAATATCCAAGTTGACTGAAAGGCTACAACTTCATAACATATTCTGCATGCTTGCTACTACTCAAGCCGTGTCGAGTGTCGGCCCAATCCCATGGCTTTATCGATTTAACGTTAATTTGTTACTAAAGGAACAATCTAAGACCATGTGACAAGTTTATAGGCAGATGCTACGTATTATAATATTGTTCCATACTGAAAATAACGAAACATATTCAAATTGTAGGTAAAAATGAAAGTGTTGTAAGTAATTCCTAAAAAAAATTACAACATTTTCCACATTTTTCAGAGTTACAATTTGCGAACAGTAGTATCTATAACGATATGCTAACTTTTGTTTTTTTATTATTGTTTACGTTCAGTCCGTGAAGACGGAACATGAACATGGACAATTGTATCAATCGTCCATATATTTATCAAATATTCATTAAATCTAAAACTTATGATAATAAAAGCCCAAGAAACGAGTTTAACTACAAATTCCAGGTGGAGAACTATCTAATGCTGAGTGAATATGAAAACAACCTAATCGCCGAACTGCCAAACCTGAACGAACATCGAAGCCGGCGATGGTCAATCGTAATGGCCAACTCATCGCCGCAACCATCAACCGTTCAAGAGCAGCCCACCTCCCCAGAGATTCACTCAAAAAACTCTATCAAATGGAAGAAAAAGTGCCATAATACCAACAATAGACTGATAACAGTGATCAATGAGGCATCATTATAAACTTGTAGTGAAATAACAAGGAGACAATAATTAATAGTAAATAAACTAGTGTATGACCTATTTAACCTCATTAATTTATTTGATGTGTGTGAATAGCATTTGTGTAATTGTTCAACATAATTTATTAAATCATTATTATAAAGTTGTTTTTGTTGAATACCCTAATTATATGAAAAAAAAAACATGATTTAAAATGTAGTTAAATATAATATTATTGACATTTTGTATGTTTACAATAAAACTAATAAATACTGCACCAATATACAAAAGGAACACATAAATTGATTATTAATTATTACCGTTGTGGGACTACAATATCTTCTAAAAACTGGGCGAAACAGCGCATCGCCTGTAACAGCGCAGCGAGGAGTATTGATAGTGATAAGCTGAGCAGCTTTTGATTTTCAGTGTTCGCGATTTCGTTGTTCTCAACTGGTACTAAACTTTTATTTGCTTCAACACTAGGTATACCGGAATAATCACAATCATCGTTACTATCATTTGTACCTCTTACCACCATATCGTCACTGTTTAAATCACAAACACTCTCGACATCACATGTCAGATCTATCACAATATAATCTGGAACTTTACTCTCAATATGTGCATCTTCAGAACCATCCAAATGCAGTATATTTGTATTACTTTCCATATTAACACTTACATTTCTACAGTCGTTCGAACAATGTGGAATCAACAATTCATTTGCATCATTTTCCACAGTAACACTTATATCTCTAAAGTCGTTCGAACAACATGGAATCTCAGTATAGTGCTCGGCACAATGAGATTCGAAAGATAGGCACTTTGTCGTTACTTCACAATTATCATCTAAAGGTAAACTAACGATCTTATTTACATTATCACTTAAATTTACTTTAGAAGAGTCATCGTTCTCTTCTGATGACATACCACTGTCATTATCTTCTACGTCTTCTTCTTGTCTACCTTCGTCACATTCATTTTCTTGCTTAACAACTAACTTTAAATTCGTATTACCGAAGCTACCATAAGAAGGCGAGTTTGGTGCTTGGTTCGTTGTATCAGGTGGCGTGCCCGCGTAGGGCACGGCCTCAGGTCAAGACATTTTTGCACAGCAGATATTACCCTTTATGACGATTGCACTAGACGTTACGTTTTGGGCCCTGAATAAACTTTCCACGTCTGATAGTGACGCATTGTTCAAAGAACAGTCATCATCAAGCAGCATTTCTGACCTCAATCCCTGAAACAAATATAATAGTTTATTACTGTTTTTATTTATATTATTTGGGTCAATTTGCCATTATCTAAAAACTTTGCTGTTCAAATTTGGTATTATCTTATTTGTTATTTATGTGGAAAAGAACTGACAAACATTTAAAGTTGCTTGTAATATATCTTCTAAATTGACCATTGATATATTGGTTACAATAAACGAGAGATGTCCTTTTTATTATTTTACCTCTGAAAAATATTCATACTCCTTTTCAAAAGATAATATGAATATACAAAATATTGCCGCCAATATGTTACCGCACAGGGACGTCACGAAAAAACAGAAGGTAATTCCACTGGAGCCACCTGTAACACAAATTTATAACTATATAACCACATAATAACAAAGTGTTTTAAAAGTTGATGAAATGTTGATTTGGGTTATGATTCTAGTGAGGCTAAACATATTATCACTCATGCAAATACATAGGTATAAGTATATACTATAATATCACAAGAAGCACGATTTGTAAAAAAAATAAAGAAAATTGAATAAAAAAATGTATTGAAAGAGTGAAACCTGCATAAATACCCTTTATTAAGATGCTGACAAACATTGTAGCAGAATAGGTAGTACTCAAACATTTATTATTATTTTTAACTTCCACAAGGTTGATTGTGTTGTTTTATAAATCGTAAGAAAAATAAATAAGGAAATTTTTAGCGCATTTTCACATTTAGTAACTATTTGTTATTTAAATAAATATCAGTTTTTGTCGAAACCTTAGTTGAATAACATTCTAAATTCAATAAATCTATGTTTTTTTTTGCTTTGAATGAAGAGACGAGCTTGCCGTTCGCCGTTCGATTGCTTTTGATCCAATCTTCATGTTAACTTCTTAACTTAAATAGTCACCCGGTACATTATGAATGAATAACATAACAATAATATAATAGAAATATATAATAATTTACAAAAATGTCTCACCTAATGGTAGCAAAGATGTGACGGTTCCGAATATTGCCATTATAATTAAAATTAGGAAGCTCACATTGGCAAGGCATTGTCGAAGCACTAACAAATATTTATCGTAGAATAGTGTTGAGATATAAGTTGTTATGATGCACTGCAATATAACAACAATATTAATAGATAAACACACAACAGCGACCGACGAAATGTATTTTTTTATGATATATGAAATTTGATGAAACAATTAGGTACATGCATTTATTTCAAACGATTTGTTATTTTTAATAGGTAAGTATGTATATAGATTAAAATATTATTTGTAAATAAAACACATAATATACACAAATCAACTCATGGTAAATTTGGAAGAACGTGAAGGCAAACGAAATATTAGCTCAAAGGCAGATTTTTCATGTTTAACGAGAGATGTTAAGTAATTTTATAATTTCTGCACTTAACTAATTAAAAAATTAAAATAGTTTTATTTTTGGTTTCGCGGGGAAACTGCCTTATTACTACCGAAAAACCTTTGTGGGAGGAGACTGACAACTATATGGTATACCAACTTTAAACTCTGTGGTAGCCTTTGTCGACGCATTAGGAACGGCTGTGGGCTTCTTCCGACGGAAGTGTCATGTGTTATTGCTAACCATTGTTGAAAACGATAGGATTGGAAACCCCCCAAGTTTAAGACACTCAATAGAAACTGAGAAAAAAAAGTTAGGCGACATTTGAGGTTCAATGAGATCCACCATTATCACTTCCATTAGTCTTTATGTTGACATAATACGGCGATATTTTTATGGTAAAATTTTAAACTAAACCAAAATTTCCAAAAACTGCAGAAATCCCCAATCTTTCTTAAGATAAGATTCCATTAAATTAAGACCTAACAGAAAAATCCAAAAACACTCCTCAATTAAAAACAGTCCAAATCTTTTTTCCATACACTGAGATAGATAACAAATACCTAACGTGAAAATATTTGGTATTATTCAGCATTTTTTCTTCGTTCCTCTAAATTTTACCATAAATGTATTATTCAAAATTAACTTAAATTATGTTAGCAAAAATCAAGAATTTATCGATTAAGTCTTAGGACAAATTAACACATAGACTTTAAAATTAAAAAACTGAATAATGAAAAATACTTGTGACACAGAGCAAATCTTGAAAATAGACAATACTAAAACTCTACTGACATCACATAACACAATATTTTTAAAACTCGGGGCGGCATTTTTGATTTTTGCTAACTGATTAATATTATAAAAAGTAACTATATCATACCTGCATCCATATATATAAAGTACCAAATCCACATACAAAAATATTTAATGCTGTTAAGCAATTATTATTTACCTGCAAACAGTTGTGTTATGTGAAATGTGGAAATGAAAATGATTTATTAAACTTAAACACCTTATGATAATATTAGTGTCAAAATATTTTAGTGGAAATAACTAATGAGTAGAATGTATGGAATATAACTTTATAGAAAAATTTTGCTGGATTTGTGATCTTTAAAGTTTACCAGACGGTATTTATGTTGTTTAACTTTCCAAGGTACCGTTAAATTCACCTTACCGCGCGACTGCAGCGTTACAACCGCCCTGCAACCGCTCGACTAATTTGAAGGCTTCCTTAGGTCATCATAGTTGACTGACGAACCAATGCTTAGTTACTTATTTTTTTTTTAATTAGCGCCATATTAAATTTGATCTATTTCACATCAATAGTTTTGGACATATAGCATAATATTTCTATGAGATTATTCACATTATTGTTATTTGAATTTCGAGATTTTGATATTTATTTAAAGTTGAGTAAAACTTTAAAACTTTAAAATTAATAAGACAATGTGCTTCATACAGCTTACGCTTTTAGCTGTGTTATTCTCGAATATTATATTCTAGTATTAAATAACACCTCTGTAACTCAGTTAACCTTACAAGTAATGTGATATGGTAACATACTAGCATAAAATAAATATAAATTAAATAAGGGTTTTAATTACATTCACTTTCAAAAGTAAATAGGTGTAGCACTTATGACAAAAAGTTTTATAATATACAGGCTGCATTTCCAAGATAGAGCAGCATGAGCATCTAGCTTAATCCCTGCAGCTACAACAAAACTTTGATAGGAGTCTGTCGATACAAAAACTTTTTTAACACCAATCAATCCTGTTGTTTATAAAGATCAAAAGATGAGACCTATTATAGGTTTGAGTGCTTTAAGGTCAAAAATTGCAAAATCCTTTCTCCATATATTATGTAGGAAATGCATGTCCAATGTGCATTTAAACATAAGAGAGATACATATCTCAGAAAATAAAGTATTCTTAGTAATGTTAAGGTACAGCAAGATTGACACATATAATCATAATTTTGTCAAAATCATAATGACCTTTGTTTGTTTTTTAATTTGAATAACCTAGATAAATAATTACATTATTCTATGAATTAGAAAACACACAATATGTTAGTTACACATAGTTCATGTAAATATTAAATAGTATAGTAAAATTAATTATATTTATCACTTCACACAAAAAAAAATCTAATTTTATGCAGTTTCCTGCTATATAATTGATATCAAACAATACAGTTAACATATATTGTTAAAATTAAGACTTACCTTAAATAAGAAGAGAAAGAAGTAAACAAGGAAGCCCAAAGACAGGAATGAGGCCGAGAAAGAAGCAATCCTATTTGCAAACAATGTGACATTAGGATTGGGTGTTAGTGAGCCCAGTATGTAAACTTGCTGGTATCTGTCGTAAATGATTTTGCCAGCTGTAAAAAATATTTTAAGCATTCAATTAGTAATGATATTTTAACAATTAACATTTGTTAAAGATGAAAAGTAGGCACTCGTTTTTAAAATATATGGACAAATGGGTATGCTAACTCCTTTATTGGACAGTATTTACCAACACTATGCGTGTTTTATAACTTTTTTTTTTTAAATAATGTTTGGAGTTTGACATTGATTTTTTAAATGAAGTAGTCTTATTCTTTGAAACAAATCATCCATGCAGATCCGTAAATATGTTCATAACAAAATTATAATCTGTAAAATCTATAAAACATGAATGCAACACTCAAGTAGGTACTTGTTACATTTCGACATTGAGTTTACATAACAAAACATAAATTCCTCTCACCTATTGCACCGCTGGCAATGTACAAAAAAGCAAGGCCAGTGTCCAAGGAATTCGTCTCTTTAGCGATTTGGAAACAAATACTGTAAAATAAAAAAAAACATATACTACTTAAAACTATTTTTATTGATGTGAAAGTATTTCATAAACAAGAGTGTATTATTTAGTGTAGAACGATTTTTATTTAATAGAACATAAGGTACTACGAAACGTAATTACACATTTTTCTCTTTCTAACTATTCTACTTCGATTAGAAAGCTATTAATACGAAATAATATAAAAAAAAAAATAAACACAGGTTCGATGATCTCGGGCTTTGTATTTTATTTACGTTATACTTACGACAATATATATGTTGAAGATAATATAATTATGCCACACTTGAAAATCAACATATTTTAACAAAAAAATAGCATTACAATGCACAAATAATTTATAAAAGAGATTTAATTCAATAATATCGCCAAAAGAAATCGTCTAATAAATCCAGCTGTGAGTTGTCGTTTGATTTGACATTTGAACGACGATTTTTTTTAGTATTCGTCCTTAGAAGAAAGGCTATAGTCTTTCGACCACACTGCCTAGTCTTACGTATGTCTTTTCTTTAAATATAAATTCTTAAACATATTATCTTTCGTAATTTTTTAACGTTGAATATGACAGTATATATTATATTTTTTTATTTTTAGATTATACAGCAATGGTAAAAGAGTATAGTTAGTCATTGCTATACACTATATGACAATATATTTTGACATATACTCATTATTCGACCTTAGTCGAATGGCCATAGCCCGGCACATTTAGAATTATGAATTAAGATTCGGCATCTAGGAAGCTCTGTACACCTTTAGTATTAATCACACACATACTGAATTTTTCTAAATGTGAATAATTCTGAATTTCTCGAATTGATATGAGATAATCATAAATTGTTGAGCATTCCGATTTAGGCCTGGCTCATGCATCCCGTTTTCCACTTTCTTCATGTCATTTATTCGTTAGTTTAAACTTGAAATTTTAACTGATGTATGAATTATATCTAACTTGGCAATACGCTTCTTGATCACTTCAGGCTGTTCCTTACGTTTTAGATTCTTACGGTAATTACTTACTCTATAATAAAAAAATATATATCCAATGTCAAATTAACTGCTGAATTTGACACTTTCCAGTTTGCGCGCCAATATCAATGACTAAATATAGCTAATATATTTTTGTTATTACTAAAATAGATATTATTAAGTTTTGGTAAAAGTTCAAATACCTAACTATCCTAAAATAAAAAATTACCTACTGAATATCTTTTGTAACTTCTTAAAGATCATAGTGATACACCGTAGTAACTATTATATTTCTTGAGAGTAATAGTTTACAAAACTTATTTCTGTTAACCTGAGTAAATAGAGCTAAATTGTTATTGCAACCAACAAGTAAAACGATTTTAAGGGAACAGTTTATGAACGATTTTCGATTATAGCAAACATGTCTTCATTACAACCCATACAGGCATTAAGTTTAGGTGAGTTTTCATTATAATACATGCTTTAGGGAAACAGGTAGAGGGATTTTCTGCAGACTTTTTGTCTTTTTGATGTTATTAACAATAGTTGTTGTACTATCCATTAAATTGATAAGTTATCTTTGAAAATAAATGTAAGCACAGAAATAAACAAGTGGCATTAGTAATTATTAATGTGAATGACTAGTTGGTGGCCCTATTCCGTTGACAGCGGCGAATCTATATTTGCAGTTATGGGCATTCTAATCAACAACCGTTTTGAAAGTTGAATAGGTAAAAGAAACAAAACAATCTCCTTCACATATATAGGTATGACTACTGTCCTTTGTTCCTTCAGTTGATTCAAAATATATATATATATATATATATATATATATATATATATATATATATTATGCATGTAAAATAAATATTTATTTTATTCATTCATTTAAATTGTCCCTAAATATAGTCTATTTGTAAAACCACATATAAAATATCACACTTCCATTCATAAATTGTGAAAAATAAGAGGAAACTTTCAAAGAAAGCCAAAGTTTTGTTTACAACTACTTGTTTCAATTGGTTACCATTGGTGTGTATTATATAATTCAAATAAAGCAATAAAACAACATCTATAGAAAGAAAATAGTTTTATAATTTTAACCAACTTTATTTTCTTCAATTTAAACATAATTAGATATCATATAATAATCAGTATGAATAGTATTGAATTAAATGATTATATTTTGTTATTAAATGAATATGAAAATACCTATTAGGAATCTAGTGGCCGACCACTGAACATACTTATTAAACATTCTCACTTAGCAGCTTATTTAGTTCAAAGCCATAATTTTTTTCATTATAAGCCTTAGTAGTCACAATCTGCCATCAACTGTAGTTTGTGAACTATTAGTTAACAATTACTTTTCTTCAGTGAAATAAATAATGTTATTTATTTTTTAAAAACCATGTGATTGTTAACTAAACATTAGTATCTATAAAGCTTTTACAACTCCAAATACTAAATTGTATTACCATATACTAAATATTAAGAACAGAATAAATGAAAGAAAATAAGATTTAATGAGTCAAAATAAACTACATGCTCATTTTCGAATCTATTAAGTATGCATTTCAGAAAGCAACTATAATGGTTTAGTTTATTTCAGACTTCAGTATACAACATATTATATTATGTAACAAAACTTACCTTTGAATGCTGCGCACCTTGTTAATTTTATTTTTATTTTACAATATGTCCACACACCTCTCAGTCAACATGTAAACTGGGTGTTATTGCAATATTATGCAATAACTAAATAGATGATATTGAAAGAATACTCTATTTATATAAAAAAAGAAAGCTATTCAGGTAAGTAACTTTAGATGGTTGTGAAACTGGCATACAATAGATCTATATTTATCCAGACAATTAAACAATGAATGACTGCTTCGGTGGCGGATTTTTATTACGATGCAAGTGCAGTGTTGAGGTCTCGGGTTCGGTCCCTGGGTTGAACAAAGTGATATTGGGTATTGCACTTAGTATCAACCTGGAGTCTGAAATGTATGCCCAATATAGCGATAATTTCGCCTTCGGCGCATCATGGGATGGAATACTCATGATGAAAATAATTCATTTATAAAATTAGACAATAATCTCTACTTGTTATTATTATTTTTGTTATTTGTTTTCCTTTAATTCCAATTTTTATAATTTTTCTCTTTCAAGAGATTGTCAGATGCAATGACTGCAATCCAATTGGCAACAATAATGTAATTCCATTGTTAGGTAAATCTGTCTTCATCTAAAAGTCCTGTATTTATTGACAAATTGAAATAAATCTCTTAACTAAAAAATTCAACAAATCAATAAATGTTGATGTAGTTGGAAACATAACTTGGAATTTTATGATTTTTTATTTTTACTACATCTGTTTGGTAACCCTTTCTGGAATATAAGGCTTGAGTTTGAGTGTAACTTTCCAATATTTTTGTATAACTAAAATAAACCTCATATTTTAGCTTTACAAGCATTTTCATATTATTATCTTGTTCTGTTTTAGAAATTAACACCCATATTCATAAACATTATTTATGTAAGGACGGAGAATGGCTGTGATAACAAGTCTGTTTCTCAGTGCTGACGGCATGCCAGACTTCGCAGTGCGTAGAGATAGAGCTGTTGTGATTGGTTAATATTGAGATACAACTTTAATCTAGTTGGCTGTCCAATTCCAATTCCAATTTATTTTGTTTGGCTGTATCGTTTATACGACAATTCTGCCAATGTCAAGTTTGAAAAGCAGAAGCAAAGAGAATTATATATGAGCAGAAGACATACATGCTATATCTCAAAAAAGTCTTTGGCCAGCTAAATATGAAAACGTAGATAACATATATGAATGAAATAAAAAAAACAAAAGAAAAACCTTGATGAGGAATAATTACAAATTTGAAAGTTCTTAATAAAACTAAAATAATAATGTTAATTTTCAACTGTGAGAAAATACATAAAAAGAAAAACATATAAGTACATATAACTACCCATAGTTAATATTATTATAATCTAATATTATTAATTAAAATATATTTAACAAGTTCATATATAAAGGGAGAATCAACTAAACTTAATAAAAAAGACATGTTGACAGGTTTCGAGATATTTGAAGGAAGACAATCATATAAAGAATAAGAAAGGTTAGGACATTTAAAAAATAGATGATCCACAGTTCCTTCTTCCAAACCACGATCACATAATGAATGATCCCTGACTCTGATTTTATTTAAAAATACAGGAGAACTTATGTGACCCAGACGCAAGCGAATAACAGTTGAGGTAGCATGTTTGTCAGATAAACAAAGCTGAAAAACAGAGTTGCTACCACAGCAATGCTCCGTCCTTAGATACATAATGTTTATGTATACAGGCATTAGTCTTTTAACAAATAGAAATTTGTTAAAAAACAAATAGTTGAAGGAAAAATAAACAATTCAATAAGTAAATTAATAATTATAATTTAGATATAATAATATGTCCTAAATAACATAAGTTGTTAAACAGATGTGATTCAAATTCCAACATGATTTGGTTATTGTATTTAACTACTAAATTATTTATTATTCATCATTTACTTACTCTAACTGCATTTATTTAGCCTAACTATACTATTCACACATTTGCATTACGTGCAAGAAAACTTAATTAACTGTAACAAGTAGTTAATAAAATAGTATTCTATTCATTAATTATGTCTTAAATCCAATAATAAAAAAACAGTAAATAAATCGCATTTTTCTCAAAACTAGAAAATATTAGGTAATTCTCCTCCCACACCAACAATATTATATCATTAGGAAACATCATTGCAAAGAATATTAAAATAATCATACATATTCATTAAAAACAACATATCATTTCAAATATTTTATTGTAAAATTCTTCTTTAACATGCTATCAGCATTGACAAACATCAACAATACCTTGTGTAATATCTTTTAGATTTACTGTGATCATGCATGTACTTATGGTTAAATTAAATGGTAGTTATTTTTATTTTTACAGATTCCGTACAACAACAAGCATTTGTCAAATATTTTAATTCATTGCCTGAGGTGAGTGCACTTTTTTACTTAAATGTTCATAATCTATAATGTTTCTCTGCAATGTGTATATGACTCAAAAAATTAAATTAATATCATCTTTATTTTTTCATATTTTTATAGATATAATAATATGATTATGACTAGTTAATTAGTCTGTATTTCTAGACCATCTCTACTCTAGATAATAATTAACAATGTTTGACCATATAGCTAGCTAACTTTTGCCGAACCATGAAAATACTTTATCTTTAGCACTAACAAATTTATTTCCTACAGATTTCCAAAACCCTGGCTTTTCAGTTTCTGGTGGTGTATCTGTAACAATACTAGGAGATGTTGGATCTTTATATCCAGCTCGTTCTTCTGGTACCTCTATTTTATGTATAGGTTTTTCAACTGGGATAACTTCTAGGTTTTGTGTTTCTTGTACAGGACCTTTTTCGTCTAGATTTTGATGTAGTTCCCAACCTGTTTGTCTGTTTTGTTTCTTGTCTTCGTTTTGGTTCCAGTTTCCACTTTGTTGTTGGTTGTATGTGTTATGCATATTACTTTCACTGATTTCAATATTCGGTAGTTTATGTTGTTTTTGTGTTTCTGAATTTAAAAGTTCTGTATCTAGTTTGTCGAACTTATCTACTTGCTGTTCAAAAATTTCAAATTGTTCTTCTGTGGCTGGTTCCTTCTTTTCAAAGTGGGGCTCGAAACTTTCAAACTGTCTATCAGCACTTTGGCCCAAGTTTTCACTTTGTTGGCCAAAATTTTCGCCTAGTTCAAAGTTTTCACTTTGTTGTCCAAAATTTTCTCTTTGCCGTCCAAAACTTTCACTTTGTTGCCCAAAAGTTTCGCTTTGTTGTTCAAAGATTTCACTTTTTTGTCCAAAATTTTCACTTTGCTGTCCAAAACTTTCACGTTGTTGACCAAAATTTTCACTTTGTTGTCCAAAATTTTCACTTTGCTGTCCAAAACTTTCACTTTGTTGACCAAAATTTTCACTTTGTTGTACTGTGGCCAGTTCCTTCTTGTCAAATTGTGGGTAGAAACTTTCAAACTGTTGATTAGAATTTTGGCCCAAGTTTTCACTTTGTTGACCTAAGTTTTCGATTTGTTGTCCAAAGTTGTCGGTTTGTTGCTCAAAGTGTTCCCTTTGTAGTCCAAAAGTTTCACTTTGTTGTCCAAAGTTTTCACTTTGTTGGCCGAAGCTTTCACTTTGTTGGCCAAAATTTTCATTTTGTTGACCAATGTTTAATTGTTGGTTATTCGGTCTTTGATTATTATAGTTATTATATTGTGTTTGGTCCCTATTTTGAGGTTTGTGTGGTAATTGGTGGAACCAAGAGTTGTATATGTTATCTGGACTATTTGTATTGTCATTCCACGAGTTTGGAAGAGGTTTATTAGTCTTATTTTCGTTGTTCACCATGCTATGTTGCGTCGGAATGTTACCGTTTTCGCTAATTTCTACCTTGTTAATAGGTTTGTTGTTGTTTTCGTTTTGTTCTCTTTGAAGAATCGTATCCGCAGCATTCAGTTTATGAATTTCAAATTCCTTGTCTGTGTTTTCTTGTTTAAAATCTTCACTTTGTTGATCAAAATGATTAACAGATTCTTGAAGATCCGTTTGACCAAATGTGTTAATTTTGCCACTTTCGACTGTTACGGTATTTCCGCCATATTGACCCATATTCTGATATTGTCTGTCATTTTCATCAAATCCACTTACAGGACGCGAAGTTGTGCTACTAGTTATTGAAAACGTGTGCTTCGGTGATCCGTGTGAACTAGCACTAAAAATACTTTCTTTGAAAATTTGTGTGCTGTCGGTAGTCGTCTTACCATCACCTAATACCTGACTTAATGCTTCAATTTCAGCTGGCGTTTTATAGCGTTTATGTTCTGGGATAGAACCGACAATATCAGGTTTTGCTTGTGTGCCGAATTCATTGGAAATATCTTGGGAATTCGATTGCGGTGTGTTATCTAGGACACTATCTTCAGGACCAATATCACCTCGTCCTACGTCGGACGGGGACAATTTACCTTCATGAGGTTTAATATTTACTATAACAGGAGTCGAAAACGTTACAGTTTCTTCTCTTTTTGTCGTTGAAGTTGGTGGTGTAGATTCCTCTTTATAAGAAAATTGGGGTTCCCTCGCATTGTGCCCATAGTTTTGCACGAAAGGTTTATTCTGATTGCCCAGCGGTTTGCTTTGGTCATTGGTAGATGTTTGCCCATGATTAGATTCAGTATGTGAGAAAAACGAATTTTGGGACACTTCGGTTTCATTTTTATTAGAAGAAATTGTTTGCTTCTCTATAGCATCAACTTTATCCCATAAATTCCATAGCGTAGAAGTGCCTTGAGCAGTATTTGAAGGCTTGAATTCACCTGCATCATGGTGATGTATAGATGATTCTTGCCGACTGTTTTGTGTTTGTGATTCCGTGAATGACGGCCAATGATGCTCCCAAGCATTATATGTGTGCGCTTGATGATTGTGATAGTTATTCTGTAATAATGCTTGTTCGCTATTTTGAGGTACGTATGAAAAATGATTAAACCAAGGATGATTATAATTATTATGAGGAGCTGGAAGGTTGCCATTATCAGATGGTACCCAGTATTTATTGTTACTATTAAAAGGGATATTCATATTCCACGGATCATGTGGGTGTTCGGGAAAATTATTTACCCCACTGCTTTGTACAGTTTGTTCTTTGGGGGACCCGGTAGTTGGAGAACCAAATAAATTACTGTCATGGCTGTCGAGATTTGGAAATAAAGGCTTCTTGTCGTTATCGTTTCGTTCCCTTGACGGAACTATATCCGTTGATGGTTTAGATATCTTGTCATTATTAGGTGTTGTGTAAGTGTTTAAATTATCCCAGTTGATCTGTGTCTCTTGCCCCACACTACCATCACCGGTGCTCTCCTGTTGACTCCATGTATTTTGCAATTGTTGTCCAACGTCAACTAAATGGAGAAGTTAAAATTAATACTTCTTTTGTTTATTCCGTCACCATTGTAGTGGATGTTATTTATTATTAGAGGATTGTTATTTATACAAATTATTTGTGTTTATATTATAAAGATTTGTTTTAAAATTTTTGATTGGATTAGATTATTCTGTAATTGTGTAAAACAATTATTGTTATTAGGATTTATACAAATTTAGGTTAGTTTTATTTTGTATAATATGTTATGTTTTTGTTAAAAAAGACTTAAACTTTTTATGAAAGCTTTAATCTTCGTTTATATTTGAAAATCGATTTCTTCTTGTGCTAAACTAATATGTTACTCCTTAACATTTACCATAATTTAATCTTTACGTATTAAATAATAAAAAATGTGGCTAACAATAAAATCCTTTTTATTCCAGTCACATATAAGTAGTAGAAAATGTTAGCAAGTACATAAACTGTAGATTGATTACATCAACTATAGTGTCTATATTCCAATTGGTACACCTTATACCTTAGCCATAATTAGTATACAGAGTGGTTACATACGATATACAAAACAAGCGTTTAATTTGTCAGAAAATCTTAGTAGATTATAAATTTTAGGTCAGACATATGAGATTTTCCATCGTTATGTCACGTGTGCCCTAAAGTGCGAAATTAAATGCAAAATGTATATCTAAGGAAATTTAACTCCATAAATTATGCACGCCTTCAGAAAATTACACATGCCTGTCACTATTGAATGAGTAAACAACTATTAGAATCTCGTAAACAAAACATAAATATCCTATGTAACAGAAATATCAACGTCGCTACTTACGTTGTGATTGTTGTCCATCGAAATGATCCCATTTACTCTGAGACTGCTGATCAGTGTTTTCAAGGTTAAATGACTGCGGCCTTGTTTGTTGTCCTAAATCTTCTAATTTATCCCATTGATTTTGTGTTTGTTGGCCACCATCTTCAAACTTGTCCCACTGAGATTGCGTCTGTTGTCCGGCATCTTCCAGCTTATCCCATTTACTCTGAGATTGTTGTCCTAAATCTTCCGATTGGTCCCACTTATTTTGTGCCTGTTGGCCCAAATCTTCTGACTGATCCCAATTATGTTGTGCCTGTTGTCCTAAATCTTCTAATTTATCCCATTTATTCTGTGTCTGTTGTACTAAATCTTCTGATTGGTCCCATTGATTCTGTCTTTGCTGTCCCAAATCCTCTATTTTATCCCATTTGTTTTGTGTTTGTTGAGTTAAGTCTTCTAGGTTTTGAGATTGTTGGCTCAATATTTCTTGATTCTCATTGTTTTGCTGATAAGTATTTTGTTCATCATATTGAAGTGTGTTGTAAGACCGTGCGACTCGAATATGAGCGTTTTCATCGCAATCTTCCATATTTAAAACATTTTGTTGAGCTTGTTGATATTGTGATCCGTAGCGTTGAGATGACCATGATCCATGATTGGTAGATGCTGCAGTTAGTCTTTGTGATGCTTCTGTATTAAAGCCGCTGCTCGCTGGCTTTATGACGTAAGGATCACCCTGTCTTTCCCACGACTTGTGATAGGAATACGATGAATGGTAACTTTTAGGTTTACTGTCTACGTCTTCAATTTGATTAGTTGTATCTGCAGTATTGGCGGAATTGTAAATTCCTTGTGAGGAAGCACTAGAATCTGTGGCCTTTGCTGATGTTGACCTGTGACTCTGAGCATTAAAAGCAGATTGGTGCTGCGATTGACTTAACGAAGCCAAATTAGCGTTCGCATTGTAGCCACTGTAGGAATTACTTAAGTGAGAGTGAGAACGATGAGAACCAAGACCAGATGATTCATATTGCTGACCAGCGGAGAGTGACTGTGCATCCTCATAGAGTTCGCTATTTTTTGGGAATGAATTACTGGTAGGAACTACTACCGGCAGTACAGTAACAGGATGCGTATCATGTTTTTCCCATTGTTTTCGATAACTGTACGATGATTCGTAGTGTTTGGGTCCAGTGGGTTTATAGCTGTTATCTTGATTTTGATTGCTTAATACTTCAGCATCGCTATTAACGGAATTCTGTTCATATGCGGCACCATTCAAAGCATCGTAAGGTTTTGTGGCAATTGGCACTGCCACCCTTGTACCAGGCCTACCTACAATTCTTACGGGTACTGCAGATATCACTCTAGTTTGGGAATTTGTCCCATAAGAATTTGCATTACGTACGTTAGAACTGCTTTGATCGTATGCACTTTGACTGTTGTATGCTGATTGTGAATAATGACCATTTGCTTGTCGTTGGCCATATTCATACTGATCGGCAGCATGTAAATTTTCCGCTTGTTGTTGATTGTTTTCTGCTCCGTTGTATCCTAAATATTGATAACCATTGTATCCACTCTGTGTCCTTGAACCGTGCAAGTGACGGCCGCTGTAAGCAGCACTATTTAAAGCAGAAGACTGAGCGGTAATATCTGACGATTGCGTATTGTATCCTGACTGCGCGTTGTATCCAGCTGACTGCGCGTTGTAGCCAGATGACTGCGCGCCGTAGCCAGATGAGTGACTGTGGTGGCCAGACTGAGCTGTCAGGGACGAATGTGATTGCAATTGTGATTGGGAATCATGGAACGAAACGCCTTCTTGAAAATTACGACCTTCGAGATTGCTAAGATCGTAGTGACCCGATCCATACATTCCTCTGGAATTGGCAGCAGTAAAGACACTGCCACTTTTAGTTTTTGACCCATCTCCTAATTCACCTTCCACCTGTCTCACTAAACCGCTCATTTGATGCTGTGCAAGCCCATCCATGTTGTGTGCCCGTTCATAGTTTCCTCCCATATTTCCTCTCTGAGCGCCATAGAAGCCGGATTTACTACCTTCGTCCGTCGAACTCCTCGAATATTGAAAGTCTTCTGTCTCTTTATATGTACCTGGCTTGGCTGTAGCCAGTGTAGCCAATGTGGCTATGAGGACTAAGCGCTTCATGTTGTTAATTATCACCACTCTGAAATTAAAATATTAAAAAAAATATATAATAGTATATAAAAACACAACGTATATCCTCCTAGAGTAGTCCATTAAAATTAAATGATTATATTCTTAACTATTTTTAATTTTTTCATTAAATCCAAATTAATTAATATTAATATATATTTTTTTTTCTATTTATTATCATATTGCTTATAATTGATAATTTGTTTTAAAAGGCATTACTACTATTTTTTTTTATTGCCTCAGATGAGATGAAATTATATTTTATTAAAATTAAAAACTCACCAATTAATATTTTAATTAACGCTCACAGTGAAACAGTTTATATCACAAACGCGTCTCGCATACTGGCATTGCCCGATCGGGACGCGCCAATTTATTGTGCTTTAATTTTCTATCTCCTAAGAGATAACCTCTTGCCCGGTCATGAGCGAGCGTTATTCCAAGAAGTACTGCTGTGCAAAATATGCTTCAATATTATATATAGTAATTAAAAATTTGTAGACCTTGAAACTGTCCATATGACCGCGCTGCTATTAAAGTCGGTGATTGTCGACATTCGGTTTTCTTTGCTTAGGAGTGATTCATCAGTGTTATGACTTCATAGTGCATCCGCTAGTTGAACCATGATCAGCTAATGTCTCACTAATGTCACATCGATTTGCGTAGGTGTAAATGTAATACGCAATAAGGCTAGGTAACTAAACGCACTAAGGGTTCCGCGTATACCGGTCCCTATAACTATTACAAATCTAGATAATTATTGTTTTAAAAAAAAAATGCTAAAGTTCAATTCATTCCCAGGCCCACATTCTATCTCCCCAGTACAGTATAATATGTTAATCCAGGACTTGATCTATCTATGTGCCAAATATTATCTAAATTAATTTAGCAGTTTATGCGTTTATTGATGTGAGATGATTTTATGTCTAAAATCGTTCACACATCCCCACAATTTTTTTTTTATATTTATAATATTAGTAGGGACTAAGAATATTTCTGTATTCTATCAATTGCGCAATTTTGATATTGTTAACCAAAAAACAATCTGAGGGAATAATTTAGTGTTTGATTAAGGAACCCCAAAAGGATGCAGGATCATTTATTATGCCTTCGGAAACAATTAAATAATAATATGTATGTAGCACAGGTTTGTAATGATGTTAATTAAATACACTGGCATAAACAATCTTTTTATTTAAAAAATGACTAGGGAGTGCATTAAATACAATTAAAATCCCTTGGTGTTTAACAATAGTGTTCCAATGGAAACGAACATTATTATATTAACCAAAATTAGTTTCTGAAAAAAAATAAACAATTTCTATTAATATCTTCCTTATTTTAAGTAATAAGTCAACTAAATAAATCACTCGTACTCAAAACACACTGTCTTGGCCTTGTTTTCAAAAAAATAGGGCATCAGTACAATAATTAATGTAAAGGAAAAATCTTGAGACAATTATACGTTGCCGCCACTGATGGCTACAAAGTAAACAATATTTTATGTATCAGTTATGAGCAATATGTTTATGTTATTAACGCAATCTAAAATTTTCGAGAAGCTTTTTTTTGTAGTGATTCAAAATTATTATTTTCTGAAGATTATATCTCATTCAACTCTTTACAGGGCCCTTTTATATTTAAACACTATATGCATGTATACCGCTTATATATCCTATCATGGCGAATCTGAATTCATAGCTTTAGCCGGCATTTGGAACATAAATCCACTTCCAGTTCTAAACTGTAATTTGTTATTGTCTGTAGTCTCATATCGATAAGTTATTGTTCATTACTTAAGTAGCTTACATGTTTAGTTTAACTGTCAATGCCGGTCATTTAGAGGTCTCTTCATGGAGTAAAAGTCGCACAGGAACCGTGGATGTTGTCTAGGGAAAAAAATATCAATCGTAGAGCAATTAATTATAATTTTTGGGTAAAAAAAGTGTAACCATTTCTCTATTGCCTTTGGTTGATGCGTAATATAGGACAAAGACAAATTCAAATTTATAATATTTTGTACTTAAGGTTATAGCTTAAGGTCCATTTTTCATACATTTTGTTTCACCTTAACGTTTATTTTTACGTTTTTCTTTGAACTGCAAGAACTAATCACTAACTAGACGTGAATTTAAATTCTTTACTTGTCAATACTTGTTTAGTTACCCAGATTAAAGGTGAAACAAAATGTATGAAAATGGACCTTAAGCTATAACCTTAAGCATAATAATATGATAGGTGCTCAGGTCTAATGTGGTAAAATCCTAGTAAAATACAGCTACATTACGAAATTTAGAGAAATCATTTATTGCCTTTCATTATAAACTATAAATTAATATAATTTATCAGCCTGACATTGTTTCAGTGCAATTATAAAGAGATCCTACATCGGTAAATATATTTTTTTTTATGAGAAAAGTAGTATTGTATACTGGTAAAACCAAAATACTTACGATATGATAAGTCACTCATGTGACATGACGTTATAGCGGTCAAGGGTAGCGAAACAAGAACATCAATAAAGCTTTTGCATGACTCACTAGATCCTGGTGACTAGGTGTTAGCTCGCGGCACGCCCGTATGAAAGCTTTCCCATTCTAAAAGTCCCTAAAACACTGTAGCGATTCATACGAGCACCAGCATCACGTCAACTCCATCCATTTAAAAAAAATATATTAAAAATTCCATTATTTTCCAAACTAGTTACTGGTGGTAGGTCTGTCATAGGTGAGAGTTCGCCTGCGTAGGTACCAACGCAATGTCTATTTCTGCCACCAAGCAAAAGTGTTATCACTGATGCGTTCCGGTTTGAAGGAAATTGTAGCCATTGTAACTACTCGTCATAACAAGACTTTAACAACCCATGTCTCAGAATGGCGAGCGCAGTGGAATACCAAACAATACTTTATTTAAAGTGTTGGATGGTGTCTCTACTGTTTATGGACGCATCTATTACTGCGTTTACTACTACCAAACATCCAAACATTTTCAAAATTTTGCGTATTTGTAATACGAGTTAGCAAGAAGCAAGATATCATTTCTTATCGAGTTAATATCATTTTATATTTTTTACTGTTATTATTATTATCTTAGCTGCTACAGCTAAGATATTATTGTTTTAGATATAATAATTGTGTCAATGTTAACTATTAATGAAGCTGTTTTATAAACGTTTTGGCACATGCGTCATTCTCGTCAACGGGTGCTGCTTGCGTTTTTATTACTATTTTCTTAATTTTGCTTACTATTTCAAGGACTAGGGATATTATTCGTATTATATCTCATGATTCCTGAGAGGGTTATGCGCTCGTATGAACATATTAAATTTATTTATTACCTTTTTTACGATAATATGAATGAATTGCTCTGAACAATAATAAAAAAAAAGAAAAAAAATCTCTGTATCGTGTACTGTAGTTTATACTTTAAACTGATTTTGAAAATTTATGGAATCAAAATAATGTGTAACATTTTAGTTTCAAATAAATTATTTAATTTCAAAATTTCTCTATTTATCACGCCTGCTCAAAGATTATTCCAACCATTAAGTTTTTGACAGCGTAATAAGCAATAACCTATCTTGACCAATTAAACATATTTTTAAAGCGTGAACTAGGCCAGCTTAAACTATCAAACACCTTATTGCTCCAATGGCATCATTCCTGGGTCGCAGATAAATAAGATTCTGTATTTAATTCTTAGGCTGAGCTGATAAAATGTTTTGTGTGTTTTCTAATCTCAAAATACACTTCAATTACCCAGAATTAGAATTGTTGTATCTATAATGTTATATAGGCATGATTGGTCCTCTCATAATATGGATTGATTTATATCCAATCTTATAGCCGTCGAAGGTTACGTGCAATATTTGCGTCTTGGCTGACCTAAAAGCTAAAAAAGGTGTGAGGTAATGTTAATGAATTAAATGATTCCTTCTTTCTCAGAAACCGGCGACAACAGTACGCATATTCGACCGCAACGATTACTACAGCGTCCATGGAAGTGACGCAACCACAGCTGCGCGTGAGGTGTTCTCCTCCGTGTCCAATATCAAGCGCATGGGCCTCGAACCCAATCGCCTCGACTATCTTGTACTGTCGAAGGGAAACTTTGAGATACTCGTCAAGAAATTGTTGTTGGTGAGTGGTATTGAATCATTTACTTTAATATAGGTATACCCACTTTACAGTTACGGAAGTTTCGTGTCGTTTCATAAATCGAAATTGCGATTTAATAATAAAATTGTCCTGAGATGACAAAGATAAAGGAAATGTTGTAAAATATAATTACGTTGAATACACATCTAAGAATACCAAAATCAAAATTGAGGATAATAAGCACATTTTTCTGCGAATGGACATAATTTCAACTGCGGTTAGGTATGCAGGGAAGGCCCCTTTTTTCATCGCGTTTTAGTTACTTTTTTTAAACAAGTTCATTATAAGACAAAGACATCACTCGCCTGATAATAAGCCGTATAACTACCCACAGACAGTAACGACACACTCCTGAACGTAGAATTTCAAAGCTTTATTTGGCATTGACCTGTACTTCTTCCAGAAACATTGCATGTTGTTTCTTAATTCCCAGCAATTATCAAACACATGAATTCCCTATAAATAACAAACTTTTTAAAATATTTAATAATGTTTCAAATCAGTATATAGTTTAGTTCAAAATGTACAAATAGCACGTTCATAGCCTCAAAGATGTGCAATATTATATCACTTGTGTGTTATAAATGATTTCAAGAAGAACATTGAACTCCGTGTCAACTCCAGCATTGAGATAAAGGAACGTATCCGTTATTTAAGGTCACGAATATTGACATTGGGACGGGTAAGCGCGCTATATCATAGAAATGCGCTGATTGAAGATATCTGATTTCTTGTATACAATTTACATGTTCGTGCTCGTGTGAGTAGCTTTTATTGATATCGGGTCTTGAATGTGTTTGACCTGACAAACACGTGACTGCATTCAAATGGTTAAATACATGTTGATTACTAATTTTATCACAAATAAGTGCTTTAACTGAAGCATAAAATTTGAGTAATTCCATTGTAATACGAAGATCGAACCATCACTTATCTGGAGTTTGTGTAGCGGTCCCCAGGTAGAAACATACACAATTAAAACGTCTCCCGTCCCTTTCGCGGCCAGAAGCGCCACTTTTACCGTCATACTGTTATTTATTATTTAATTATTAATTTGCAATAATTTATTCCAGGTACGCCGGTACCGAGTTGAAATATACGTAGCAGAAGGTTCAGTAAAGGGGAGCGACTGGGCTATCAAGTACAAAGGGTCGCCAGGATGTTTGTCCCAGCTGGAGGAGGTACTGGGAGATGGTTTGGGCGGTGCCGATGGGAATACTCCATGTCTGATGGCGGTTAACATCAAAATCGACCCAGTTACTAAAGTAAGTTATTTCAAATTGCTAAATATTTATTTGCTCCACATCGTGAAATAGTATCTTCAGTGCAACGTGGCTTTAATAGATGTAGGGCTATATCTATTTCGAGATTTGTGCTTGTATTCCGATGCAATTGTTGGTATAATTTTTAAATTACAAACTGTCAGTAAACGAGCCTAATTTTAGATCGATCAGAATAAATTTTGACATGTTTACTTATCTTACTTACTTATAAAAAAATCGTAAAGCTCTGCTTAGTTAAAACACAAGTTAACTCGATTAGCTGTAAGTCAAAACTCACCATCTTGCCTTTTAATAAGGCAAGATGGTGAGTTTTGGTGAGTAATCTTGACTAGGAACCGATGATGTTTTTGACAGCTGTCTAATGAATTCTTAACCATCTCAACGCTAAAAAAGTTTATAAGTAAGACTCTTACCCCCTTATTCATAGACGTTTTTTATCTAAGGACGGAGCATAGCTGTAATAATAAGTCTGTTTCTCAGTGCTGACATTGTTGTATCTCAATATTAGCCAATCACAACGGCCCTATGTCTACGCACTGCGAACGTTGCCATACCGTCTGCACTGAGAAACAGACTTGTTATCACAGTTTTGCTCCGTCCTTAGATAAAAAGCGTCTATGAATAAGGGGGTTAATCTTTAGATTAATTCTCGAGATCAATCCGAAGATAGCGATTAGGATTGTTTATTGATCTCTTCCTTACACTATTTACAGGGTCGGCTTCTAGGAGTGGCTTGTGTGACTGCAGGTGACTATGAAATGTCGGTCACGGAGTTCACTGACGACGATCTTCTCACAGAGTTAGAAACGATCACGGTACAGATGGCGCCTTCGGAATGCTTAGTGCCGGCCACTGATAATGATGATGTGAGTTTTGGAATTAATTAATTTATTTGAATTATACTCTTTATTGTACAAAGCAGAATAAATAATACAAATAAACAAGCGAGAGAAAAGGCACAAACAAGTAAGTATTAAACATTTTATAATAATATATAGTTCCGCTAGTCGCATTGGGTGTAACCTGTAATGGCTGTGTGTTGATGTAAATAAATAAATAAATAAATAAAAATTTTATAATTTTTTTAAAACGTTATTTGACTTTAATGTTCATAAATAATATTAAGGTTCGTAAAACAGTTTATTTTGTATCTAATAGACTTGGTTTAGTTGTTTTATCCTTAAGGTTATAGCTTAAGGTCCATTTTTCATACATTTTGTTTCACCTTTAATCTGGGTAACTAAACAAGTATTGGCAAGTAAAGAATTTAAATTCACGTCTAGTTAGTGATTAGTTCTCGCAGTTGAAAGAAAAACGTAAAAATAATTAATATGCATGGATATTTCGGCCTTTAAAATTTTTAATCACTAACTAGACGTGAATTTAAATTCTTTACTTGCCAATACTTGTTTAGTTACCCAGATTAAAGGTGAAACAAAATGTATGAAAAATGGACCTTAAGCTATAACCTTAAAATAAAATCTTCACGTTGCATTCACATATTATAGAAATGAACGCTTTTATTGTGTATTTTAGCGAATCCATTACTACGTGTCTTCGATGGTTAGTTTCTTTCGACTTTCATCTCACAACACCCAAATCCGAAGCAAAATATTACAAAAATATTAGAGTCAGTTGATAAAATTATAATCGTAAAAATAAATTACACTCAAATAAAATATAATTGCAATGTTTATTTTTAATTACCATTGGCATCGCTTCCAAACGTATATTGACGCTAAGTCTACTGATTACCGACACGTCGACCTTTTTGGTTAACAATCTAAAGTAAACATATTATTGTTACAGTACAAAGCTCTCAAAAAGGTTATGGAAAGGACCAACGTGACTGTTACTAAGTTGAAGAAAACCGATTTCTCGACAGAAGGTCTAATACAAGATTTGAACCGGTTGTTAAAGTTCAAAGACAGTCAGCAACGAGATGCGAATTCATTTCAAGAGACAACGAAAGAGGTTGCGATGACGTGTCTCGCTGCTGCTATAAAATACATCTCGTTGCTGTCAGATAGCACTAATTTTGCCAGGTATGTGATAAAAAATATTATAGGTATCTCATCGTAGTTACGAAATAGTAGCGTTGGAGAAAGGTGTGTGCATCTCTGCTTACCCCGCAACTCATTCGAGACAGTATTTTGCTCCTGGGAACCATTGTATAGCAGTTGACTTATTATTTACGATTGGACTTCGATTAGCTACAAATAAATATCATGTTTTGTATACGACCTTATTTCCTAAAAGATTATCATGAAATAAACGAAACAATAAAAAGATAACTGGAATTAAACATGACGTATGATGTTTTTTGTTTTCTTCTCTGGAATCATATTTGATTATTTTTAGTTATTCTTTTTTTTTTCAGTTTAATATAATCGCATGTATATGTATGTTGTATTATCAATATTTTATTGGAATTGTAATCTAACATAATATTAATTATAAATGAGAAAAATTGTGTAATTGTTTGCATGTTTGTTGGACATCAACAAGTGAACGCAGAAATAGCTGAATGGATTTGGGTATAATTTGGCACTAGTCTTAGATGTCCTAGATTAACATAAAGGCTACTTTTATCCAAGTAATTTGCTCCCATGGGAAATTAGGGATTATTAATCTGATTTTTTAAATCGATAGCACTGGTTTGGTATAGCTATTGGATCGCAACAGTATTTTAGGTAATTTTGCGGCGGGACAAGCTTAGCTTTTCAAGCGAGTAAAGCCGTGAGCAACACCTAGTGTTTCTATAGTTTTCACAAGAAACTTTACTGCTTAACATCCTGAATTGATTTTAAATGCCATCCATAACTTCTTAATCTCTTTAAAGAATTCTTACTTGATAATTCATTTCTTTTATTCCATCCGGTTGTTTTCTATTAGTAAGTAGACTGTAGAGTTTTGAAAGACATTTTTAATTCAAGATGATCTCGTTTTCATATCGGAAGCAATTCAATCCTGCGTGAGCAGTAATATTATCATTACCTAATGATTATAATATTCTCTAGCAATTATTATATGAATCAAATAAGGTATTGCTTATGGTTTCGCTCGTTCGAAGGAAATTTGCCAGTACTTACTAGTTACTTTTAAAAGGCCCCAGCTGTATTGTGTACTTATTTTTCTAGCATTAAACGTAGAACATATTAATCCATGACATTATTTATCTTTGTGCTACATTTAAATCAAATCCGCTCGATCCGAAAAGAGCAGATTCTGAATTCGACAGTTATTTTTTTTTGTATTATTAATTTTGTATTGCCAATTATAAATTGATTTTGAAAATTCTTTTGTGTTGATGAAGGTTTAAACTATCGTCGATCCAAGCGGAGTGCTTCCTGCATTTGGACGCGGCGGCGCTGTCGGCGCTGAACGTGCTGCCCGAGCTGGGAGACACTCACGCGCCGGCGCGGAGTCTGTTCGGCCTACTTGACAGATGTCGCACGCAACAGGGCAAAAGGTAAACGTATTTTTACTTTTAATTGATACGTTTCTTCTGAACTTGATCATTGGAGTTTGTACGGATTTCTAGCACCTTAGTGAAATGAAAACAGAAATGAAAACTAGTTTTATTGTATTTAGATGTTTGTAATATTACTTATATTATGTTTGTATTTATTACTATTTGCCATATTTACTTTTATATATGTTTATTTTTCAAATATCAAGCTACCTTAATGCACCTAAATTATTCATCTCTGCACCACTCTAAAGTTGACTGGGAGAGAATGCCTTTGGCATTAAGTCCGCCATATTATGTGTATAAAGTGCATAAATAAATAAAATGGCCGACACAGTGACATTATTCGCACATTCGTCAAGGGCAGAATGATGAAATTGAATACTTTAAAAATTAGAAAGAAAACAATTAACTAATGTCCTAAATAATAAAAAACTAAATCCTAGGGTTGCTGAAAGTCTGTCAATTATTGTGTAGAGAAATTAATGTGGTCAGGTCAATTCCGTGACAAAGTTTCCGTGGCGATGTTTTATTTATAGACATAATGTTTGATACTTTTCGCGATGTTTACCGCAAACACGTGTTGACTAAACTTCCGCTCGTCATTTGTTTACTGTATGATAAACTCCTTCGACGAATCAAAACTACGCTCAGTAGGTACTAATCGATTCCGATAATTTAGCTATTTCTGGGGATGGGTAATCAAAATTTCAGTAAACAGATCTTGGAATTAAAGATGCATTCATTATGTTATGCGATCGAGAAAAACTAATTTATGGATTTACCAAGAGAATTACTGTAGAGGCATGCATTAGTGACTGTATAATAGATACCAAAATTATTTCGGACATTTTTAGACTGTATTTTTATTGTTCCATTCAATTTTTACTATTTAGTTTTAGATTTTCGATTTATTGAGGATGATTTAAGTATAAAATAACTCCTACAGCCAGTGTGTTATCCGTTTGCTCTGACAATTTTGGCGACCATCCTACCCTACCATTGCCGCTATTTTCATCCATAAAAGGGGCTTTTTAATGATAATAATAATAATATCAGCCTTGTATTATATACTGTTTCACTGTTGGGCACTGGCCTCCTATACTACTGAGCGGGATTAGGCCTTAGTCCACCACGCTGGCCTGTTGTGGATTGGTAGACTTCACATGCCCTCAAAATTCCAATAGAGAACTTCTCAGTTATGCAGGTTTCCTCATAATGTTTTCCTTCACCGTTAAAGCAAGCGATAATTCACAAAGAATACACAAATAATTTTAGAAAAGTCAGCGGTATGTGCCCTTGTGTTTTGAACCTGCGGACATTTGTCTCGGCAGTCCATTCCACAACCAACTAGGCTAATGCTGCTTTTTCAATTAGTCCACCAATAAATAGAAATAAACGTTTCGAATAAGCAAACGTAAATTGTGTACGTAATGACCGCATGTTATTATCAATAATTATTATTTTCTGTTAAGTGCCTGATAACCAGAAATGTGCGAATATATACATACTTCAAGTTGTCTTGAATATAAATAGTATACTTAGTTCGAACTAAGTACCATTACTTACTTAATTCTTACTGTTCTGTGTTTATAGCATTTATGTTATTGTTTTTAAAAACAATCACGTTGTTTTCAATTTTTTTACCTTTATGGTTATTAGTAATTGGTGTTTGTCGATTCTGTTAAAGTTGTTTTTAATATAGAATTACTTAGTAAATGCATACTGTATTGTTATTTATCATAATTATTATATTGTCTCTGATAAGCCGATTGCGCTGTTTTTTATTTTCTATCTTTATTGTTATTGTTCATTGAATAAAAACAGAGAGAGAGAGAGAAAGACAAATTTACAACTCGCATCTTTGATCTCCTAATGACTAAATAGAGGCGTAACTGGCGCATCCACTTTTCGCCGTGCATATTCTATCCCATGATGTGATAGGCAAATCTATCGACATATCGAGCACAAATTCCAGACACCGAGCTTATACTGATTAGAAAACCCAATATCACTGCCCGACTCGGGGAACGAACCGCTAGACATCAGCACTGCAGTCATTTAGTTCAACTCCTCCACGGAGGTGTGCCCCACTACTTCTAAAGTTCGCGGGGTATGGGCACTGATCCAAGCCTCAGCCTGGACGATATCCATTGTAGTGTGCGTGTGCACGTATGTTGCTCACGCACACTAAACGATTAGGGAAAATATTAGGGCGCGTCTTCGATGAAATTATCTTTACCTGAAATGAAATGAAATGTTTTATTTTAATTGTAACATCTGTTATATTTTTCAATAATGATGTTTTACTAGATAGTATTTCAACTTGAAACTATACCTATAATTTAAAATACTCAAGAACCTAAGGCATTAAGCATCAATTTCCCCCTCTCAAAAAGCGGCGATAGCCTCGTTGGTTGTGGAGCGGACTGCCGAGATGAATGTCCGCAGGTTCAAATCCCAAAGGCACGCACTTCTGACTTTTCTAAAAAATTATGTGTGTATTC
The DNA here is from genome assembly GCF_014839805.1 of Manduca sexta. Classification (NCBI taxonomy): domain Eukaryota; kingdom Metazoa; phylum Arthropoda; class Insecta; order Lepidoptera; family Sphingidae; genus Manduca; species Manduca sexta. Next base: position 7,393,641 of record NC_051133.1, on the reverse strand, counting down.
TTTGTGAATTATCGCTTGCTTTAACGGCGAAGGAAAACATCGTGAGGAAACCTACATACCTGAGAAGTTCTCTATAGGAATTTCGAGGGTGTGTGAAGTCTACCAATCCGCACTAGGCCAGCGTGGTGGACTAAGGCCTAATCCCTCTCAGTGGTAGAGGAGGCCCGTGCCCAGCAACAGTGGGACAGTATATTATACAGGGCTGATATTATATTTATATTATTTCCCCCTTTCAGACTTTTAGCGCAGTGGCTTCGGCAGCCGCTTCGCGACATAAACCTTATTAACGAACGTCTTGACGTGGTTGAATTGTTGATGAACAATTCGCAATTGCGATTACAATTACATGAGGACCATTTACGACGCATTCCGGATTTGCAAGCGTTGGCTCGACGACTCACAAGGAAGAAGGCTAACTTGCACGACTGCTATAGGATTTACCAGGTGAGTCTTGTCGCTTATAGTAATGAAATGGTAGATGGACAGCAGTCAAATTTAGGTGGCATCTTATTTTAACACTAAATATATATAAATGAATACCTATTTCTTTTGGTTACGCCATAACTTGAGAACGATGTAACCGATTTCATTCTTTGATTAAAGTTTTCTAATACTTTGTAATGAGTACTTTGTATGATACTGGTAATATGCATAAATGTGATCTACAAATCGCTCAAAGATAATTAAATTTTATATAAAGAAAGAGAAGCTGTCAGGAATTGGGTTTCATGGACCCTCCGCCATTGATTTTTACCATGTATTATTTTAAAATTATATCATCTATTCACAGGCAATCAACAGGCTACCGTCATTACTGCAATGTCTTTCCGAAGCCAACAATGCAACTGTACACTCATCGCTCACCGAACCTATCTCCGAACTGAACGACGATCTGAACAAATACCAACAGATGATAGAAGCTACCATGGACATGGATGCTGTCGATAGAGGTTAAGTATAGTCAAACATTACTGCTTATAGTTTTTAATTATACCTTAGGGTAGATATATTTACGTATTCCAAAAAAATATATATACTATCCCTCTCTTTCTCCTTTACGTCTGGATATTGCCTTGAGCACAGATTACAAACCAATGGCACGCGTCAAAATAATATATGCATGCGAATAATATTCCAAACAAAAAAACATAGTTGGGTAATAAAAATGTCGCAAAAAAGGGGGTACTCGGACATATAAAACCGATCTTGTATGGTACGTTACATGGCCATATATTTTTTTTGTTATAAATAATGGCACGTAAACCAGTAAAGGTTCGTCATCCCTGTCCTAGAGGTATACCTCTATCGAACGCCATTTGTTCTAATATTGATTTTATTTATCAAAATTTTCTTTAAATTGTTAAAGTCTTGTGCAAAAAGGGTAAATAAATAAAAAAATACCCACGTATTGAAAAGATAGGAATGCAATAATAATTAACTGGATCTTTCGTATGCCAAAGTGTGGGTAGGTTCCACCGTTTTGTGTATTTCTGGCATCAATCATTTCAATTGTTTAATGACTGAAATATACATAACATTGTGATGTGGGTGATGACTTGCGTAAAACAGTGCCGTAGTAATAATTCGATTTAGTATCGGATGAGCAACGCACGTATGTCCGTTTTGTTTAAAATTAATTTTTATCTTTTCTATATTAAGCAATTATTTTATATGGCTGGTCATGGTTGGGAAAGGTCAGTGATACCCCATTCTTATAAAATTAATATTAATATTGATAACCGCTTCTATATGACTTGCTCTTATGCTAAAAATAAGTGGATCATACGTAGCATATTTATATATGTTGCGGGAGGAAATAGCAAATATTTTTAATCTTATTAATACTTAGTCTTCTAGGAAGTTATTTTTTTATGAAAATAATTAAAAAAATTAAGTATTGTAATATTGAACCAGGAAATAATTATGTCCTTATAAATTATAAAACATACATCGCTGATAAATAATTCCACTTATTTATTGTGACTCATATTTCCTTAAACTCGTGAACTATAGTAGAATGCACTCATATTGTCAACGATGCACTCATCGAATTCTAATAGCAGTCTATCGCGTATGATCAAAGTAATATGTCAGATATCAACTTGATATGATTCAGAGTATATGTAAAATGTCAGATATCAACACATATGCTTGTCGTGTAACAATTGTGGTATTATAATCAGCTTTTTCGCCTGTTTGCCGTTAGTGTACCGGGAAGTCCTGGGTTCGATCCGCGGGTACCAACTACCAATATATATTTTTTTATTTGAGAAACAAGTGATTTATGTTGATAGACTCATCATTACATGTCTTATAAGAAAATTACTATTAATGCACGCGTTACACCTCTCTCTCTACTCACTAGAGTATAGGCAATATGATTTATTTCAATGTTACAAATGATGTTAATATATAATATATTTAAAACAATTTGCAGGCGACTTCCTTGTCAAGCCAACTTTTGACGAGCAACTACAAGCTCTAAGTGAACAGTTGGAAGAGTTTCAATCGTCTGCTGAAAAGGAATTGAACAAGGCAGCCAGAGATCTTGGTATGGAAGCAGGAAAAACTATCAAACTAGAGAGTAACCCTCAAAACGGGTTTTATTTTAGGTAAGAAATAACACAAATGATAGACTCTTTTATCTGTAAATTCCTACTGGTAATTAGACCAGATCGGCTGATTTGCTAATTGATTGACTACTTCCTAGCCGAATTTCGATCACGGCGGCCAATCTCAATGTAGATCAGCCAAGTATTCGGAGATATTACAGTGAACAAATGTGAGCGCAATACACAGCACTCTGTGTCCCTTCATTCTCATAGTTCGGTAAGACGGCGATTCGAAACCGGAGAGAAATCAAGCGCAGGACTAACGGCTTTACGTGATTTTCTAACTCCAAGCTGCGACTGACTATTTTTAAGATGGAAAAATCCAGTCAGTTATTTTGACCCGACCCTGGATTCGAACCCAGGACCTCAGTGCGGTAATCGTTCTCCTACCGTGTATAATTACCACTACGCCACCGAGGCAGGCGATTGGCTACTAATCACACCTAACGTCAACACAAATATTTAATGCTAGTTAATTCGTTTTAAAACGAACATTTAACCAACGTGAGAATTAAACCCAGGATATCTCTGTCCGCAGCATGCACAAGGGGCAGCAAATATAGCAGATAATGTAAATTGTTTCCTCTGTAAGAAATATCGGGCTTCCTGCGTCGACGACCCCGAGTCAACCTTATATCTGTACCGAGAATACGATCGTAAACAATTGTCACGGACACGGAACATGCGTATATTCATGTACATAATAATGTTATGTTCTTTATTGGGTCAAAGTGTTCACCAATAAACCCGCACAATTCTAGGATGCGCAGACATTAAAGAAATAAAGTAGGGATTAGAAAGTTGTTCACCTTTTTAGAAATTTCACCACTCGTTTGAAGACTTGAAAGCCTCATGACTGAAGTCCTTTAATTGTGCACTTTTCCAAGATAAAAAGTAGCTCATTTGTAAATCCAGGACACGGTCTCCCTGTGTGCCAAATCCGTTCAGCGGTTACGGCATTTTATATCTCTTAATCTAAATACCTTCACAAAGTCATTAAAAATTTTATTATGACGCTAGCTTTTGCCCGTGGCTTTGCGCGCGTGATAACTTTTTCCGGGAAGAGAATCCTGTTTTATATTTTCTCGGGATAGACAGCCTATAGCACTCAGGAATAATGTAGCTTCCTATTAGTAAAGGAATTTTCAAAATCGGTTCAGTAGATCCAAATATTAGCCCCTATAAACTTAAAATTTTTGCTTTTTATACTATTAGTATAGATTTAATATGATGTAGAAAGAAATAATCGTTACTTCAAACCGTTTTTCTATTTGGTTTTAGATTTAATACGTATGTAGCAATCTCGTTATTGATTACGTTATAATAAGTTATTAGTCTCGTATGCATTTTCGAGATAATATATGAAGTTAGTCCTCCATGAATGCTGTGCAGCTTCACAAGTCACTACAGCTCTGAAATTAATGGACCCAAAAATATTTCCATTTATTATTTTATACCATAATATTTATTATTTTTCCAACAGACATAACGTAATGGAAACAATATTCGATCGCTAAAATTATATTGAAATATAAAATTAAAACAGGGCACACGAAGACTGATAGAATACAATTGTTATGGTAACTTTTGAGACATCAAAATGCACGGATATGTGCTTACGATAGCGTTTATTATTTAGGGTGTACCAAAACGCTATAGACAAACTTTACAAAATATTATAAAAAGAAAATACTTTATTTCAGAGTAACTCTTAAAGAAGAACAAACATTGCGCGGCAACAAGAAATACACAATTATCGACGCTGTCAAAGGAGGCGTAAGATTCAAAACGAAAAGTCTGGAAGATATAACCGACGAGTACACTCAAACAAAAACCAATTACGAAAAAGAACAAGACAAAGTTGTTGCCGAAATCGTTGGAATAGCGGGTACAAACTTTTTTATTCACACCTTCTTTTAAAACAATTTATAAACTTGATATGTAATTAACTAACGATGAAGGAAAACATCATAAGAAAACCTGTATACCTGAGAAGTTTTCAATAGGAATTTTGAGGGTGTGTGAAGTTTACCAATCCGCACTAGGCCACCGTGGTGGACTAAGGCCTAATCCCTCTCAGTAGTGGAGGAGGTCCGTGCCCAGTAGTGGGACAGTATGTAATACAGGGCTGATATTATTATTATATGCAATTAACTTATTTTCAATGTGTGCCAATGATTACTCCATTTCAGTACCAATAAAAATACTTTTTTTATTTCCAGCTGGCTACTCCGAGTGTTTGTTTTGCCTATCGCACATTCTATCCCGTTTGGATGTCCTGGTGTCATTCGCCGTCGCGGCTGCGACCGCGCCGTACCCTTACTGCCGGCCCGTCATCACGGAAGACCTTGATGAACTAGTCCTTGAGGACCTTAGACACCCATGCCTGGAAGTACAGGAAGGCGTTTCTTATATACCAAACGATGTGGTTTTTAAACGAGGTAATTATAGATGTATATTGCATATATGTTAGATAATTTTATACATATAAACAAAGAAAAAACAAAAATTTCATCATACGAAACGTATCAGCTACCTTACGACAATATCCTGTGTAGATCATAAGTTTATTGGGAGAATAACTAATATCTAGTTTCCTGTAACCGTTGTCTATGCGCCCTGTAATGCCACTCTTGGCTATCTACACGTCAAGATTAATTTTTGGTATAAAGTTACAAATATAATATTAAGTTTAGACTAACAAGTTCTACTGCAATATATTATGGAAGAGCTTCTAGTTGCGTTAATACGTCTACACTAGTGGCAATATTGTAATAGTTTTTTACAAGGGTCTTCCTGCAAGTCCTATAGGCTTCAAAAGTTGTAAAAGCCGGTATGCCGCGTTTACACAGTAAAAATGTTAAAGTCGACTTGTGCAAGTTTTTTGCTAAGTCATTTACAAATAGGTTTAATAGCCCGCCGTACGACTATGTGAGTGTGTGTGCAGGGTCGTGCTTGCTGCACGTGGTGACGGGCGCGAACATGGGCGGCAAGTCGACGTGGATGCGCTCGTGCGGCGCGGCGGCGGTGCTGGCGCAGGCGGGCGCGGCGCTGCCGGCGCGCGCGGCGCGGCTGCCCGCGCTCCGCGCCCTGCGCGCGCGCATCGGCGCCGCCGACCTCGAGCAGCGCGGACACAGCACCTTCATGCGCGAGATGATCGACACTGCGGCTATACTCAGGGTCACTATACTTTCACATTTTCTTCTACACGTCCTCGCCAAAGTGACCGTACTGCACCTAATGAGTCGAGTGTGAGAATTAAATGAAGTAGAATGTCAACTGACTAGAGATAATTTTTCTTTATGTTCCGTTGTTGACAACACCAGGAGAATCGTGCAAATGGGTTAATGGATTTCTCCGGCTGAACAACATCAGGAGTCCATAGGAGAGGAAGGGAAGGAGGTATAATATCGTGGGACAGGAATTATGGGTAGGATGGAAGGGATAGGGAGGGTGGAAATGGAAGCTAGAGATAATTGTCTACCTTCACCGGTCGACACAATAATGTCCCCACCTATTGGACATACACGGACTAATCCCGGAACGCGACACACTGTGGGCCAATATAGCACATTTAATACTTTATTTAGGTACAGTGAGCCACAAAAGTCGTGAGTTCTGGTTAGACAGCCAAAAGATAATTATCAGATATCTACACCTTTTATCCTTAACTATCGCTAAACAAGGCTATCACGCCGCTCGTGACTATGTTCAGTTCTGACAAAAAACATGCATAACTTGATAAATTAAATACAGAGAAACTGAAAATATCTTCTATTTAATTTGTTTTGTTACAAAGTAATGCGGTTGCTATGATGTCACAGAGTAGAAGTAAAAAAAGTTAAAACGGCAAAGTGTGAGCGAGCCTTTAAAGGCGCTAAATTCAAAATTACATTCAACATAACTTTTATTGTCGCCTGTCATATAAACTACAAAACAATAGTCTACTAAATTGTAATAAATATTTGAAATTCATTCCAGACTGCCACCCCAGATTCGCTCGTGCTTGTCGACGAACTGGGCAGAGGCACTTCCACATATGAAGGCTGCGGCATAGCTTGGGCGATAGCTGAGTGAGTAAAACTAAATATATTTTTTTATAGATCAAATAAATTTTAAATAAAAATATAGAATAATCAATACATACTTAAAGTTTTATTAAGTAAACAATTTGATATGTTTATTTTTAACAAAATGTTGTATTATATTAAATAACTGCGAGGGGGGACACTTTTTGTCTTCAAATAGCAAGAACTAGAACATTACAATTGACACACTGAAGTCGATGAGAGATCGCATACACCTGGTGCTACCGATAGCCTGATATCACAAGCTTTTTTTCCCGTTAAGTCATATAGGTTAACAATTATAAATTGAACAGGGAACTGGCGACAGTATGCAAATGTTTCTGTCTATTCGCGACGCACTACCACGAGTTGACGCGGCTGGCGAGCCTGCACCCCGGCGTCATTGTCAACTCGCACGCGGAAGCCTCCGTCGTGGATCAACAACTGGTGCTTCTTCACAAGATCGTTCCCGGTCCTGCCACGGCCTCCCTCGGTCTGCACGTCGCCAAACTGGCTGATTTACCAGATTCTATCATCGAGGTATAATTTTAGTTAATTATGTATTAAGTACATCCTATTTTTTTTTCTTTTTTTATACAGGCACTGCAAAGTCACCTCACTGCATATGATGGTAAGTGGAGTGGGGCCCCATAGAATATCGACTGACAAGTGATGATTATCCCTCGGCAGTCGACACAATTATGCCGGCCTGTTAAAACCGGATATATACAGACTGACCCCGAAACGCGACACACTTACGTGGGCCACTATGGCGGGTTATAACACCTTGTGCACGGTGGTCGCTATCACGGCGGATGTAAAATATATCCTGCCACCAGTAGCATTTAAATATAAATGATATTATTGTGTCGTATTAGCTTCCTCGAACTTCTGTCTCCTAATGATGGTTAGGATGGTTAGGTTGGATTATCATTCAACTCTGCAACTCATTTGTAATACATACAATAAGTTGGGAGGGCGGAAATTCGACGGCGAAATCATCTCATAATTTCCCGAAGAACTGAATATAAATTTTAATGAACAAATGTATTTTTTCCAGTATGCAGAAGCAAAACAAGCACAATTGGAAACTAATTTATTTGAAATTGAATCCGCTGTGAAGACTCAAGAAACATCCGAAGGTCAAAAATTAATATTGGAATTTTTGAAAAAATGTAAAGAAGTTCAAGAATCCATCACTTCAGATAAAGATATGATGCTAGAAATTGCTAAATTAAAAGATACATTACTGAAACATAACAATAAGTACGTAGAATCTCTAATAGCATAATGGTTCTTTCAATAAATATAATTTTGTGATAACTATCTATAATGTGTATGAAATCCAAGAAATGTTATTTAAAACAATTTTTACTGGCAGCCTATGGATCCGTAAATTTTGTGATTATATTAATACTGTCATATCTCTCTCTTTACTCAACATTAAATTTCACACAAATTTTTAGAATAAGATAATACCTACACTCTAATTCCACCATCCCAGCATTACTAAAGTTACAACATATATAGTCGTCGCCATTCCATTCTAATTTGCGGTTGACGAGGCGTATCGTTCAACACCTATAAATGTTACAAGCGATATAAACTATGACAGCATAGTAAAACTCCTTGCGAATATTTTACTTCCAGTGAAGATCCCTAGTACACTTCTCATCGTTTATTACTATCAAGCTGATTTTTCGTGAGTTGCTTCCTTTTGACTAGACGCCCAAGATTTTCCTTGCAGTACTGTTGGTAAATGGTAGCTTAATGTGGGTAGTAAACTATGCAAATGATAGCTAACCAATAAAAAAAAATCAGCTGCTTAGTAATTATTTTTCATGACCTTGTTTATGATACATGTTGGAGAGAGTCGACTCCCTACCCAACCCATATATTTTGTAAGACAAATATTTTTTCACGTTATTTAGATAATTATCTCGATAATTAACAAAGAAAAAATCGGTTGGTAATAATTTTTTAAATGTCGTCAAATCAACATATTTTATCCATGCTACCCCATTAAGCTACCATTTACCAACATTACTGTAAGGAAAAACTTGTGCGTCTAGTCCAAAGGAAGCTAATCATGAAAAATCAGCTTGATAGTAATAAACGATGAGAAGTGTACCAGGGATCCTGTACTATTCATCAAAAACGTTGGCGGGCGGATCTACTCAACTTCTATGCATTGTCAAAACATGAGAATGGATGGGACTCGGCCCAATAAATATTTCTTATATAAAACAAATATAAAGAATAAGTACAAAATAAGAAAAAGTTATAAAAATTGTTTTATAGTAGGGTTCCTACTTCTAAAGGACTATTCGACGTGACAATGAACCACTTGAAATAAAGATTATTTGACATCATCACACATGACCTTAATCTAATTGGTCCATTATTTGCCAATGTTCCGTTTTTTAAATCGATGTCCTATAGTTTGTATAGGCATTTTTATTTAAAATTAAGTTTTTTGGAACAAGGATTCTACCTATGGTAGGAATAAATTAAATGTTATTAAAACAGAGAATATCTACATACTTATGAATATATTGTCTTCAGTTTTTTTTTTTTTCAAAACTCAATCTCAGATAAAAATTAGGTGCATATTTTGCTAAGATTTTATTTTATCATTACCTGAATACAGTATAACTCTGTGGTATACTCAAATAGTTCCATATAGAATTTTCAATATACAAAAATATTGCAAAGAAAGAGTTATTCACGGAGCCTCACTATATGGAGAAGGGGCGGTGTTAATTATTATATAGCAGTAATGTACCTACTACCTTAGAAGGGTCTCAAGCTAGCAACATATGCTCTCATTTCTACCTTAATTATTTAATGCTGAAATCCCAGGTTTGCTAGATTAAGATCTGGGTTCTGTGGTATCTAGACATTAGTTATGGAACTCAAGAGTGAAATCTCATGTTTCTAAAAACCCAACAATCCAGTTATGCATGATTCTTTAGTGTTAAGAATTTTATTATGCACTGATTTTTCAATCACAGTTGCATAAATAAAATAGTTGTTTTATTGTACTTGGTAAATTCATGGTTGTGTCACTTTTGCATTTAGTCAGGATAAGCTAACTTAATTTAAAAAATTGTCAGATTGAAAAATCAACCCTTAATGGAAGATTAATGTTTTGTGATGATGTGTGAGGGCTGACAATAAAAGTACATTTTTATAATTTAACATTTTTTAATTGTAACATTCAACAGACTGAAATAATCAATATCTTGGGGAAATTAATTCTGAATTAAATAAATTCTCTTATGTATTATTTACATTTTTGTACAGCTATATTATAAGGCTAAAATTATACAATTATTCAGTGTTTTTGCTAATAGGTATGTTTTGACAAGATATTTACTCAAGTTAACTTTTTATAGCTAACTACATTGAATATATTATGTCAACTGACTGTCCTGTAGCAAATAATCTGACTACCATTCCATTACGGCAAAAAATATTAGAAATGGTAGCTTCACAATGAAAGTTAAAATAACTGAAAGTTTACATTTGGGCATTACAACAATTACACCAAGTTTACATTGATTCATGAATTGAGATGCATGAATCAATTTATTGTCATAATCAAGTGGCAGCTTGTGTGCCTAAGAGCAAACAAAGACAAAATACCTTTCAGTTTCAATACATATCATTAGTTAAAGACAATGTAATCATTAAAATGTTTATGCCCAAATATATACTATCACAGCAAAGCATTTTATGTGTATTTGACATTTTGAACTGAACTTCGGAAATATAAAACAGTGGATTTAAAACTTGTTCACATTTCTATTCTACTGTGGACTACCACCAGAAGTATTTACAATAATATGTCCACTTTCCGTCTTCGTTGGTGGGAGAAAACTTTTAGTAACACATATTTTACATTAAATAATAAACAGTCTCTTAAATTAATGATGATTTATGGACAAGGTAAAATTAAATAAAAGTACTATTTTTTTTAATTACAGAATTTTAAATTACTAGTATGTCTTCAATTTTTAAACGATAAATAATTTTAGTACAGCTTCGGTCTACATACAAACTGCATTTCGTCAAACTCGCGGGTCACACGAAATTTTGAATCGACCCACCGCTATCGATGTAGTAATTTAAAATAAAAATCACAGGATAAACGGTTTACTAGGAAGCGTGGTTTCAGCACACCTCGGGGCCGCCAGGCGAATTGACTAGTATACTAATCCATATAAGGGTTCCTTTCACGAAAAATAGAGTCGCAGTGCAGTTGTGAAAGCCCTCCGGCACATTGGGCATTTATCAGTAGATAAGGCACACTTTGCACAAGCGACCACATGACCGCACGGCACAAAGCATATGTTTCGTTCTTCGGAATAACATATTTTGCATATCTTAGCCTCTTCGACAGGTTTTTCTTCTGATGCAACTGAGACATTTGGTTGGGACGGTAGAGGTGCAGGCGCAGGCTTTTCGTCGGTGGCACGTATAACACACGCTTCCGATAATACCCTCTGGACATAATCACGGCCTTTAACAAGTTGCACATACGCACAACGATCGAACCAACGGGCATGCTGTTCCCATGGAACATCGTCGTTTTCCCAATCTTTGAGACCTCCATCGCAATAGAAACATTTCGTTTTATCCCCTTGGCCGGTGTAAAAAAAACCTGCTTCCGCGAGTTCCTCTGGTTTTTGGCGCATGCAACGCGGCCAATCCTTGAAACTGGCGAGACGCGATAACTCTGTTGCGTAGCGAGGATGCACAGGTCCGGGCATACGCACAGGCTCCCGCGTCGCTGCTCGCGCACCACACTCGTCGCGACCTTCCGAACTACCTTCTCCGCTGCCATTAGTACCGTTCGAAAGATTACGTAAAAACGGACATTGGGGTGCCCATCGTTTGTGATCTTTCGCAGGGTCGTCTCCTTCCGCCCATCGCATAATTTCTACTTTACAGAATGCACAGCGAACTTCATCACCGCGCCCAAGGTAGTAGAAACCATTACGAGCTAACTCTTCAGGTGTCACGTACGTGCTAGGCCACTTATCGAAAGTTTTCAGTCGTTCTTCTTCGCGGCGCATATCACGCATGTCAGGAAGGAAACCAAAAGTATCATGATTATCGGTTTTATCAGTTGACGAGGAGGTCGGAGAGGATGATGGTGGAGGCGAGCCTATATGTGTGTCACAAGGTGGTAACTTCAAAGGGCTTGTTTTTCGACGAATTTTAGGATCCCGAGGAGTGGTCTTGAAAAGCGACGACGACACTAGAATATTCGGTACGGCGCCAGCTGATGCCACTGTAAGCAAATAAAAAAAATATTAGATAATTAACCACACACAACAATTAACCACGACAAAACACTTTCGTTCCGTTCAATGAATCCACCCTGAATTAATAAATAGAATCTAGTTCGAGAATTACGTCCATAAAAACCAAGTCATTTCATTGTACCAATAAGTTCTACAATGCAATTGCCCGATTAGACTGGTAAATTACAGCAGTAACCAAAAAAAAAATTACAATGATCTATTAAACTCTATTTTTCAACACATTATTAATAAGTGCCAACACAAATATAGGAATAAATAATACTTTTCGATAGTGCCCCTATACCACAAAGTTTACAAGTAAGTTCAAAAACATTTTCACATAACAACAAGTTCGCGGCCGTCGCCTTCGACCTGGCTGGCTGCGTCTTCAACATTCCAATGGCCCAGTCGCCCCGCACCTCACGCTTCCTGCCTTGTTCTCAATGCGCATGTTTCCCAAAGCGTAGAATCAATTTTTTTATTATAGTACTTACTCAAGGATAAACAACCTACAGGCCGCGAAGCATTTACGACTTTATAACTATATTCACAAAGGTTTTTTACTTATATAGTGAAATATTACCTATAACGAAACGATAATGGTTGATAAAGTGTTTCCCCTACAATTCGCGTAAATACGATTACTAGGTGACGTATAAACTATTTACACAACCTTACCCAATATGTTCGAGAACATTAATATGCACTTGCAACTTTTTATTGTAATGATTATTGTTAACCTTCTAGTAATTCCACCCATAAAGCTGTTTAGCACATAAATACATTTATATACAAAAAAGTAAAATATATCTAAACAAAGCAGATCCGTGGCATAAACAATGACAAATTGCAAATGTTTTAGTAAAAACATTTACATAATAAATACGTAAGTAAAAATAATATTAGGACAGCACAAAATATAACAACCGCATACATAAAAAATATAAGTTCATTCAATATAAAATGGCCGCAAATAGTGAACTCGGATCGATATTTACCATTACTTGTGTTTTGATTAACTAAAAGTGGCATTTTATAGAATATGAATTGGAAATATTTCACGTAACACTCTGCACACACATCTCTCACTGTAACCAAAATGTGATAAGATATTTATTTCCGAAATAGATAATTGCGTTAAACTAACATCAACCATCGTTGGCCACTCTTGTACTAGCTTGTGACGATATAGTACTGTAACCCCAGTGCGCATGTCTGCGTAATTTGGAGGGTTCAGACTCGCAGTTATGGGGTGCGTACAGCTGTGCGACTTAACCTTATTGTTATAATATTGTAATAATAATACAAAATAAAGACCCGGATTATAATTAACACTCAAGAAATCCTTAACTATGTCAGTATCTACTATTTGCGTCATATGAATAAGATTCAGCTATCTAAGCTGTTACATATATGTGTGTTATGCGATAAATGAGCGAGAAGCACAGAGGGACAACGCGGGAAAGATGTAATTCTCAATCAGGCAACAGTCTCGAGCGACGTTGCCAGGCCGTTCACAGCGGACCGGGTTTCATTCATATTTTAAACGCGACGTTGCCGTCTCCGGCGGAAACTGCGACCACACAACGTAAGAAAGGGCTTATGGAATGTGGCAGTAGTTTACTGCCGGGCGGGTCTAATATACCAAATAAAAAATAGACCAAAGTTGTTGCTTGGAATGCGGCCAGAGTATTAAATATGTACATGATTTCGTACTTATTAATTATGTTATTTAGGCTGGTTATCCGGTAGGACTATAACCTTATTAGTTGCAATATGTTTTCTGGTCAAATACAGTTGTTCTTTACAATCACATTTTATTATAAAAATCGGTGTTACCCATATTTGCATAATAATGGGCACATCAAGGCATTTCTTCATGATTTAAATGAAATCCCTACAATGCAGAAATACAGCAACAAAATAAAATTAATAAATTTAGCATGTAAGTACATGTATTAAGTATCTAAAGGACGAACGAGGCGCCCGGAGAGCAAACAGCGTGGGGAAGGGGACGGGGCCATGTTCCCATGCCTATGGGTGGTCGGCGCTCGGCTTTCGAATTCCAATGCCTCGCCCGCGGTGCCTACGCGCTAGACTCAAATCTACTTGGCTAAGCTATCCCAGTCCACAGATAAAACACAGCCCACAATATGTTATTCTTGTTGGATCTATTTTTAAAATCCTACATGCCCCACAGAAGCTCGTGTCATTGATAAAGAAGTCTAAACTTTGAATGAAAATGTTTATGCATTCATCATAAAAGTTAAAAAATAATAAACTCACACTAGCCCGGAAACTGGCGGCGGAAGGGAACTTCCGCCAGATGGGGCTTGATGATTGGTCCACATTCGATAATTTAATCTTTGAAAGGGTTACGAGTTTTTAATGGAATACCTACCTAATGTTATGGAGATAAATACATAGACAATGCATTTAATATTATGTATTTAAAAAATATGCTTGAATTATTTTTTATTTTTCTAGATTTTTTATAAAGCAATCTTGAATCAACTATTTTCAATGAGGTTCAAGGAATATAATAAATGAAAAAAAAAACAACACCAGAAACCACTACAATCCAAAAAATAATTACACTTTATAAATGGTTTTTATTTACAGGGCCATATTTATCATAATATTTTGTTAAAAGATAATCAATAAAATATTCAAGTGTAATATGGGCACACACCGTTTGCTATTACTCAGCCAGTTTTAATTTAATCAACACTTTTAGCGGAATACTAAAGCTAAAAACTTAAAATTAAAAAATAAATCAGACTTCAAATATTTAAATTGAACATGATTCTAGTATATTTTTTATATAAATTAGTGTAGCTGGCAATTAAATTTAGGCACCAATTGCAAGTATACTGTAAATTATGTATGTATAGAATTCAATTATTTTTGGGTTTGTAGTTGTTTTTATTTTTTGCTTAAAATTATTCTTTAATATTCTTTTTTTTGTTACTTAACAATACACAGATAAACAACAGTAGAAACTGCAGATTATTAGTTGCTAGTCATTGAAGAGTTCCATTATCTACCCCTTAAGATCTTCATTTGGTATATTTAAGAAAATTGCATACAAACATCCATAAAGCTCGAATGCAGAACCTCTTTTTTGAAGTCGGGTAAATAATGATTTCAAATAATATTATTGCCTATAGAACCCTAAAATGGCGGATAATGAAGTTTCACAGTATGTTCAATAGATGGCGCTACTGGTTATGTTTAATAGGCAAGTATGAAAAATAAATAAAGGTAGAAACAAATTATAGTGCCAAATGTTTTGATTGAGTTTACCTATTATATAACCACACAATATTTGTGAAAAATTATGTTGGTAAATAATGGACACAAAACAAATACAGTTACAAACTATAATTAAAAAAAGGTACACACTTTGACAAGTCACTGCCAAACTTGAAGTCACACTAAATCTTGCTATGGAAAACAAGAGGCCTCACTGGGTTTGCTTTCAAGGTTACTTTGCAATGACACTAGTGTTGCTATAAGGTAAAAACAAAACTGAATTTATCAAATGCTCTACAATAGCTTATATTGAATCAATTTATAAATCCACTCAAAGTTGCAGGCATGATAAGGTATCACAATCAAGATAAACATATCAGTATCTTGGAACAACATTTTTATAATGACTTTAAATAATAAACAATTCATAAAGCAATAAAAGACACTCAAGATATTATAATAAGATTTTTGAAGCAAACTATTTTATTTTATAGTAATATTATGTATTCATAATTAGACAGTAGAACATCTAATTGCTGTAGTTTATAATACCTACCTACTAATTATTTTTAATTAGAATACATATTACATCTCAGAATTATAGATGGCGTTGTATGCACTTACTGAATTTACCATTATACATATTTCATATACTTATAACAAAAGAATTTTACACTGTATTACCCAGTTATTGTTCATTTTCCTGAATTTAAATAATCTAAATAAACCATTTACGCATTGCTTATATAAAGATATATAAAGGCAAAAAGACAATACATACAAAATAAACACATGCACAATATATTATACTAAAATATAATTAAAGCTTAACTGTTAAAAAGGCAATAATTTTATACATTAAGGTGTTCTTAACAAATGCATTAATATCGATCATTTTCAAACAATTATTTGATGAATCATTTTAGGTTTAATTATATTTAGATTGTTTTTAATTCGAATTTTAGTGTCGTCATCCTAGAGGAGTGGACAAGTAACTACCATCGTCCATATCGATTTGTTAGATCTCAGCTGATTATGAATGTTACATAGTAGGTAGATACTTATAATCTAAATAGAAATTGGAAAAAAATCAACACTTAGGTACAATGAAATGAAAAAGTCCGTTTTAAAGCAATTACCTCCTACCCAATAATTTAAATAAATGACGTCGCGCATGTTCCAAATTCAGAAACATATGGCTGTGAGGTTATGTAAGAATTAGGTATTTTACCTTTCGCTACTTCCATATCTAAGTTCGGCTTTGTTATCCACTGACAGAAATTAGAACACATCCAAAGGCTTGTTTTTTAGTTTTTGTAACTCCTCCACTCTCACTTGTCAAACGATAACCAACAAACACAACTATCCCGCGAGCGGCGAGTGCGACACTGGCGCGGGGAGTCTGGCATTCACTAACTATTGAACGCGGGTCAGAAAGCAGGCTCGAGTGTCGAGTGTTGACTACAGACGAAGTGACGTTTACAATCGCGGATCGAGCGGCGCGGCGCGCGGTGCGGCACGACACAACAACGCAGCAAGCCAAGGGCCGAGTAGCAATTAGGGCTGCCAGATTATAAAAATAAACACATAATCTGCATTTATTTTTATATTTTGCTTTGCTTTTATGATTTATCCTATCACTAATTAAAAATAATATCATCACCTATATTAAGATATTTTACTACGTTCCATTATAAAATGAATTCTACACGTAATGGGAAATATTATAATAAAGAGAAGTTCTTTTATGAATGAGCAATATAACTAGATATAGGAAACAACTCATATTTTAAATATTGCAATCGTCAAGAATGAGCGCATATTAAGGTCATAATTTCGTCTCTTTCCGCCGCGCGTTTTAATTCCCCATGACATCGCAAATAAATTATTGCATCTCTTTTTCATTTTTTAACATTGAGCCCTTCTATAGACTTTGAAAGGTTATATCTAAGTGATTTTTGATTGGATTTTCATCATATTTCTGTTTAATGACGAAAAATTTTGATAAATATTTTTAACCGACTTTTCCAAAAAAAGGATGAGGTTCTCAATTCGACGTGTTTTTGTTTTCTTTTTCCTATAATGTTTGTTACCTCAGAACTCGGTTATTAGCCGATCTGAAAAATTCTATTTTATTTGAAAGAATATACTTTCAGATTGGTCCCATAGAGTTTTTTCAAATTGGTTCAGTAGTTGGGTTATTAAATATGTCATTCAAGTAAACTAAATTTAAAAATTTTGCTTTCCTGCGACTTGACCTTTCAGTTATGTTCTTAAAAATATACGTAAAATAAAAAATATGTAAGTTTTGAATACAATAAGTACTTATTGATAAAAAATAATTTCAACTTTACGTGCCCTATCGCCAGTACTACTACTTACATGAAAAGAATTTATAGGAGTCGCAATATCATACTTCCAGTCAGAAATACATTTATACATACACCATATTCGCACTAAACTTACCTAAGTATATAAGTACCTACAAAATTATAGTGATTTCAGGTATTTAATGAATACTCAGTACAATAAATTTTAAATATTCACCCATTTGTATAGTTTCTGAAGTACCAGCTTCATTATCAGGATTCTCTTTCGCTTTGGAGTTTTCATCCATCGTCAGTCGTCACTCGTCACTGTATGTGGCACTTATTAAATTAAATTTATTGTCGCCATAGTGTATTTATTTATTTATATAAATTTTAAAAACTGCGCTATTAATTTTTATGAAAATCTTAAAATAATATTTTTTTGTGTTCACAATTTTGATAGACACTAAACTGTCAAACACTCGCCTGCGACGGATTTTATACCAACGAGTTCGTGTACAAAAGAAGTTTACTTCATGCGCTCACTACAGCTGTTAATGCAACAAGGTGACACACTAAATGGGCATGATTAAAAATCACTAGATACTACGTAGTAGGTACCCACCTAGCTACGTATTATTGTGAGCCAATGAGAAGTAATACTATGTGGGTAGGTACCTACGTGCAATAGATGTATCATTTTACTCACAAATATGATTGGTAAATTAACCTCTAGTTGCAAATCAATATCACAGTCTATAGTAAATGAGTAAGTACACAAATAATTAATAATTCCCTCTAACGAAAACTAAGTAGAATAATAGAATTCTAATTTTATTAATATGTAAATTTTAAATTGGTAGCTGGTAGGTATGCGTTAATGTTTAATTAATTACTTACTCATGTGCCTTAAAAATATATTTTATTTTATGAGAGCAAGACAAACTAATATTTTTCTACCTAGTAAACAAATGACATGACGTGTATATCCAAGTGCGCATGTGCGTATTATTCGATTGAAATGAGAATGTATTTGCGGCGGGAAAATTTATTAACAAACGAATAGACATGCACAAAACCAAGTTTATATAGTATGGCAATACCTATATAATATAATACAATTTCGAGGTCGTCTCAGTTTCATCTGTGATTATTTGGCGGAAAGATTTTATTAGTTTTTGCTCGCGACGTGGTCCACGTTTAGGTCCCTCTCCCGAGCAAACAGCCTTGGGCATTTGTTCCATACATTCACAGTGCACGAACTACATCGGGATATGCAAAGATTTACGAATAATTTCATAGAAAAATCTGTTTTAGATGATGTGGGGAATCAATAATTTTAGTGACACTAAGTATTATTAAATAATATTCACATTATACAAAAATTAAACAACCGTAGTAAAGATAAGATATTAAGTATAGAAATATGGAGTTTAATTTTCTATAATATGTATTATAAATTTCAAATAGATAGCTTCTAAAATACTCTTAGCGCGCCGTTTTGCTGGGGGTAGCGCCTTAAGTCAGTTCCTGACCGTAATAAGTAGGGCCAAAACAGGTGAGGCTAATGTATCTTCTTATTAGTTTTATTTTTCAAATTGTTGCCTATATTTCCGACTAATAGCGCATTTAACCATAAACCCTAGTAACTACTAACGTACAAAAACACAAACAAACAATCTTCAGCTAGAATGTTTGTCCGCTGTATAATAAATACCTACCTCGATAAAAATATTAAATATTATAATAATTACTTCTATAAGGATGATGCCAGAATACATTACAATAAGGGCAATAGGTAGAAAAAAGGCAACGTTTGGGGTTTGGCAGGTGTGCAAGCAGCTTGTGCGTGCGCGGGCGGCATCAGGCGCAAGATCAGGCAGCTGTCGCTCCACGTGCTCAGCAGCTGTCGACCTCACCCTTGTCCCTGTACCTCACCTCCTCAACACAATTGAGTTCGTTCCAATTACATTATAAAAAAATACACATACGACAGGAAATTACTATTTTTGCAAAGACTTGAGAAGCAAGTGCCCACGAAAGCCATACAATTGAACAAACGTCATTTACTGTGATGTTTATTGATAACTAATTGCCTTGGTGGCGTAGTTGTATCAAGTGCTCGTCACGGACTCACGACAACACCGACATCCCGGTTTCAAAACCCTGGTCGGGCAAAGTGCAAATGTGTTTTTCTATCGCGATACCAGAATGGTGCTTGGAATTAATGCCCGATATGACGATAGGCTCGTCAATATCACATTGTGAGTCGGAAAGCGGGCGAATAGTTGATGCTCTGTTCGCAGTTCCGCCTACTCTTTCAGGGGTAGAGACGTGATGTGTGTTTTTCATTGACCACTAACCTTAACGTGGGAACCTTTTACTACATCATCCAACGTCGATTTATACCGCAGATCTATTCTAGTTTGAAAGATATTATGATCTTTAACCTTCATACGTATATATAGGTAATTACTTGGCTGTACCATGTATAACAGGAAATATATTTGGCTGCATGATGAACGCACTTTACTACCGTGTAAATTTAGTACCAAATATAATGTTTGTGTTTGTAATTCAACTACTACTTGCTTTGTATTGCTACAGTTTATGGATTGTAGATTGTTTATGGTGCTTCCTTAAAACTTCGCAAGGAGTATAATAGTCTTCGTTATTGATTTCCCGTCCAGGGAATTGCTGAGGTGCCTTTTTAAAAACTAAATAACGTGACTGTAGGTATGTTATTAATTTGATTAGGATTTTATCTGGACATGCAGATTAACATAGAGATTAACTTGGGCAATACTACCACAAATTGATAACTTGTGAATGAATGGCCAATACACAGAAGACTCGTCTCTTTTTGGTAGATACCTAAGTATATCTGTAGTAGCTATGCGCATGTGGGAAACTCATTCGATTCGACAAGCCTATGACGTAGATCAATCAGGGGTTAGGACTCTGGAGCCTGTAGTTCGTAATTGTACTATATTATGCCAATATATGGATTATGATGTGGGTTATATACATTTAGATTAAGAATAGTCCATAAGTACTTATCTTAACATGTAATTGTTTATTTTCCCTACAAAAAGAAAATAGAGCGAGACAACTACTGGCCGTACGTTCATTTTATTTTTCTCACTCTTTGTAACAATATTTACACGGCATTCTGTACAGGAAGTAACAGTCTCTTATCCGTGTTTATGGTCGAGTAGCATCAACTAGCAAAACGTTCGACGCTGCGCTTAAATTCCTGCGCCGCGCACTTTCATAGCGTGCCCTTACGCTGTCCATGAATGGCTCGCGCGCTGTCCATGAACGGGGCGCACAGTCATTGTGCCGGCAGCAGGACTACAACCAGGGGCCAATTTCCTTCTATACAGGCCTAAATTTATTGTATTTTGATATTCTAAAGCTTTATCTGATAAACGAATCTATGTTACATACTTATAAGAGAGCTTTTATTTAAGTTTCATTAAGTATTAAGTACTTACCTACTTATAATCTAAAGATAGTTCATATAAGTAGTAAACTAAATAGATACTTAATTACAAGTATTTATAAATATGAATGAATATATGAGCTTAGGAAAAGTTCAGATTTAGGCATTGTAAATTAGTGATTCTTTCCAAATAAAATCGTATATGAATGGACTAAGTTAAATTATTTTGGCCGATATGGCAATACACCAGCCGTTTCCATCATCATGGGACATACAATGGAGGCTTGATGAAATCTTAGTGCAGTGTGTACTAGTTGCTCCTCTAGTTAACATTTCGAAGATAAAAGAGTACCTGCATGTAAGTACCTACTTATGCTACAATGAAATAAGTACCTATGATTTCCTTTACCTATGATTTTGAATTATGGAATCTATGATAATTAAAAACAAAAGGTACAATGTTAACAAGTCATCAGCCAAGACAAATAGGTACACTCATCTGTTAGATACATTCCTAGACATTATTCAATTAACCTTTCCTCTTTAACCGTGCTAGAAGTGCAAGGGCATATCAATATAATCTATAATCTAGACTTTTAGATAATTCTAGATTTATTTCCAGTACCTTTAGGTGAATATTCGTTTCTCTTTGACAATCTTAGTGACCCGCCTTAATTAAACACAAAACACTTATCCTCCCTTGATAAAAGCTCTATATCAACAGAAAGATGAACACCACAACATCATTGCAGAATGCAGTATATTAGTTAATTATGTATTAACAATGATTACTAATTTTTATAACTTCTAAAAGTGCATTTCAGTAGTTAATGGTTAACAAAGTGTAGATAGCGAATTTCGCAGGGTGGTATATTAAGGTCAGGTGGGGCAAGTGCGCCGACGGGGTAAGTGCACCTGCCCTAAAAAAATCGAAAACTATTGATGTTATACAATTACCGCAATCTTATATCAATGCTACTAACTGAAATACGGTTCCACTAAAAAACACAAATGGCTCTGTTCATTTTAATACGATTTATTCGCCATTTTATTTTAAGTGTCATTTAGACCTGTAAACAGAGATGACCACGTGAAAGATAACATCAAATATTTCAAGATATGTAACATATTTCTGTAAGCCAGTAAAGTGAGTACATAGTTTAAACCTTTTATTTTAACTTCCTACCTGAATTTTATTTATATATACTAAAATAAAGGTTTTTAGCAATGCGAAAAAATGTACCTCAAAATTGTCGAGTAGGGCAAGTGCGCCACAGTTACTAGTCGTATGGCGCACTTGCCCCTGAACCATATATCACCAACCTTTTTTGAGAATATGTTTTACTAATATGAATTATTATTATTAAAATTTTATACTTAGCATAATTTTAGTACTCAAGGTATTTTGTTTAAAGCCGACTTAAATAAAAGGGCGTATTAGTTAATTCGTCGTATATTTGTTTGTTTTAGATCGTTCGTTTTTACAAAAGAAAAACTGAAATATTTTGGTCTAGAGTAACTTTACGTGAAGAGGTTGCAACTGTTCGATCAGGCACGTTATCTGATTCTAATGCAGCTAAAACATATCAAATGTCATAAGGCCATATTGTAAGTAATTGAGTTATAATGCATTAAAATTGTTAATTCCTACATTTTTATATGTTTATTTTTTTAGTTTTTAGAAATAAAATGGATTTCATATTAAGGCTACCATTTTTTATTATTTTTTAAATATAGCAAAAAATGTGTAAAATGTTTTGAAGCCCTGATGTACAAATATATGGCGCACTTGCCCCGAATTTGATTTAACAGCCATAGTTTGTTATAATATTGAGTGATTAAAATTTATCTAAGAGCAATGCGGGTAAAACTTATTTCTCTATGGACTAAAGTGAGTGTTTTCTTTATAATGTTTCATATTGGCGTTTTTTACACAGGCGCACTTACCCCATTTCCGGAGGCAAGTGCGCCTACTACCATTTTTTTTTATTTTGAGCAAAATAATATTAATTTATTGTCTGATTGCCTTGAATGACTATAGGTCGTTATCACAAAATATTAAATATTCTTAAATTAATAAAATTACATTCTTAAGTCAGCACAAAAAGAAATTATTTTGCATTGAATCCAGCTATGAAAATTTTATGGCGCACTTTCCCCTACTGACCTTAAATATTTGTGCTTAGCCAATGGGATGACCATGGATCAATGTCTTGAGGGTTTTCCCCATCCATTAAATAAACAGGTTAAATTCTAGACTGTAGTATATATATGTACGTATACGAACGTATTCCTTAGTTTTATTGTACTAAGTAATCGTAAATAATCATTTAATTACTGATGACGTATTGAATTGTTCAATAGAACTTGTGCAAGATGTTTTATGACGGATTTACATGCTTGACAAGCCGCGGCAAGCGTCAAGTAAGGTAAAAATTTCGACGAAAGAAGCAAGCATGTTTATTTCTAGTTATAATGTGTACTTTTTTGAGTTTATTTTTCACTTTCCTTTCAAATACCTATCCCAAGATCAGATTTTCATAGAGTCCGTGTTCGCTTTTGCAATAATTTAATATTCTATACTTGAAATCTGTTGTTACTAGCTGAATATTGCAGTATTTACAGAATTGTCATATAAGCGCGCTAGTATGTCGGCTGTGGGCCACATTGTGTTTGCGCGCAGGCGGGCTCGGGGCGTCCAATGGCAGCCCGTAGCGTGGTATGCGGCCTGCTTTTCCCAGAACTCTTCGCTTCGTGCCGCAACCCGCGGGACGGGATCACTTGTTCGAAGTACACGTTTAAAAAGTTTGGTTTTATGTCTACGCATGGCCTGCTTTAAAAATATACGTCAATGATCAAGACTGATTTGGTCGATGCAAATATATTTAGATTTTTTATAAGTGTTTGGTTTAGTGAATGACAGATAATATTTGCCGATAATCGAATGTTCATATTTGCCGAACATCTGAATATATACTTAGTACGTTATTACTGAATATAAAATAGCATTTTGGCAACAATGAAACATTGTACATTCTTAAGTTTTGTCCCATCAAATCAAATAAAATAAAACGTTGCGACATGCAACATAATAATGGCTATGGAATATAACTATTGGCGGAAAAAAATTACAATAATATCTTATCTTAGATAATTAAACATTTCATAATTTATCTACAAAATAGAAAAAAATAATACTAACCAAGATAGTAGTAGCTAATTACCTCTTTTTCGCACGGGTAAAACGCGATTATGGGGGTGACTTGAACTGTTATGTTGTAAGGTAAGTACATTTGATAACCTTGTTGAAGATAAGTTTCTCATTGTATTTTGTAATTATACAAATATTATTAGTTTAATAACATTTTACCCAGATTGGACTCGCTGCATGAGCTAGATAGATCTTTTCAAGTTTAAATTAGAAAACGTCACTAAAATGTACTATTAAATTATTACAATAGACCGTTCTACAATAAGTTATTTTTTCCTACCCAAATCCGTTACATTCCATTCCCCTGAGCCGCAAGCTGGCCGCGGAGCACGAAGCTATCTCGGCGAGATTTCGAAATTCCAAGAAAGGCAGAGCCTTATAAATTATCTCAAAAGCGCCGACGCGGCCCTGCAGCCAGAATGCTTTTTTTACACCACAGGTAGGCTGGCGCTAAGAACACGATGGAATTTATACATCGAACTACCAAATTTGATATTTGAACGTCTAAACATATTGATTGTATGCTTTCTCCAATAATGTTGCTAGCATTTAAATATGTTTTCAAATGGACGTAGCATATCGAAGATTTTCGCAAGAGATTTTGTTATTTTTTTTAATAAGTAATTTTAAATATTAAAGGAGCGCCTTTAGAAAGATTAGATTTAAAAAACAATGACGTTTGACACCAGTATCAAGATGGTTTTCGTACCATTTTAGTGGATGTACCAAGTGCTGTAAAAAGGTGTGTGATCTACGTGTACAACACAATTCTGGGAACATCGGACTATTGGATGCGAGGACATATCCGAGACCCGCAACCCTGAAGGTCGAGTTCACTAATACACAAATAATAGGCTCCATTGTGTGTTCGCTTGGCGCCCATGTCGGCATAGTAAAGCATCCACCGTTCCCGATTTGGAAACGATACCAACATACATCGTGACCCTTTCGCATGCTTTAACGAGAATATCACTGGCCGCTTCGTTAAACAAAAAACGTTTTGCATTTTAACATGGCGGAATTTATGGTAGCAATCGTTATAAAAATAGGACTCTAGTGACTAGCCGAAATTATTTGAGTAGCTTATACAAAACACATGCCAGACGTTAATGTTGCTTAACGCAATCTGAGAGACAACGACGCTTTGGTTCTATTGGTACAAACCATTCTGATCTCAACAGCCTATGGTAATCGGTTGTTATTTCATTGAAATGTATCTCTCGCGGATGGTACTTTGTGGAATTTGGGACACAGAGCTGAGTCATTCGCAATCTAGTCCCTTCCCCATCTGAAGGTTTAATGCAGACTTGATCGCATTAAGGTTATCTAGGCGGTTTTGGCTTGTTTCCTGTTCTGTGATCTATCGAAACATGTATAATCCGCTAGCTAATTTGAACGTAACAGTTTTGATTGTACTTTGGATGCTTGAAAATAATCTTCACGCCTCATCCTCATTTTATTAATTACCTTTAAATTTGATTAAATAATACTTAATATTTTTTTGGAAACCAATGTGTTTTTTTTTTTTGGTAAATATTCAATAACTGTTAGTTTGGCAGTACAGTAACCCTAAAATCAAGGTTAAATATCAAATAAATAATATTAAGAACATGTTCCCTTGCAACCTGTTAAAGGCTGGCATTGGACATCTGATTCTATACCACAATGCCCGCATTTCCAGACCTGATGGACTGGTCACGTCACCTTTATTATATTACTTTTTTCTTTGTTTCATACTTCAAGTAAACCGTTTCATACAAATGTCTGTTATGCGCTACAAAGAAAACAACAACAAAAACCTGTAAGGTTGCAGTTTGTACATATATATTAACAGCAAAGAATGTGCAAGCAATAGGTGTTAATATTAAGATCCGTTAAACTTTCTGGATATTTACGCTGATATCTCCGATATAGGTACTTGTAATTACTTTTTCTTCAAAACCGAATTGATCATCATTAATACATCAATTTAAATCCACAATGACTTTATCAACGTTATGACTTTCACACTGATTATCGAGGAATCCAATGATAATCGCACAATACCCTTGTTGCTCCGGTCTCACATCCTGTAAAAATTATAAATTATCAGTTTTGAGAAACAATAACATATTAGGTATGACATAATATTATTATTATACTACTGCTTGATCTTTCAAATGCGTATGCTGAAAGGCCAGTAGAATTAAAAATAATTTATGTAACAAAATAAATTTATCAAAATTTTTCTTTTAAAATCATTTTAGAACAAATAATATAAACTTATTTTGAATCGAAACAATTCCAAAAACACGTCTGTGTTGTACCGCGGTTAGTTTGCAAGTGACGATGTCAGTGAGTCGAGACTATTACGAGAGTATAACTCTTACTGCTCTGTAAAGTACGAGTCAACATTTTAACTTATACGTTATACATATTAAGCACATTACAGATACTTAGATATTACTTATCCTTCTCATTCAGTGGTTAATAGCAACGAGGTAATACTATGTGAATAATTATTTTACTGAAGTCATGTTACACGTGAAAATCTTTTTAGTAAGTACCCGATTACAATATAAATTTACCCCTGTGCTAAATTTTTCGCTAGTAGAGCCACCGCGTTTTTTGTGTGGTTTGTGTTACGAGTTTTATTAGGTATATAATATGCATTATAACCAGCTGAAACACGCTTTCAGTAGGCCTGGCTTTAGTTATAATTTAAGTCGACATAGAGAACGCCAACCATCTGAGCACTCACTGTCAACTGCTTGAGTACTGTTTTGACTACATCCAAAAGAATTGGAAGTAACCTAATTATGGCTTCATTAAGGACCAACAAAAATCTACACGTATAGGTATAATCTAATCGGCTAGCATAAACAATATTCGAGAACTTCCTTCCTTTAAAAAAAAACACGTCATTTTTGTGTAATACATATCTTTTCCTAAGAAAACTTATACATTTGAATCCTTGAATCACAAGTTTTCCTATTTTATATGTAAATTCCAATGTTTTATGAAATACCTACTACTAAACACCGATTATTGTGGATGACGTCAGTTGAGAGAGGGTATTCATAACTTCTAAAGTCGTATCATGAGATCATTTTCTTCCTCGCTAATTTTATTAAGAGACAAATCAAGATTACTTATAGGTGATGGCTGCTATATATCTCGGTTTACCGGGTGATTTCACGGGCTAAAGACCTCCATTCCTGTCGTAGGCACTGCTTCACTTATAAAACATCCTACTAGATATTGGTACTTTAGGTAACTTATTATAACTGGAAGGATGACGCAACTTGCTTTCATGTTTATAACACTTGAATTAGGTAATAATATCCATGAGCAATAATAATATGTAATACATTATACATAATCAACTTTAGAACATTTAAGTAAATTACATCATTTACTTATGTAATACCATAAAGATAACGTACAACAGTCAAAATACTGAAAAAAATCTTTTATTGATTTTATGTTGTTGTTGATAGAGTCTAATGCGCAGTTTGAACTCGAATCCACAACGCCATCACAGCTTATAAGTTTGGAGGTCGCCCGATTGCCAAATTTGAACGGGTGACGTCATCCCAATTATTTTGAGTAAAGGTTTTGTTTTTTTAACAGCAATACCAGGTATTTACCGACCGTATTACATCAGTTGCATGATGCGGTTTATTTTCATAATCTGTTACTAATATAAACCGATCGATGTATTTCGTTTCATTTTAGAATGTCGCTAAGAAGTGCCTTTAAAAACCAATGAAGCAACTGAGGAAAACGGTCACGTCTTATATTATTATTGTCAACGGACAAAGTCGTCTTGTGTGACACAAAGAGCCTAAGTTACTGAAGATGTGTAGTTTGTAAGTGAATATACATAATTATCTTTTTTATCGATCATATAACAGACATGTCTTTGTAAATAGTTGTCTTAAAAATATTATATTTATTTAAAAAAAATATAATGAGAAGAGTATGAAATCAAATGAATTCAAAAGTTAGTCTGTACGTTATTAACCTGTTGCCGATAAACGTTCACTCTATTATAAAATTAACAGTTGCTTTACTAATTTCAGCAACTGTCAGATGTTGAAGTTATTGTTCAGTTTTGTTATTGAACTGTTAGCTACTGTGTTCACCTTATGTGTAGTAATCATAATTTTAACAGTACTTATAGTGGCAAAGAATATAATAATATTATCATCAAATTATTTCATGACTTCTAGCATTGTGCACTCATACGGGAATTAATTTTATTTTATTTTGCAAATAAATAATTGAGCTGCTCTATACTAAATAGGAAACTAAATGTCACTTTTTTGTATTATACATATACTGTACCGACTTAAAACTAATTATGAAAAAAGCACCACTAGAGTTTATTGACCGTTACTATCCGGTATAAACTGCTTTTTCTGTAGAGTAGAAGTTGACTGAATCTAAAAAAAACTAAACATTTTACCTATTTACACGAATTATTTCATTACACTTCACATGACAGCCGAGAGGTGCTCTGAAAGGTTTAAGAAGAGTCTAGCGTTAAGCCTGACCGGTACCAGACATTGCAGAGTTCATTGTTATTGAATGGAATGCAGTGTCCTACCACGCGACACTAGCTTAGGAATTTCTTCTTACTCCAGGATTTATGTGTAAATTTTGGCAATCAAACAATATAGATCTAATATTTGTAAGCCATAGTATCTACGTAGATATAAATATGTACCTACACATCTTTGGACTCATATTCCCCCAAAAATCATTTTGTGAACCGCTATCGTGCTACTAGTTGGTTTTTACGTAGCAATACTCAGACAGTAGGTAGACACAATAATTGATTAGGCCTTGGGAGTATTACAATCAATAATGATATTGGTACTCGTAGAAATCATATGGCCGAACTCTCACATACTGTACTATTGTGCGTATTATAGTATAGATTAGGGAATATTTTAAGATCGCGAACAAAATTTTTGAGAATTGATAAAACCGAATGTTTTCCGGGGGACCACTATGAGAGCGTTTTAACAAACTACGTAAAAAATACGTAAATCGGCCCACAAATCTCAGAAGAATCGGCGTAAATACATACGTGAATTAATTTGAATTTAATTGAGAACCTCCTGTTTGACGTCGGTTAATAATATAACTGAGTAAATATATTTTGTTTCGAAGTGTATTCACGCATTAGTCGCGGACGTACGCAACGCGTGAGTATCTTGTTTCAGTCCACGACGTTCCACACAGGAGTTACACAATGGATATTGTCTGCTAGGCTGCCGACAAGAATGCCTTCGCAATATGTAAATGATAATAAAACACAGTTCTGCCTTTACAATGTAAACACAGATGTGCAGGGGAAGGATAACTGTGGCGGCTTTTAAAACGACAACTATGCATAATTCTCTAGACCTATGTATTACAGTCTACAAGTAAGCATTTTAATGCGACTAGATTCTGGTTAAGAAAATTATTTAATATTCCTCATATCTACAAAGTGACTTCTACCTAAACTGTACTTAGCTCGGTAGCCCAAAATGCAATTGGACACAAATAACAAAAAAATATTATTGCAATTGCAATACTCACTTATAATTTCTCCCTGGAGGCCGAAGCATGTGAAACTTGGAATTATATGAAAGATTGTTTTTTAGGTAAGAGAAGTGAGTTAATGTATTTTCTGCACATGTTCCTTTAAAATATAAAGTCACATAAACAGGAGGTGCTATTGATATCAAAGATAATACAAAGAAGAGTACGATATAAGCTATAGTTCCACGATTATGGTAATTTATATAGTTCTTCCAAGTCATTGTGATATATTGACATGTCAAAGCTTTATAGATTTTAGCCCAAATGTTGCGGTAATGACATAATATATAATAGATATATCCTATAGACGTACCTATAGATACATATATCCAGTAAGTATAATATGTGAAATTGAGTACCTGCGAATGTGGTAGTAGATCAGTACCATGTCGAAATATATGAGCTGTAACAAATTGTCTAGAGCAATGATAAATGTTTAGAAATGGAAATACGAGTGAATATATTGAAATACATTGGTAAATTAAGTCTAGTTGCGATAGATAAACTTTAATGAACTCAAGTAAGTTATGAATAGTATGTAAGACTCGGAGATAAGTAGTACATCTTCCAAAAAAACGGTCTAGTCGTGGTGAGCCAACTGATGGCTTTCGCAAATCTCGTTCTGAGTAACACCACCTCGTGGCGGATAGAAAGCGTGCGACCTCACTTTCACTCCCTCGCTAGCAATACTTCGACACCAATAGACGAATGAATTATGCTGGATATAATAAAATTATATGTATTAAAAGAGTCAAGAAGCTTATTCCCTCGGTGTAAGAGGTTTTCATATAAAGTCCCTTCCTTGGCTTAGTTGGTTCAAATATTAATAATAAACGTTAAGGTAGATGCTCGATAGTCGATATTCGAAGGACAATCGAACAAACTTTTTTCAATTCAGTGAAATACATTAAAAGGTGATGTGTCCCTGTCTCCTTTGTCAGCCCGGGATTGGAATTTCGGTTGACTTTGTTAATATGATCATTTTACACAGTCCACAGAAATAAATTCGTCAAACCAGAATGCACAGAGATGAAACGTGTGGTAATTCACGTATCAAGTTAAAAACAAAAACATATTATAATAAAAGCGACATAAATTATAATACATTGCTGACTGCTCCGAAATGCCTTAAGTCAAGGCTCTATAGGATGTACAACTCTTTAAAGAGCGATCTCTAGATTTTTTTAGAGTTCTTATAAATCATATTTTGACAACGGGTCTAGAACAAGCCGTGGCCATCAACGACAAGCGACTTCATCAAAGTTCCATTCGAGATATCTAATGTAAATTTTGCGCGGCTTATCAACTGAATAAATAAATATTGGATACTTCAGACGTCATTCATCGAACTCGTCAAGTCAATTTAGCTGGTGTCAATTGATTTCCAATAACTGTTTACAATTGAGCCAGGCGAGGCATGCGGGGCCCGCTCAATTGTTTAATCAACAATCGACTGGAACAATTTGTGACGCCATTAAAAGTTTATAAAATAAAACGACTTGCACACTCTACGGGTGGTCTCCAATCTAAGGACTAAACAGGAAAAGTGCAAGATTATACACTTTATGAAAACGATTTCAAACTATCATAAGGTCGAATTTCGTAACATGTAAGTTAAATCGGATTCATAAAAAATTACGAAATTAAATATAAATACTAATGGGCTAAATAAACGAGATCCACATGTTTGCTTATTTTCTACGGTATTCATATTTTTCCTTGTAGTTTTTAAGTGCGTTTGCACTTTGCTGCTTCCACGATGCGCGGCTTTGGCTGGATCTATATCAGAGGTTAGCCATCTATTATTGGATATAGATACTACAGATGTTATAAGTATTATTAAAAAGAATTAAAAACGTAAGACTCCGATGTATGTACTAGGTTTTTTGTATTAAGTGCTTGCAAACTTACCTACATTTGTATTGTCAGGATGTACGGCACAGTGGAGCGAGACGGTTGCGCACCGTGGCATGGAACAGTCTCGACGTTAAAGAGTGTAAGTACATACATCTGTTGCGCATTATGCATCTTATTTCAAAGCCTTAAAAGCCAAAATAATTCATGCATAAAAACCATTTGTTATTTGGTGTATGTTCAGTTGTAGACTGAAACTACATTGAATTTTATTACAATGGTTGTAGATTCATATTGGTTTGAAGGTAGGGAACGCTTATAATGTTTTAAAATGTTCTGATCTAATTCCATGAACCGCTTCCGCCGCTGCTCCTTCCGTCTCGGGTTGCTGGCTGCGAACATTCTTGAGCCGGACACCGGACCTGGCCCAAGAATGCCGCCCAGACCGGGACTCGCTGATGGAATGATAGCTTAATGCACCATCAAGTCGACCCTCTGTGGTATTTCTCCTAAGATAACCAAGGCTGTTGCACGATCATGTGACTGCTTAGTGTTCTATAGTTTGTGTATGATCTGGAAATATTCTTATACAATGATATCTTAACGAATCATATTGTATGAAGCATTGAAAAAGTTCATGTTATCGTTCAATCTTAGTTATTTAAATGTATTTTTTTTGATTTCACCAAAATTCTTGTTAATGTTACCTACGTGTATTGAAGAGAAATGTAGATACCTAACCGTTAAAATTTTCCTTATAATTCCACGAGCATAAAACTCAAATAGTTTTTGCTGCACGACTAGATTTCTTGCTTTCCAGTTAAGATATTATACCTATGCAATATGCCGCCAAAGCTGCGCCAGTGGTAATATCACTATTAATATCTATACAGAGTCGCAGGAAATCACAGTTTTTATTCGCCTGGACCGTGAGAAAGATTATGGGATGCGGTCACATGACTCGGATCCATTCACGGAATACGATTCATTCGGTCCCACGCACATATGTGCTCCATATGTTAAACTATATAATACCCCCTACTAAAGGTTCGTATAGATTTGGATTTCGAGTTAAAAGAGAGAATATTATCACCATTTTCATTGGTGTAGGTCTACTTATAGTTTGGAGGTAAATAAAAATACTGTAATATATATTTGTTTAATACAAACCTAATTTGTTTAAATAACTAAGCTAATAAAGAAGAGCGAAAATAGCGATATTTAGGGAGTTAAAAAAACTCTGTGACATTTACGATTATTTAAATGTATTTTGCCATAGTTTAAAATATTTTAGTGAATGTGTGTCATTTACAAAACCTAAGCTTTAAGTTTGGTGGTCCGTTGTTGAGCTTAAAATAGCATAATTTATGTGTTTATTTAAATACTCAATTATTTATTTGTGTTGGTCAAAATACAGTAATTATAAGTTGATATTAAAATATTCTTGTATGCCAATAATAATCTATCGATACACAAGCAAAGTTATTATACTTTTCTAAGCTATGTGTATTTGTTGTTATTTCTGGGTATTTAATAAACAATTTAGGTTTTTTTTAATTATTCAATGATATTTTTAGTTTGTTTCATGTTATTAAATAACAGTCATTAGCCATATTATACTACTTATAATAAATTTTCCAAATCCAAATAAAATTTAAAAATTATGATGCACATAACATATATTTTGATCCGTCTCGTTTTCATATTTTCATACGAGTATTTACATATAACATTTTCGAAAGGGTAAAACTACAGTGCATTCTAAGGTGTTAGAATAATCCGTAACCATAAAAGTAAAATTTCGAAGAATAGGTACATTTTTGAAATTATTTTACGTTAATAATATCTTCTCCATCTTACTTAAACGGCGATTTACTTGTACTAGACCCTAGACACAAAAAAAAATCTTAATAAACAGCTTTGTTTGTAACATATACACTATAGTTCGGCCTGTCTGGCCTTCTGCTCTGTCTTTGTTTGTAACATATACACTATAGATCGAACGATTTTTATCCGTTCTTTAACGACAAATAATTGTATGCGTAAAGATCAGATCTCAGGGAATATAGGTGTTTGGACAAATTTTAATAACCAAGTCACAAGATTTATTTCCTTTACGATACTGTATGACTTCAAAATTAAATGAAAACCGTAAATACTACATTTAAATTAGGCCTCATTAGTCGACTCCCGTTTATAAAGGATATTTCCTTATTTACTTAATGTGATAATAACAATACATTTGGATTATTGAGAAACGCACAAACATCGTTAATATATTTACCAGTCTACTTATCTTATCTACAGTTAAACAGATTTCTCAATGACAGATATTCATGTGTGTTATGGGAACAGTTTTTTGGGAGCGTAGGTAACGGTTTTTGTATTATTTTTTGTCACTTTTGTCCGTGTGAAGGGATCCATTGAGATGGATCCAACATGCGCGTGGAACGTCCAATAAATGTAGAACTATGGTATTGTATTCAGAGACTCCTTTAAGATCATATATTGAATCATATTTAAGGGGCGAGGGAGGTCTTTTATGATTTGTAATATCAAGTCTTCAATGGACTCCTTCTGAGAACCTTCTTTCTTACAAAACATTGTTGGCTATTTTCACACGCAACGTTTCTTCGTGTTGTGTAAGCCTGAGAAAATTATTTCCTCATGTGAGAAAACGCGATGATTCATAGTCGCAGATTAATGTTTTATGATGGGGGTGAGTAAGTACCTATTATCTATTATAAGTAATTCGCAGATATCATACCCCGGCTATGCCAAATATTTCCATATTAAAATGAGCAAAATAAAAGACGGACTCACTGGTTTTTCAGAATGATAGTTTCTAGTTTGTACCATTATTTATAAATTCAATAAAAGGTATCATAATACATTTATTTTTCGTGTCGTACAATGGTAATATGTTATAAAAGAGTAAAATCTATAATTACAACATAAGTTAATTACTTAATTGTGTCGAGTTGGTAGACAAGTTCTTAGGTATTGAAAAACATTTAATTATCATTTCGTGGCTTTGTTAGTGCCGTCAATATAATGTGTTTGGTAACAAAACACAATAGGTATTAGGTACCTAGATTAACGTAGTATTAAGCATAATGAAATAAAACGATATCTAATCCAATTTTGGAAAGTTTACGAATATAATGACACAATAAGATAGAATATTTTTAAAGTAAATCTAGAATATAAAAATAAAAACACTTTTATAATGAAATAGTTGGTTTTAGTGCTTTTTTATTATAGTAGGTATATATATTTCAAATTTTACAAGTAATATTGATATCTTTGAGGAGATAAGCATAAATATAACAATGTTAATTTCGTTGCAAAACCATTTTGGCTTTATCGAGACCTCTAAAACCATAACATTTACATCATAAACTTGTAACTACAAAAAATATGCGTACCTTCTTTTACACTACACCTTCTTTTGTTTAAACGTCACGAACTTTGGTTCTTAGAAAATTGAGACCGCTTCATAAAATAAATATTATTGATTTCAGTCTAATGATCGTTGCATTTTGGCCCAGTAATAAAGAAACTGTTGCCGAGGCATAATATGACTTTCACTCTTGGCACCTCCTCAGAACAATAAGTAAAGGCCAACGCCTATCGACGTTACTTAACTACGTTTTGATTTTTAACTGTTACTCACAGAATTCGCAAAGAAACTGACCGAACTGCAAGAACTAGGAAATGTCATTAGAAAAAGTTTATGTTGTTCATGACCTTTCGGTCGGTATGTGGGTGCGCTGTACGCCGCACCAGGCGTTCTCACGGGAACGCGCGGTGATTGCACCGCATTACTGCACTGGGTCGCTGCGACCGGCGCTACACGCCCAGCGACACTGGATATGCCATAACCACGGAATACTTGCAATTTAAATATTGGCTTTAATAGAATAAAATGCTTAAGTTTTGATAGTTTCAATAGAGTTCATTTAGAAGGAATACTTATTTTGCTGTGAAACTGTGAGCAATATGGGTTATTATTTTAGGTTGTGATCTAATCTTAGACAAAGTATTAATTTTAGTGTGATATATTTTTTAAAATATGCCGTATCCATATCACATTTTGATTCATAATTTCGATATCGTGCGACTTTTCTCATTGGAGCGCGCGACCGCGACTCGTTTCCAATCAACGATGGAATGCGTCGAGTTTTTGGTGGCGACTGCTTTACCGCCACGGGAAGATCGAGTTTTTATCCCGAACTAACATGGGATGAACTACTCAATTCATAACGAGGACGTTTTACTTCCTTGACGGTTTGTCCATGATTCTTACAAGGACATAATTCTTTAACTCATACGTTATTCTTACAACTCTAAGAAATCTACGATGATAACTAGGGGATTACTTACTGAAGCTAAGTTTGATATTATCATTCTTCTGAGTCAGTTTTCCTATGTCACTGTTAGTTATGTAAGAAAAATATGTAGTCTCATAATGTATTGTAAAAAAATCGCAAAGTTCTTAAGATGCATCTCAGCCTTATACGTAGTGGACTTTAATAAATAAATAAGCTTATGTAATATACTAATATAATTACTGCACAACTATATTTTTTGATAGATGTAGGAAAATTCTATGTACAATTGCTGTAGTAAAAAAACAAAACTAAATGGTCGTGACCTCCTTGGTCGAGAATAATCAAGAGAAGACAATATAGAACCAATTAGTAGGATCCTTTCGTTAAACAAGCTGCCAAATAACGCATTTATTCTATTCTATCTAAATAAAATTAGATGCATATTTAAATAACATTCAAAATTCGGCAAATAAAGTCACTCAGTTAAACAGGAAATGTGCAAATGACTGCTTATAGGAAAAACCCCTCAAACCAGTTTGGTAATAAGCGATCGTCAAACGTTAAACACAGCAATAAATATAAAATGTATATTCCTATATCATTGAATTCACCCATGAATATCACAAAGATAAAATGTAATGAATAAAAAATAATTTATGTTTTAATTAGTGATTTATTAATTTATACTGCTGTTTACAAGAGCTCATCTGTTAAGTACCTTCTAATTATAATAAAATAATATAAGTACCTACGTACATGAATTCCACTTTTGTTATTATATCATGAGATAGGTAAGACGGATTAAAAAATGTGTTAATAAAATTAATATATTTTCAATATAATACAGATAATTCAAACAGATGGGAGCAACATATTCCTTTACAAATCGAGAACGTTTGCTGGCTTTAGTTTGTTCTTCTCCTTATAACAGTACCGATATTTGCAATAGATATAAATATTATTTAATCTCTAAACTCCGATAAATTACGCAAAAAGATACCGCTCCCGCATTGGTGCAGAAGTTCTGCTATAGAGCTTGCAACCATCGATTTTGCAACAAAGTTGTGAATCTTGAGCAAAAACTTCTTGAGAAATATTGCCGTGAGATAATCATTTTGTAAATAAAGATCTTTGACAGTCTTGCAGTGACTCCGGTATTCTCAAACAATTCTAAGAGATTTCATAGATTTCTTCCAATCACAACGCCCCATTCTATCTTATGCCTACGCACTGCGAAGGCGTAGAGGCGCTGTAATTGGCTAAAATTTAAATACATCTTTACTTCAGTTCAGTGTCTGATAAACAAAATAGAGAAAACTATGAAATCCCCGACACCGCGTTCAGGCGCAATATTCGTCCTTATAATATTTGTGAAAAAACAGCTTTGATAAAATTAACTTGTAGTTGGTTTATGATAACGTATTGCCGTAAATAAGATGATAATTAACTATATACAGAATTTGAGGAATGGTTTTTAAATTATTTAGTTACTTACTGCATTTGCAGAAACCTTAATTCCCATTTGCTTAAAACTACGTCATGGTAGTATTGGCACATATTTAATTAATGATACTGTGTAAATGTAATTGCATCATTTATTGTTTCGTATATTGTATATTGTAGTAGTCAATTACAAGAGAGTTTAATTAAATAGATTCCGTTTAATTTGCTTACCTTTCATCTTTGGGTACAAGTGT
The DNA here is from genome assembly GCF_014839805.1 of Manduca sexta. NCBI lineage: Eukaryota > Metazoa > Arthropoda > Insecta > Lepidoptera > Sphingidae > Manduca > Manduca sexta. Next base: position 7,355,968 of record NC_051133.1, on the reverse strand, counting down.
TTGAATGCTTATATTACATGCACAATAACCGAAATCACAATAAGGACAAACCAATCTGGAAAAAATAAAGCGTTATTCAAAAAATAATTTAACCTCAAAGCGTTTTAAAAATAGCAATTAGTGTAAGTACCTAACAAGAGTTTCCTTAAAGTTGTTTGTATTCGCGTCGGGGTCTGCTGGCGCACCACGCCGTGATAACATATTATACCTACAAAATTCTATTTCAAACTTATATTTCCTGTTTGGTATGATCAGGGAATAAGGGAATACAATATTAATTTCAATATATTTATATATGCCAAAAATAATTCTAATACCAGAATAGGTTTACAATATTACTCATATAATTTATAATGATTCAGAGATTTTAGACAAAACAAAAACTAATTGGTTAGCAAGCAGATTAGCAAATTAAAATGCCAAATCCACAAAAAACATAAAAATTCTGTATTATAATTATTGTCGGTATTTTTGTGAATCCCCAGTATATTTTCTAAAATGGTTATCACGCCTACGTTAATGCTTGGAGACCTTTTAACATGCCCCCTTCACAACACGAACTTATCAGTTAAACGTTGCGGTGCTGGTATCGTTGCCAACACCAGTGCGAGTACTGATAACCCACTTGGAGCCGTTATCGTCATTCGATAGTTATGTCATGTAATTGGACCATTTGAAAAATAAGTTCATAATGAATATTAAGCTCAACGATATATTTTTTATTTGTAGCTGCATCAATGAAACTGGGTTTAGATTTAAGTATTGTAATTCTCCAATTAGAATCCCAGCTCCGGTCTAATTATTTTACAATGTCTTATATTCTTTAAAGTTATACACGGTCGTAATAAGATTCCACAGAAATAGGGAAGATTATAAAAATAATGACTCAAAATAATTATAATGTATCATTGTGTGTATTTTAAAACAATATCTCTAAACTATTTTGTCTCTGCGTCATGTGTTCTAGAGTTGCCACTTTAGTGCACACACACAAAGCGGGCGCGAACGTTTACATACCTACAGCCGTATTAATAAATCCAACTCAGTTTCGCTCTCAAGCGCGATATCAGCCGAGACGCTGTTAAACGAAGAACGACATCACAAGGTAGTCGCTATTTATGAAACCCATGTTAACTACTTGTCATTGTTATGAGTGGTATGAGGTGTTAGCATCACCTCAAACCTCAATACCCGCGCGCCCGCATCCGGGCACTCGCAAGCACTTGCACTGTATGTTTGTGCACAAAATTATTTTTTAAATTCTCATGTAATTACTATAGGCCCTAGGCTATAAAACCAGTGAAGGATTAAATCCACAGGTTAAGGAATAATAAATTAAGTGAATATCTCGCAGCGAAAACACATGTGTTGCTGGATACTAGAATTTGCTCGGTGATGAAAGATTAACACTCTAATCCAGTGTATCCCAAAGAGGGCGATAAGGCCTCTTTGTGGACGCCGAAGGCTTGCAGGGGGCGGTAGAGGGTCTAGACGAAATTGGAGGGCGATGTAGAGATATCAATTTCTTCTAAATCCGTTCTGTAATCTAGCTGAGAGAGCGTTATCAAACAAACACACACTTTTGCATTTATATTAGTAAAGAGGTAAGTGTAAACTTAGAAAAGGGATAAGACTCATATAACACAACAGGAGATCATGTCACTCTTGGATATAGATTTATTCAATACCCCTTCGAAAAAACTGAAGCAGCTACTTGCGAGTTATTTTTTCAAAAACTTATTATAATCTTACTTCCATTTACTAGTTAGCAGGCCATAGTATTTCCCATTTTTAGATTATATAAGTTAGTAGTGGAAACTTGTAATTGGCCTTCTTTAACTGTATCTTTTTCTATGAGTTGTACTAGCTGTAAATTTCCTAAATAAAGTAAAGTATTTTAAATAAAGTAATGTCGGGGGGTGCTAGAATATAATTGATTTTCAAAGTGGACAGTAATCGAAAATAAGTTTGAGAATCTCTGCACTAATCTCTATTACATTAGGTGACAAAGATAAACTCAACGAACCGAGCTTGCCACTCCAAGAGTATAAACATGAGCTTACGTTGTGTTTTGTGTACCTCGATCGTTTAGCCTTATAAATACGATCTAAATCTGATTTACTAAATTATGTATTATTTTACCTCCTATAAAAGTCTTATATAAAATATTTCGAGTTAAGAATTAAAAGTTTAATTAAAATACATTTAATAAGATGTTTAATATTTCTTTATGTTTGATAATTGGTATACCTATTTATAAAGGTTTGCAAAGTTTTTAATGACTCGAATTCTTACTTAAGAATGTTGATGTACTGGTTAGTTGCACAGTGGCGTTTAATGGCAGGTGAATGTATGTTATGAAAACGAGTATCAAAATCTTTACAAAACTAACTTTATAATAAAATTATAACAGCCAGATGTTTGTAGATTATAGATATTGTAGAAAACCTAAAATGGGGGCCTGTAATAAAGCAACAGAAGGCAAAACAACAGTTTTTAGAATTTTTGTCTGTCTGTATGTTCGTAGACGTATCACGCAAAAACTACAGCATGTAATTTAATGCAGTTTTCACCAATAAATAACTAGAGTTCTACCCTTAATTATAGATTTAATTTTATCTCGTGAAAATATAAAGCGGTACTTTTATTTTGGAAAAGCATTTTGAACCAAAAGGCAGTATAGGATATAGGATATATAAATTATAACACATGAAGAACTCATCACCATACTCTTAGAAATATCAATGAAATCACATAGGTATTTCGCAGGTACCAGGTAGATTGAAAACAATTTTGTTAAATGTCAGAAGAATCTAACGGAGTGGCCTCTTTATCGCAGGTCTATTTGGTATAGAGTCATGCCAAAAAAGTTAGCGGATGTCTACGAAACGGTTGTTGACCTCGAACTAAACCATGTCTATGCAATAAACTGATATGAGTCATTTAATTGTAAGATTAGTTAAAATTTCCGTTGGTATATAAACAGGACCATTCAGTTTAAGTGATGTTTGTTCCAAATTAAAAGCAATATTCATTGCAAGACTCGAATGTTTCGTGGTTTTAAATAACTTAGGTATTGAGGTTGAAATCAACATTAGCGTTTCATTCTATTTCAGTATGCATGTGAGACGGAATAATAATAGATATTTACTTGTGCAACTTGAAGATAAAGCTAAACTTGTTCATGATTCCATAAAAAGTTATGCGTCGTACACGGCGCGAGAGGTTGAATTAGATGCAAATTAAATAATGGCAGAAATCCACCTACATAAGATCGCCAGGTCCAATTGTGGAGTTGTGTCAGGGCTGCAGATGCCTGTTTATTTTAGTCGCATGACTCGAAGGCATGACGAGGCGCCATGAGATCACCAGTTCTCATTATTGATCAAGTGCTGCGCAGCGTTTGGTGAAAAGGGAATTAAAAAATCAACCCCACTTGAAAAATAATCATTTGGACGCTCGTTAGATGTGAAACTTTGGTTAATTAAACTATATTATCTCAATCAAGCGAATGCGATTACAATGCATTTAGAGACAAAAAGGATCTTTAATACATTTTAAAGATGTCGATAAAGCAGGTTTCTGAAGATTTATATTCGAAATACATGAATCATTTGATATCTTAAGAAGTGATGTTATTAGTTTTGACACGATCGTTGTCTCATTATCCGAGACGAATGCTTTATGATGAAACATCAAACACGCGTGTAATATTAGTGTTTTAAAATTATTTTTCATATTCCATACACAAGTGGAGCTATAACCAAGTTAGCTTATTTTATGGATTTAGCAATAAAATGATGTAAGCATTCCTTGAAGGCACCCATATGCCATAAAATGGGTGTAAAACTAAAACAGTGGTCCCCCGCAGAATATAAAAAGTGGCAACGTCTACATTTTATAATTGCTTTCCCAAGCCTTTTGTACTTTTATGAGCAATACAACTATGATTATTATAAAGATGGTGGTTTCTCGATACTTATTTTTTATGGCATTAATATTTATACACGTTCATGGTAATTAAAATACACAAGTCGTTTATTCTTGTCTACACTAATAATAATCTCTTAAAGTATATTAACAAGTTTTTGTATCAGCAGTCCAACTATTGTCAAATGAATATCTTTCTATTCATAATCGATCAACATCTATAGTAAACACTTCAATGCCAGAAAGCATAGAGTGTGGCGTAGTTAAAGAGATAAATATTTATTTGACGTAGTTAAAGAGAAAAATATTTATGTGGCGTAATTAAAGAGAAAAATATTTATTTGACGTTGGGGGCTCTCTTATACAAAAATAAAAGGAAAATGTTACTACACATGAATTTCCTGAGACTAAGTAACATTTAAACGAATTGGCCCATTCGTTTCGTAGACAAAACTAGCTAATATCATGCCTCTATCACGTGACAACCAATGTAGATAACCTACCAATTTAGCTATTATATATCAACAAATCCGAATAAACGACTACAGGGTCCACAGTCCACATCTGGCCTCTATCAAGTCGAAACTTGTCTAACACACGTGTAAATAACAAGGGGTCACACATTTTGTATACTATTTAAACTTTTCTCTTCCCATTATTCCTCTCCCTAATACTGGGCCCGTACCAAATTACGTATTAATACATGCAATCCAGTTTCCATTCATATTTAATTCAATGTTTTGTTAGCAGACCTTTTTAGAGCAACTACTGCGTGCCAGATGGGTGTTGGATTGAGAAATTATAATAGCGAACTGGTGTGAACCCGTTTCAGTTGTGTACATCCATTGACTAAATTACTGTTTGATTCGGTATAATAATAATATTCCCGAAATATCAACGGAAATTCTCATCCTGCGACGGGTTTTTGTACACTTAAGTATAATCTTTATGTCCTTGTACGTCAGGTCAATGTCACTAATTTTTGCGTCGAAATACGAGTACGTCAGACATCGTTTTTGTTTAGTTAGGATTGAAGGCGTGTAGCGCGTGAGGGAAGTATCTAGTCACACATAGTAGGTAAAGTTTGGTAGAGTTGTACCTCAGTTCGTGCCCACGCTTCGATTAACGTCACCATCGTTTTCCATTGTGTCGTGACGCGTGACTCGACAGTAGCTTAATAAAATACTAATTACCCAACCGCATAATTATTGTGTACAAACACCGCGGCTATACATAATATTCCGTGTTAAAATTTTCTACTTGTACGTTCTGTTTCTCAATAATGTTGCAATGTGTTATGTGATCATCGGTTTTTGGATAAAGTAAGATATCTATGTTTCAAAACATAGTTATACAATTAGTATGGGTATGTAATACGAAGGGGTGGACAAAGTAGTAGTGTGCCGACATTTCAGAAACGGTACTTGACATTTCAAGGTAGAGGCGAGGTTTTGGGCATATATCCAAAAATTGTTCCTTTCTCAAGAATCTCTCACAAATTATCAAGAATGGAATCCAGGGCATCGCAGTATATATTCGATAATTTAAGTATTTTCGCAAATATGTTTTAATATTTACAAGTATTATTATCAACAAAAACCCGGCACGTCACAATAGACTCTGGAATTTCCATATACCCATCTGGAATAGGTACATGAGTAATTCAAATAACCGATAAATCATAATTATTTACCTATATCTATACATTGTATAATAATATTAAATAAAAATTAATGGGTCGTATTCTAGTAATGTCAATGTGATTCAAGTTGGTAAAGAATACACTTACTTTTTGCAGACCAGCTTGGTAAATCAGCGGTTTGAGTTCTAAACATATTCCTTAAAAGATATGGGAAGCCTTTACTATATTTTATGCATGGTAAAAGCTCTTACAAATATTAACACCGCTGTATCAAAGAGCACTTACCCATAATATAATACATGATGAATTCCCAAAATAATAGAAAATGAATTAGCTTCATTCTTAGAGGTGTACCGATAGAGCGGTTGGTCCCATTCCATGGGCTCCGTGGCGAGATAACGGGTTCTGACGTCGCTCTTGCAAATGCTGTATTTACTGCTACATACTGTGTGTTGCCATTGAAAACATTTCGGCGAAAATTTACAGTAAGTATATAACCACCAAAAATATTTTTATACCTGTCTTTGTAAGTGATTTTAACAGTTACATACTGATTCGTTTAAAATAATAAAAGCAACAGCTTATTTAAACATAAAATATGTTAATATTATCAAAGTAAAATGCCAGAGATAATATTTGTGGGCCGTAAAACCATATGTTTAGTGGTATCAAACCGCACTTCCCGCCGTCCTTTGGGTCGAAAGCCGAGCGGCAAACGTATAAGTTTGCGTTTTTGTACACACTAGCAATTATTTCATCGAAACCATGGACGTTGGCGTGGAGTTGCGTTAAAAAGCAACCGTGGCCATAAGCGGTGTGTGTGAAATGGCAGACCGCAACATTCCCAGTGTTCAAACGAAGCCACTTGCGGCGATCAGCGACAGACGTCCGTTTATGCCGAGGACGATCGCGAAGGAATGTGGACCGCACTTATACTGTGCGTGGAACACGCGACGAGTGCCAGGAGACTTGGAGGGAAACACTTTGCTAACTAAGTAAATGAAAATTTCTCACCATTAAAGCCTTTGTGCAAAGGAAACGTTAACAGTCAGTGCTGAAATTTAAAAGTCTGGTCTTTACATTGTAACATGCAAATAAGTGAACTCAAAAAGTGTTAAAAAGAGCTTAATGTTTTTCAGTTTTTTTAATATTCATATATTTGGAATTATGTTTGTAACCGTCAAGATATTACGAAATTAAGGCAATTACAAAAAATATTAAGACTTACACTCTGCCACATCGATTGAGATTAAATAATAGTCAAATAGTTCACAAGATGATCAAAAGGTGTTAAAAGACCTATCCACGCTACGACCTCAGTGATTTGTCTAAGAGGTTTTTGGGTAACTGCTACGCATCCCTATACCAAACGTAAACTAAGCAGTCATCTAATATGGCCTGGTCTAATATCTTGACCGGTTTCCCAATTTTGCAACAAATTTATTGTTTTGTTTGTAGTGCAAAATGTTTAGTCTTTGGTTGCTCGGCAAAAAACAAAAACTCTATCTGTTATAACTGAAGTTTCAGACTAGTTGATTACGACATTGATGCTGGTGTCAAGAAATGGCGTGATATAAAGTATTTTTCATGGTGCTATCTTCTCTGACTGGCGCAACATCTGAAAGCAATAAAACCACTACTTCGGTCAAGTTGCACTTTTCCTATATACGATTGGGCCACAGTGAAGCTATTGAACAACAAAAGTTTTGTTATATTTTACGAATTTGAATACAAAAAAATATTAGAGACTGATAAAATTTCCACGTGACATTGTATTTCATGACTTATATTGCAACATTGATATGAAAATACCGAATAACCTAATTTGAGAGATAAATTTCAGTCAAGGTCCTATCGCTTGCGCCAGAAGAAAGAGTGACTCGCCTCGACGCTAAGCGACAGCGCATCATTGCCAACATATGTACATAAATGACTACTTAAACTTATTTGCTTACGAAATATTTTATATAGCAAATGACCAACAATATTGCAGTGAAGGAGTCATTATTCTTGCTTGAATGATGAATTGTGCATCTTGCGCGGTAAATAAGATAAACATGTAGAAGCAGCAATGGCGCGTAATAATAGAACTATAGGGTTGCACAAGAAATTCTTTGGATACTGAACGATAAGATGTGTGGTGATTAGTCGTATAATCTTCTAGTGGAAAAACTCACGCGAAAGTACTTACTGGGTGTTAGATGACTTAACATCTAAGTAATTTCTCGACTTTACAAGCGTAGTGTAAAACTACTTAGCGCTTTGTCACATAAATTTCTTATTTTTGTCTAATTTTCGTTGGCTGGTTGTACTTACATGTACCTATAATTATACTTTTTATTCCCAAAGAGGTAGCCAGAGGCGGATATATTGCAATCATATTGCGCTGAGCTTACATGAAACTAAACTCATAACATGATTAAATACCATTGGACTACCTCTACGTAATAAGACAAACGATAATTTTCAGATCATGTGTTTATTTTATAAATGCATAGCACTCACTTAATGTTATTTAGGTATTTGTATACGCAAGCCGTCATTACGTCGTCGAGCGATCTTTGGATGCGGGGTTCAATAAAGTCCCCTCTTTTATCATAAAGTCGTTCTTCACGCACTTGCGGTTTCAACAGCCATGTATCCATCAAACACACATCATATAAAAATAATCTAGTGCATAAACACTGTTATGTTGATGTTTACACATTGTACTAAATCGTAACGGTTTTAGATTGAGCTGTGCGTGCTAAAATGCGGCCGATCGATTCGGAACCATATTGCTTACAACCGACAAACATGCAATACAACAATGCTCGAGAATGTTAAAGCAATTTTGAAATAGATTTTTAAATTATTCTGCGGAAGTCATAATTCGCAAACAATGGGTATGTTTTCTGCTTTTGTAAAATCGTAAAGCGTAGTTGTTTTTGTATACTGGATATCGAAATGTATTTTTTACAAGTGGAGCTGTTTGTTAGCCTGATTGAAAACTGCCACGTCTACCCAGTACCTCTAAGGCGCCTCAACGAGCAAACGACCTTAAGCAATTCGTTCCATACTCGGTGGCGCGCGAGTTTCAGGCGGGAATTTGCGAAGAATTACAAATGATTTCTTAACAAAATCAATTTTAGGTCTTTTTGAAAATTTATAACATCAATAATGTGGAACACATGGTGGCATTCCACCACCAAATTAAAATGATGTGTACTTTTAATAGGAGATGCACGGAATGAAAAATTTTAGTGGCGTTTACATCCTGAAATTAACGAAACAACATCCGCATTAAGAATAAAAATTAAATAACCAGAGTAAAGATAACATATTGTAGAAATTTGATATGTGAGTAATTTCGAATAGATAACTTCTAATAATATGATTAGTAGCCCGTATTACTGAGGGAAACTTGCCTTAAACATAACCGATGACAAAATCAACAAAACTCAACTGGATGCGTTGCGCTTACCACCCTGGGATATCAGTAGGCCTATACACTAAGGGAAAGCCCCTTAAGGCCCCGTAATTACCTACAATAATAATTTTATTATCCTTAACACTGTTAGAGGCAGAAATAGACATGGCTGTGGCAATTACTGAGATAGATCCCCGCATACACGTCATTAACAAAGAGCAGGAATATTATATGCTAATTTTAGCTGTTTTAATAACGAACCTGGTGTAAATTCTATATTTTTTTTTACTAATATTTAGTTCAATTTACAGTTTTGTTCCAAAAATATTTTACAACACTGTCATATTTTCTGTACCTATTATGTCCTCAAAATAAACAACAATATGAGTGCTATTTGTTCTCTGTTAACAAATAGGAAAGGTTTACGACTTATTATTTACTTACAATAGGCACAAGCAGTAACCATAAAACAAATAGTATAACTGTTACCTACCCTGCTACGTTAAAATGTCGCGATGTCGCGGACGCTGGATCTGTGGTATTAAATCCACACCATTTATTCAGTGGTGAGATCACGTGGTGTCAACGTGTATTCAATCACTCTATTGAACCATCGCTCGTGCATTGTATACTTGTAAATGACAGCGATTTATTTCCGACCCAGGCCCAGCCCAGTACGGTCTTAACACTGCTACATAACGTTCGTACACATGAATTTTATTTTTCCCACATACCAATCAGCAAATTATTTTAATTGCGACTGTTATTTACCACATGCAAATTCAATTTGAAATTATACGGAGCGTGTCCTCATTTATTTCAAATGAGCTCTTTAGCGATGTTTTTGGTTCTTTTGGCCATCATACTATGGCTTTCTGCAAATGTTTCTAATTGACAATTATCAGCATGTGGCCATAAAGTATAGGAACAGTAAAAGGATATATTGTTAATCGTCTCTTATTGTTTGTGTGACAAACAATGCGTTTCTGCACGATAACATTCGAACGATAGGGACGTTGGAACGTTATCAAAGGGCTAGTGCAGAGAAATGTCGAATCGATCATTGACCCCGGAGAAACGTTTGTACGATAACCCTCCATTGTGCGTTGTGCTTTATTTTTGCTCTCCCTGGTGGTAAACACTTGTGCGTCATCCCCAGTGGTCTCCGATCTACAAATAAATATTTTTAACATGTGGTCTCTTCCAGACCGATATTATAATCGGTCGAGACTCCCGTCCACTCAGATGTTTCTTTTTGAAATTCATATGTTTAAAACATTACCATCAATGTTGGTGACGCGTTTTATTAGCGATATGATGGGCCAGAACTGGAACACAGCTTTATGTTTTAAAAGAACAATCGAAACTCCTTACAATGGTCACAAATGTTGGTCGTGACTCGTGACTCGTGCGTCGCTTATGACAAGGTGTGTGTCAAAGAGGAGCATATGGATTAGCTCAAGGCATTTCTGCAATGTAAACAGTGGAAGTACGGCAAGTCATTTGCAAAACAAAGAGCGCTGAACGCGGCCGAAATAAAAATATTTACGCAGCGGCTGCTGACTCAGGCCGCGGCTTTGTGTCGAAGTGGAATAACCTTTTATTTAAAAATAAATTAATGTTAAATAACAAGGAAATACATACAAATACCCAGTATTAATTTTAGGTACCAGATACATACGTGACACCCTAAACAGGACTAACCTTTAAAGAATGAGTGTTACTGACCCATACAGCAGGTGCCCGTGTTCAGAAACCGCAGGTACTTACTTGCCAGTTGCTACTATCATGTAGAAGAAATATTTCATGAGTTTAGGCGTGGATATCTGTCATATTCTGAAAGCAGGAAGTTATTAATAATCACATAATATAAGAAATCCTATGTTAGTTTATAAAAATGAAAGCCTTAAACTGCTCAACAATCCATATAATATTAATCTGCATATACATATCAAAATTAAAGAATGCACGGCGTTCAATAAAAAGGAAATAATTGATATCTAACTTATTTAATTATATCTATACATGTTGTATCAACATTCAGTTACTAGAAGCGGATTGTTTACAATGAGCTATGGCGTCGGCACGCGAAGGCGACACGTTTCGCCGGACGTGAGACATTAGTTTAATGAAATAACGACAATTTGCATGGAATAACTCACAAATCGCTCCCACAGCACCATCGCTACACGAGTCGTCACACGTCTTGTTCTTACAATTACTGGTCTTACTAGCTAATGAGAGATACTACTTAGCGCCCTTAAGAAATTCTACTTGCTTCATTATGCTTTATAAAGACGCTGCTCAATTGTAATTGACTACTGTTGAATGTGTATTTAAAATAATGTTAATTGGAATTGCCTTACATTTTAATTTATTGTCATATTTTTTCTCTAGGCACAATGATAAATGTTGTCTCATGTATCAGGACGAGAAGCGCAACAGGTACATCGCTTGATGGTAGGTTTTAAGTTAAAAGTTGTGAGTGATGTTCCTAGTACATAATATTATGGACAGACCATCAGGCAAGCAACTGGTTCGTCTCGTAATTCAACAGCTTTAAACAATATATTTAAGTTTATTTTAGATACTTGTTCCCTTAGCCAGTAACTTAAAACCTACAAGTCATTTATACTTAACATTTTGATGGTGCTACTTAACGTTGGCAAATATAATGACAACCGCTCTCAATGACCGAGACGTATCTGACTCATGCTCAATGAATATGAATCTTAATTGAAGTAAATGTGAGCAACTTGTATAGTTGATGAATGTGTTACTCTGCGCCTTTTATCCAGTAACAATATTCTGTCTCTGAGTTCTTCGACAGAAAAACTTAAATACTCACGTTTACCTATCGTTTATCTCAGAATAATCAGATATTTTAAGAAACTACCAATATTTTACTAGGCTAATAACACCTCGAACTATTAAAAATGTTGTAAATAAAAATTGTACTTTCTATTCTGAAACAATAGCCGTAAAAGGAAATCTGATTTAATTATCATCTGGCCATAGCTTAATTGATTATTCATTACCCACATTTTGACATATTTCAGGATGGAAGAACCTAATTAAGCCCTTGCATCAGGAAGAGCTACATTATAGTTACAAGCATCCTAATAGCAAAGGATCGGCTTATAATTTCCAGACGAAATAGATTTCTAATAATGTATCTTTCTTGACCCTAAGCATGGGGATCTGTCGTTGAATTAACGTTGTCAAAATTATTTGAAAGGACTACTTGAAAAATTATCTATATACCTTCAGAATCTCTCTTCGCTTACATAGAAAATTGCCAAGGTGCTCAAGATTTCTTGATATTGTGGGTGTTGATTGGCGGTGGTGATTCCTTAGTAACAGTAAGTACGAGTATCAGTACCTTCCTTTACGTACGTCCTTGGCTTATTTTATAAAAAATTGGCACACGAAGATAAATATGTTATTATATTCTATATTTTCATATCAGCCGTCTTTATCATGAATACTCCCTTTCGTGTATCTTTCATGCAATCATTGTAACCTTCTTTCTTTCTGGTATATCACAAAGTTATTAGCGTAGAGTTGATAAAACTAATTTGATGAAAGAATCGTTTTGTTTGGGTAACTAGTGCCTAAATAATGTTGATTCACTTATGATTACAAATATTCTTATATTATGATGTTATATAATAAAATGATGTATATACCAAATCTGTAAGTAATTTAACAAAAAAAAATAAGGTCTAATTGGGTGAAATGGCATTTTTTTAACATGCAAATATTAAAGGTCTGTGAGGCAACGTTTATTGAAACTTAAGAATACTTTCCAATTTCGTGAAGTGCTTCAGACGAAGGAAGAAAGGAATTAAATTGTACGCAAAAAACAAATGTTTTCTTTGGACAACAAGTATGACTTTATCTAAATTGTAAGGATCGATTCTCAGAATGCACCAGAATTGCCATGGAGATACGATGCGATAAATATTTAGATAAGTCTTTTGAGATCGATGATAAATATAAAGGTAATCGCGGACAGTTGAGTGGCACACCTTAAAGATTATATTATTGATGGCAACAGAACAGTAAAATCTGCAGGCATCGTCACTGGCTATTTATAAACAGACAAGTTTTCTACAGACGACAAAGTTTTATGTTTTAGATAGCTAGCAGTTAATACTGAGTACCATACCATGTTTAATTATGGTTGATTTCATCTTATAACTCGATGTAAAGGATAAACACTGCAAATAATTGCACCAGTGACTTGTTTCATTAGTCTTCTTAAATAATATCTGGAATCCAGTTCGAATGCACTTAGAGATCCCACGCAAATACAACGCTGAAATAATTTGCTGTTGCAACCGTTGTCATATTAGTTACTGAGAAAAAATATTTTAGGTTGTTGAAGAAATAGTTTACCTTATTCAATTTTTCGTAGGATAGGCGGAATTCACTAAAGAAGGTAAATTTTGTAGAAACATTTCAGAAATAGTATTTGTACTCAATATCCAATTACGATTAAGAACTTATATTCTTACTGACTTAAAGCTTAAAGGCATCCATCTCTGACCAAAAAGTAAGGAAAATATTCGCTAATACTACATCTGGCCTCAGAATTGCAAAAAAATCATTAATCAATATAATATGACAAATTTAATCCATTCGCTATAACACTGGATTAAAGTCTTTTCATTTGAATTTCAAGGGTTCGTAGTTTTATATTACTTTTTCCTTCCTTGAAATTGCCATAAAACCAAGTGATCTTTTTGAAACTACTGACCACAATATGTCAATTAAAATTCGAAGAATGGAGGATAGGGGCAAGGCGCATCAGTGTATAAAAAAGTATGAGTAAACAAGCGTCAAATTCGTGACACCACTGTGGCAAATCGTTCAAGTGTAACGATAGCGCCAAAAAATATTAGAGGAAGATAGTGAATTAATCTCACAGTAGTTTTATAATTAATATTTACTAAAATATTTTGGGCCAAATAAGTAGTTTAGGTTTTATATATTGCAGTTACATCAACTACACTAGTCACTAAAGATATATAATATATTTTTTAACTCAGGATACTTCACTCCATTTATAACTGCTAGCTTCATGTCATGCCTTTTTCTTACGTTAGCGCTATTATGGTGAAGTTTTCAGGTCTAATTTTCTGCTTACTGCTGAACTCCATTTCAACCTGTACCCTATGTAAGACAATGCTCCTTCCCTCTGCCCTACATAATTAGAAGATATATTTTTTAATAATATAATTAATGCTTTTTAAGTAACATAAAAAACAAACATGTGAGTAAGAAGATTTTTGCGTATTTCAAGTGAGTAAATATTTGGAAAGAGAGAAATGTAAATGTGAACAAATAAACATTTATTCACCTTTAGGTTAACCTTTTCCTGAATATCATAATTAAATGAAGTATAAGAATCCTTTCATTATGACTAAAATCTTCCTGTTGCATATCGTTGATGTCATTCCACTTTCCATTTAAGTATTCTCAGATTTCTCGTTACATAACAGAAACTTATGAATCGGTGCGTTGATAAATATGAAAGTTTTGAATTTAATTAATTTCCATGGCCAACAATATTCATGCCGTTACTTTTTGTCCTATTGCCCAGTTTTAATATTGCTGTCAATCTAATGTTTAATAAGTCCATGATCAGAATATAAATCACTTTCTTAGTCTAATAGAGCTGAATATGAACTATGATTTGGGAGACCTTGTATCCAATTCCTTGGTCAGGCAATTTTTTTTGTGGCTTTTCTAGTAAGGTACAACTAGATTTGCATCACCTAGAGAAAGTTCACGTCAGGTAGGCGGCCTAACGTAAAAATGAAACCAAATTGTTTCTGAACCCCGCGGGAAATTATGTATTACGCCGGCTATATTGGAGTGGAATAAGTGCAGGTTGAAGGGAAAGACCAATTAATGTCCTTAACGAAATCAGGAATGAATAAATAAGTTTCGCAGTAAGACTATGCCCTGTTCTTAATAGTTGACTGTTAACTCATTTAAATATTCAATTTATTGCACGAATAATAATACACAACGCTATAGGAGAACAGATTCTATCCTTTATTTTGTGTTTCAGGTTTTGATATTCCATAATACAATTTGCTTCAATGTGTTATCCATTTCAGCTAATATTAAATTTGACGTATCTTGTTTTTATCTTTTTTATCATATCACGCCTACAATGCATGTATGAAGGTGCCAATCATGCAGACATATCGAACACTGGCGCCTGAGTTCCAGATATTACGTTGTGTCTAGAGCGCGCATAGTATCTTAGCTCCATTATCATGCAATATCGTTTTAAAATACAATAATAAAAAAGTGATCCAACTCAAGTATTTCGATGACGATATTAAGATAAGTTTTACGTCACCTAATTGCATTTTAAGTACTTTATCAATTGCGGAAAATACCAAGAACAATTATGTGTTTACTTCGACAAATGACATAGGATGCTCTTATATATGGCTTAGCACGTGATGAAATATTTTCTATGAAAATTGTGAATAAGAGGTATAGAGATACCTATTATAATAATTAAGATATCATTCGGTGATGTCATTTCCCAGTAAATAAAATATAACCAATGTTGTCATACTGATGTAATGTTTACTTATTAACATCATATTTATGCTAAATTACGTCTAAAGTATGGTATTCATCGTGTGATTTGAAGGCGTATTGATTGTAGTGATCGTAGTCATATCGAATTGCATGTGGCGTAGCATCCGATGCTACATCATGTGGAAATCGACAATTTATGGATGATTTTACACATCGAGTCTTCGAGAACGGTCGAATGGTATATATTTTTAAACTTTAGATTTAATCGAAACAATTCTCTGTTTCTGCTCATCGCAGCCTTTATGCACGCACTTACATTGGACAATCACTGTTTAACAGCCATCAGTCAGTTTTGGATTTGCCTTCCTAGGAGGTGGCATATTTCAAAGTAGGGTCAACACAAATAAAATCGGGGCCCTAATTTTTTTAAGCTCCCGCAAAATAGGCACCTACAAGAAAAACAGTAACTTAATGCTCTATAGTTAAGGAAAATAGCAATACGGAATTACCATTAATGCAATCACAAAGTGAAAAGTAAAATAATCAAGTATTTCTATTCTAACTTTTCAATGGAATTTTTTTTTTTGATGCTTCGGGGATAACATTATGCAATATGAAACAATTGAACAACAACATGTAAATATGTTGCTTCTCGGATATTATAAATGTTTATCGTAAAAGGCATAAGAATTATGTATACTTAACAATATCTTGTGTAGAACATTAACTAATGTTTTTATAATAGAAACGAGTAATATACCACATAATGAAATCTAAGAAAATAAATTCTAAGCATAAAAAATCATTATTATTTGTATTTTCTTCTATTTACTTATAAGTATTACCTATACAGTTATTTCAGAGCTAAAATAGTTATTTATAAATTAATGTTAAATATTTAAAAGACCGAATCAAATGAACGTACCCGTTCAAAAAGATTTTTATAGTAACGGAATTCATAAAAAATATCTAAGGGTGATTGACGTGTGTTGATATTACTATTATCTAGACAAGATAAAAACGTTGATATTAACAGCTTTGCATATCAGAAACCATGTACCTATTCGATATTGTAAATTTATAGAATTGAGAATATAGCATTTTTTCATACTTGGTTCGTAGGACCAAAATTAAAAACTTTTCCTGAAAGTAAGTATAATAACTTTTCTGCATTAATTAATGTCCTGTGATAATTAAAATAGGTTCATATAGTAGACTATATTCAATTGCAATAACTGATAACATTAAATCCTTAAAAAAAATTGACCAGTTTTAAAACATTCAATAGTAAAAATGTTACAAATCTGGAATGGTCAAAGGACGTATTATTTCTTTTATTCTGACATCACAGTATTCATAAGTTGAATTTCTATTTCAATAACTGTCTTCACAATGGCTGTAGTTTTTTCCAGAAGATCTATTTATTATTTTATTGGTTAGCATGTCATTATTATACCTAAGTTTTCAAAAATACTAACACCGATAAGTTTGAAATTGACGCATTCTTGTAGAAACAGTGAGGGACTATATCGGTAAAGATTGTTAATTAGGTTTTATAAGTGTGATGTAATCTATAACAACAATAAGTCATAGCTTAACGTCATCGCTCAATCGCTAAGAATGACTATCGAGAATTAGGTGTAATTAATAAGCAAATAACTGTACATACACCGAAAAAAATCATAGGAAAGTACACGAACAAACTGACAAACTAAAAAATGATAATCGTATTGATAGATAATATAGAATATGAAAAGTGCACTTGAAATGCATAAGGACTTGTTTTGACGAGATAATGTCAAGTAGATAACGATTTATTGCAACGTTTGGGTACACATGAATACCTACTTTATTTAACCATTATACTTTAGGTGATGTTTCCACCAAAACTGCGCGCAGAACCAATCTATTCAAAATTTTTAATATATATAAATGTCTAGTTTAAAATGTTCAAAAACACCTATAATTGTTTTTTTAAAGAACCTATTCGTAAATCTTTGCATATTCCCCCACGTAACTAATGTGCCGTAGAAGTATTAAACAAATGCTCAAGGCCATTTGTTTGGAGGATGGTGTTAAATAGAATTTTACTACCATATCTCCGCAGCAGAATAATTCTTTTATAAATATCTATGTAAATTAAATAACTCAATTAAATGGAACGTATTAAAGGTTAGTAGCAATTTTTTAATAGTTTCCATGTATCGTTTTATAGTTCTTTTTTATTTCATATTCATATAAATTTTATACTAACGGGGAATCTGAGTAACAATTGCTTAATTACGAAATAAATATTAAACTTAGAAGAAATAAATATATATATATACATGAGATATTAGCATCAGTATTACATTCAGACCTCACTCTGCCTTCTTTTTCGTACAAAGGACACAATATACTGCACGGTACACTTGAGTCTTGTTGATACGCTAAAGGCAAAATGACTGAATTCAGCAAGCTCTTCCAGTCAGCTGATTGTTAATTGTATTAGATACATTGGATTTTTTTCTTATGTAAGTAATAGTCTTTTTTTATCTATTTATCTACGATGCTGTACAACATGCAAATAAAAATCATTCGTAAAATTATAATTATTCGATCGCAATTTTTGTGTGTCCATTGTGTTAAGAATCACAAATATATTCACTATAATCATTCTTTTTATTTGGGACTATTTTTTTTTTAATTACCAAACGAAATAGTAGAAACATAACAAAATTTACATTACAGGACACCATGGTTTAACTACAAGGCAAAGACTTAATAAGTACGCTGAGAGTCTTTTCAATAGCTCTTCAGAATTTAATTTTGGTTGCGTCAACATCAGTATTATCTTGCTTCCTTTTAAGAAATAACGTCATTTAAACATTATTTTTTTTACTCGTGGGCCACGTTTTGTAACTCAGCTTGTACACATATTTAAAAGCTCAAACTAAAGAATTTTAATTGTAACGATGTATCAATTAAAAACTACTGATAAAAAAAGAGACTATTGTTATTACGACTAAATTACGTAATATTATATATGTATTATTATTTTATGAGTTACTTATCAAAGTAGGTATTTACAAAGGTTGAAATTAGGATTAAAATTGTCACTGAACAAAGCTTACGACGTATAGCTTTTGAATACTCAATACAAACCCAATAGATTATAACTCGCCCTTCAAAGATCTGCTCAACTTTCAAAACTAGTAAAAATTATAGATCCATGACGAGTAGCATCATGATGTATAAAAAGAACAAGAAGTAAACTAATAGCAAGAACAATAGTTAATAAACTATACATAAAAATAATATTCACTTGAAAAGGAGACATCAGAATGTTAACGGTTACGTGTTAACAAGTTTCCGCCACGTGAAATCAACTCGGCGCTGAAAATATATTGCATCAGTACTTGAAAATTTGCCCTACATTGTATAGGTAATTAGTTAACTTTATCAATTTTATTATAATTTTTGGAAATCTATGAACGAAAATGTATTTGGAATTTGGTAACCTAAATGATTTAGGTACTATGCGATCATTGAATTTGCTGTCATGATTGTTAATTCTATTATTAATCATGCTTCGTTATTATTGACTGCGTTTCCAGCTATTTTCATAGCTACATCACTAAATACTCAGAAGTTTAGTAATATTGTGTTTTTATCATAGCTAGTTTATGTTATTGAACCTCAACTAATATTTTGTCTGACCAAAAGTATTATCAAATTTTAAAACCAATCCGTAATTTTCGGAATGTAAACAACTCGCTAATATGTATGAAGTTTTGTTGAACAAACTTGTGAGTTTACGACTGGGATTAAACAGGAAACGATTAACTAAATATAGAACGCCATGTGCTTTGCTTTTGGGGCACCTCCACTTTTGATGAAGAATTCTAAGCAGGTGGTTTGTGTAACATTTTATTAATAGAATAATATATTTGGTATAGTATGTGACAAAGAAAGTTTGTACTCCCGGAACTCAATGTGCCACGCACATCTGGTAGGGCACCGTGCAACTTTCAAAACCGTGTGGGGTCTCCACTCTCCGCATCGAAAGGTTAAATCAATATCCTTATAATCTGTAATATTTCTAGCAATACATGTAGCGACTGTTTAACCTTGGAAAAACGAATATAAGGGAAGTGTTCGGTAATTATTTTGTCGTTTTATTTTACTTGGAATAGGTCAAAAAAGTAGGATGCGTCGGCTCTACATTGTTGTGTAACAAGGAAAGATGGCAGAAAAACTATGAGTTACGAAGTATTTTGTGTACGCCGGCATCCGTTTGCAATAAGAACTATTCAGATATATATAAGGTTTTTCAAGATCGACAAGTAGTTACACAAGCTTGAATTTGCAGTAATTTTTTATATTCTTGAGCGCAATTTCATTGTTTTATTGTAGTTGGCACGAACAAAACGCAATTACAAGTAGGTACAAGATGTGTAATTAAACAAATAATTGCTGTGAAAAGGACGATAAAGAGGTGCTTAACTGATATAATGAAGTACTGCGCAATCATTTCATATAATATTATTATACTGTAGTTATATTCACTAGACCCTTGCAGAACAACATGAAGCAAAATATACGGGTATTTACCATTTTCGGTTAGTCTTGCTAAGTACTAACTAAATAATGTTGAGTAACTGTGTCAATATTGTTATGTTTATGTTGATGAAAATTTCAAGTATTGTCATTGCATAATTCGACTTTTAGTAGAACTCATCACGTGCTGCGTCTAAGAGGCTGTCAAGATCCAAGAAGAAATTGATTTATTGGTATAAATAGGTCTATTGACTATTTTAATCCCAAGAAAAAATCCAAATTATACCCAATGGCATAAAATGATAAACATAACTATTAAGGTCAAATTAATCAGATCTCGTCTAATAATTGTGGAGCTCTTTTCCCTTCAATATTTCAATTTGCGTGTACGTTAATGGTGAAATACACCAAATTTAGCCTAACATTCTGGTTTAACATATCAACATATAAACATTTAACAAAAACAATCCAGATAAAAAAGGTATTTCACGGTCATTGATTCCAATACACGGTAATGAGAAAACGTTAAAGATAATGTGCTGTGTACACTAACACGTATTCGAACTAACCACTAATGTAAATACTATGTCTATTTTCTGCCTCTTCACCTCAGTATCGAACACTTCATTAATCGAGTACAAAGCCTGCATGACGTAAATAACCAGGTATACCATTACCTTATTTACTTAAGCAATTATTCTTTATTATATTTAAGCATTCTTACTTTACTGTTTTCATATTTCTCATACAAAACTCATACTTATCTTGGAAATTTAAACGTGTCCTCAAGAGAAATCGCGAGCAACAGCTGGCGAATGCTACATACTTTCAAAAGTTGCAAATCCGCAATTGCCTAGTAATGTTAAACGCCACGCTACATGCAGTCAGCTGGTAAGGTATTTTAATGTAATTGGTGGCGCTTGAGATATCTACAAGGTCCGGCTGAATTACCGTCTTTGAGGACAAGGCTGTCCTGCGGAGGCCTCCCCGCACACCCGACACTTGATAGGACAATCTTATTAATAGATAGACTATTCTAGATGATAATTAGATATTTTAGTTATGATCACTTTAGGACGTTCAAATAACAAGGACATAGAGAACATTAGGAAAGGCATTATATTTCAAGCTAGCGGATGGAATTTTCATTCCATCTCCTAGCCTATGTCAATATTTTAATTAGAAATATGATTCATCAAGTCACCACTACATTATAAGTAATACATATCATACATCTACTGGGAGATCAAAAACACGTGGTAGCTCACATACGTCATTCGAATTGAATTGACGTCTTGTGTTGTCTATACAATTTCCTGGTAATTTTGATATAAATTACGGAACTGCACATGCTTCTGACTCTCAGAAGCTTCCACATAATAGTATAGATAGTATTTCTCGGGTAACAAGATGCATTTGCGCGGTGCCTAAATCAGTTTGAGAGCACGTTACGCATTTTTATCTCCAGGTTCTAATGAGAATTAATGATACATCAATCATCCAAACGGATATTTAATGTTACATAATACACGATTTCTGTTCGGTCTAATCGCGAATACCTAGTGATAAAAGTGCTAGATTATCTTCGCTACGTGCTATTTTCACAAATATAATCGTTATTCAGATATTTTGTGCGTGCAATCAGATTACATTTCCAGATATCCAAAAAGATAGATTTTGTTTAATGATGAAAGTCGTTTCGACCTTGTAAGTCTAATATAGTACAGCTGTTGTAGGTACTACATGCAAACGAAAATTGACTTTATATTTATTGATAAATATAACCACCGTAGAAGTTTGATAAACAATATGGTCAGAATTCGTAGGAAAAACTATTTGTAACAGGTGTCGTGACTCATGGTAGACTTTGGCAGAATCTAGTGCTTGTCTAACGGAAATTCTATGCGTACCATGCGTTTGAAGACGATAAACCGCTGAAGGTCCAGATCGTTACTATCAACATCACCTTCCTATCGACATCAATATGAATGAGTAGGGTGATAACTTACTGTCTGAATCCTTTTATTATTTCCATGGTATTTTATATTTAGTCGTTAAATTCTACACTTAATTGCTTATCTCGGTGTTTATAAATGTGTTTGCTCTCCATGACACAGAAAAGAAACTAGTTTAGACCTTACGGCTGTTTGCACCAATATTAACTTTACATTAGATAATGTGGGCCACGTATGCCTCATTAGACAAATTAACAGGAATGATATCTAACTAACAGTTTGCATTGAATATTGTATTTAAAAGTGTTGTAATACGGACGCTACAAAATAATATTGGTAAATATGTTATAACGTACATCCTATTCTTGGTTTGTGATCATTTAGTATCCCATCATTAGTAACGTAAATAACTCAATATATATTGAATATATGAATTACTTAAGGAATAGACAACACATAAACCATTTTGCTAATTTAGTTTACTAAGCTGAGAATTAACATAAAATCAACTAAAACTCTTGTGATGCGATTACATTTCAAAATTAATTACAAATATTTGTTTACTTTCCAGCTATTAAATAGAACACAAAGATCAAACTTTATTTTGATGTTCCTGAAGAAATACTTAGTTAGCAAGCAGTTGAAATGCCAAGCATACCTACATAAAATTTCTGAATACTTACCTGAAAGGTGACAAATAAAATAGAGTATAAGATACCTAATCTTTAGCAACATTAAATTGTGAAGTGATTAAACAACCCATAGCAGAAGAACACAAAGAACTGTGCCTTCGTGTTAACGCAGATGCAATGTGCAATATCATTACATCGCACATCTCATCAATTATCGCCGCATATAATGGTCAACTGAGAATGAAGCTCCCGCCGTATTTGGTGCTCGCCATGTCTGGTCCGTAGCTGCATCTAATTTTGAAACATGGAAATATTGCAAGAATCTTTCACAGATTATCCGTAACTTAACACATTTACCATAATGCAAAACTGTTTCTTTATTACTTCAGACTACGTGAGTACTTCGTGTACCACTGGGAAAAATATTAACATCCAAGTTATTGTTGTGCTAATAATGAATTTGATTGTGGAAGACAACTTGTTTTGAAACATTTGTCGTTGTAAACACCAAGTTCCTTTCATATATATGCTTCATTTAGTCCATCGATTTACGACGTTCATCGTTATGTTAATTCATTATCATTGTGGTGACAACACCGAGCATGTTTTTGGGTGAAATAAATATAGAGTTGCAACTTGAAATACATCTAGATCATTTAACTCAAACACTTTATTGAGTGCTGATAATAAATGTTGTTCTAAACAATGGATTTTACTGGAATTTTCCTTAAAACAAAACTTTGAGTACAACGTAATTTAATTTATTATTAGATTAGATTATAATTTATTAGCGAGGTGTAGACCTGTATAGGTCGGTCTTTAATAGATAATGGCAATTTCTTAACAATATATATTAAAACATAAAGACAATTCAATCAATACGTGAATTAAATTAATTGTTAGAATTTTTTAGGCTTTGTAACGTTCCGCACGTTGTAGGCGTTCCCAACAAAACAGATATACGCCGTCATTCCTTCCCAGAAAGAAAAACATTAATATTTCTTGCAACTCTAGTACCACGGGAAACCTAACTAATTAATGTCTTACAGTTACTGAAACAAATTATAATTATTATAACTATGGAATAAAATATTATGAATTCGGTAGCATTTACGTTCAAACATTTCTTGCTAAACTGTGAAATTGTCGTTTATGCCAGCTAATACCCAAGCCTTTAGAAATGGTATAACGGGCTTTCACTGCCTTATAGAGATAGACCACTAGGCAGTGCCGGTCAGACATCAACATTGATGTGAAACTAAAGCTATCTTATATCTTAACAAGATATTTGCTATGAAGCAGAAACTAGATCTAAAAGTGCTCGTGTAATAAACAGGAAATGCGTGAGAATATTTGATTCAATGTTTACTTTTCGCAAGAGATACTATGGATTGATTTAGATCTATTTTTGAATGTTGGAAGTCTAAATATTTAAATTGATAAATTCGATCAATTCAGTATTTATTATTGTGTAACAACTAGCATCAACAATACAATAACAAAGCAATCGTTTTGAAAGAAGAAGCTTCATATCAAGTATGTAGTAGATACAAGTAATAATATCACTGATATTTTTTGTGAATGTTATAGGTACAATAAAACACAGGAAACAAGTCAGACGCATCAGCTAGTTAAATCTCAGTTTACATTTGCTCATGATCCGTATTCTGTATCATTAATACAATGCTGAGCCAACAATGCGGACAGACTCATTTGTCAACCGACCTCTGTGGCTTTCATTACCATTCGTTACCAACCGGCACAGCTTTCATCTCATTCCTAACTGATGACCTGATGGACATCTGAACGATTATCGGCTTAACCCTTTGTCAGTCCACTTCTTTCTTGTAACAATGCCGCGGCCTTATCAAAGTGCTTTGTGAAAAATCGACCTCCATTACCTACGGCTCCGTTTAATGTGCATGTTAAATAAAACAAAAACAATTATTCAAGGATTTACTTTAATGAAGAGTTCTATTGTTTAGCTAATTCTTCGGGACTTTTATTGTAAGTAAATACTTAATGACAAAGCCACAGTTGCCCTGACATGGTAAACTCAATAAAAATTAGTTCACACGCGGTATTTCTATGTATATGAGTCTTTTGTAGAGTAATGCGGTCTGCTTAGCGAAGGTACTTGTCATTTCCAATAGTGACGTACCCGTTCCCGAGTGGTTTTTATGATTGCGTGAAGCGTGAAATCCTGTGTTTCCATGCCCGCATAAACATAAATACAGTAGGTACCTACATTACTTATACATTCGTTTTTCCTAAAACATTTTATATTAAAAGCTAATTAGTTTATATATGTAGTAATATTTCAGTGTAGCAAGTTATCCTAATAGAAACTCTTCTCACATATCTATAGATTTACTAAAAAATATGCGACATACTTAAAGGGTAATTTTTTTTTGATCGTGTTGATTTATTAGTTTGATTTTTATGATCTTTTATAACTGAACAATGCTGTAGACACGAGTATGTGATATTAATTTCATTGATACCTCTACGCGTTCCTGTTAAAAAGGCACTTGACAGACAGACGACACGCAAAATGACCCTTTAAAGTTCTTTTTCAGGTACAGAACCCTAAAAACGGTAAATAATACGCAGTATAAAATGTAAATACATTCATTTACATGTTAAATTCATTTACGTAGTAAAATGCAGATCAACGTGTTTGTTGGCCGGAACGGAAGTTGTTTTGACCCTTTGTTTATTATATATTAGCAACGCAGCGGGCCGCGTCCAGGCCGGATGCGAAGTATTGTTGATGGAAATTTGCTGTTGTGAGATATTTCTACTGCAGCATTCACAGCAAGACGCCCTGAAATTTGAAATGCAATATTCCTCCATTACTCACTGGCTCTGAGCCATGTGATCGATTTACCGGATTTGATTATGTAATCAAAGGCATGATTTTACGTATAGGTAATATAATTTACGCCTTAGTCTAAGGCAATCTTCGTGTGCTCGGTGTCTACTATCGACACCGAATGTACCTACGCGCATGCACGGGGGGACATTTGCCACGACCTTAGGCATGATATTCTATATGCCAATTTCCATTGACTTAAACGCGACGTGGTGAGATACGTGCTTGTTACGCACTGTCAAAGAAACGTGTGGCATCTCTATGCCACAGAGAGAGAGTAAGGCCCAAGATCCATTGACCGGCTTACCGTTTTATATGATCTGAAAACAATTCTTGGGTTCGGTTATAGAACAATTGACATAGTAAATAATTTTGAATAGATAAAATTTACTATAAATGTATTGAATTTCTTTCCTTCCTTCCTATGAAAATCTTTATCATGACAAAAACCCTGCCCGAAAGAGAAATAAATCCCTCAAAATGAAACACTGTAAGCACCTTAGCTTGATTTGTGAAAATCGGTCATTGAACCAGTTATTTTAGTAATATAAATTTTCTAGGAAGTAAATGCTAACATTATGGTGGTATTTGATTTATTAATAAAATTATTTAATTTTCTAGGAAGTACATACTAATAGTATGTTGGTACATATTTGAATTGATAACAATTTCTTACATGTAAGGAACTTGTATTCACATATTCCCTAATATTTACCGTTCGCATGGAAATGAAACGTCGTAACTCGTGACACCAACATCACACTATTTAACGGCTTTCTGTTGATATTACTAATTAGACGTTCATGTAGGCTGCACTCTTAACGTTATGCTGTACTATGTTTTGATAAAACGGTTAGTTTTGTTGGTAACTTTTTTTTGACGATTTAGGTCAATCACGTTTTACTAAGAACACAAGACGTCAAGAAATCCGAAATGGAGCCTTCAAATTGTTTGTGTCGTACATTAAATGCGCGCTTTAAGTACATAAAGATAAAATTTATGTTATGTTAGTGTTATATCTGAAATAAAAAAAAACACATATTCATGACTGTATCTGTGTATAAAAACTTACCCCAAATAAAAGCACTTTTTCTGGATAAAACATAATCTATATTATATGAATCCCGAATATGATCTATCTATATATTGGCAAATATCATCCAATTACGTCCAGCGATCTACGACTCCTAACAAAAATCTCAACATCTTTTCGATCAGTTAAATGAATCTATATACGTGATGCGTTTGGTAGTTTTGTACGCACACTAAAATCAATTAAAAAACAATATTAACACTCTCTAGAAAATAATCGGAACTTGCATTAAAATTACCAAGGCACTAATGCTGTATGTTCTTATAGCACGAAGGAATATCCTGCTAATTTTCCAGCATAGATTAAAAATACTACACACATGCTCCCAGATTATGTGTCTGTTTTAAAAACAACATATTCAAACTCAAAATTAATGGCATACAATAATGTAGATATAACAACATAAGTAATTAGTACTAATATACCTGTACTGAAATATTATCTATAACATTTTACTATCAACTCGTTATTTTTAAATTATTATATGCTTATCAATATTTAACATAATATTGTTGTTTTTTTGTTATACTTACACAAAATGTTTGGCTTGGTCGTTTCCAAACCAACGCAAACACTGTCAATGATTTTGGGTACGTTTAAAATGCACCGCTGTCCAGCGGTTCCTGCAACCGTACGGATTATCTTTACTTGATGTCGCGCACTGTGATCAGTTACATCAGATTTGGAAACGTCATATGGTAAGACTTTAAAATTCTCTACAAAGCAATAGTTTTATGACTATTTAAGAATATCAAACGGCCAGCAACACTTTTTGACCAAGATGTAGAGTTTGTAGAGCCAAAGCTTGTAAAGATAGGCTTTCTAAGCTTAGGGGCTTGAGGATCCTCGGAATCTAATAACATTTTAAGAGTTAAAAGGTTTAAAGTTTTTAAGACACCATACGTCACGTGTAATGTTAAGAGAAGGATCTCATTAGAAAATTACCTAATATAATACTCTAACCAAGACCGAATGCTCGGTAGGCATAAAGATATTTCAGTCTTTATATTTCGTACAATCAAACAAATTATATGATTAAATACTAATTAACCTTATCTTTGATATCAAAGGTGCATTTCGGAATTATTTCTTTGATATGGTACAAAAAGTAGATTAAGGCGTAACATAAAACATAAAAGAATTGTATTTTAGTTTTGCGCGTGATTGTTTAACTTGAGAGGATGTTGTGGTTGAATCTGAGCTTGATGATATAAAGCATTCCACGTTACTTGATAGTGATACACAACACACCTGTGGAGAGCAGTGAGGCGACTGCCGACGCATCAAACATTAGCCACCCACGGACAACACGTTTACACATTTTAACACCAACTTCTGAGATGTACGCCTGTATTTAATCAATTTGTTTTCATCTATACTTTAAAGGACATGAGTTTCTTAACATGCTCTGTGTAATGAAATTACTACTTTTTTATGGTGACGTCTGAGAAGTACAGTAGAAGTTGACAATAAGTCATATTTGTAAATACTTTGAGAGGATTGCATACTAATCTAGACTCTTATAAGAAACTGTGAATACCGGTACCTCCATATAGTTTGTAGAAACAAAAGTTTATTTCACTACAGGCAACCACAAAGAAACTTTATCCAGTATTATGAAAGGGATGAATGATCCCACAGGAAACATGAATGGTCGGTAGTTGAGTCAATGGCGGCACAGTGAGGCTAATTGAGACCGCTCGTTCGTGCTCGAGTAATTATCACCTTCGTCACTAAACATTGTGTCCTGTTGAATTTAAACCTATACTGGAGCACTTTATTCTAGACAGCTATCTTTGTCGTAAATCTTTAAAAAAGCTTATTAACAATTACACAGCGTGAAAATTTACTAAAATTTCATAATAAAACAATAATTTCAAGGTTTGCTCTTGCGCTACTTTCAAAGTTTTTCATGTATAAAAATTTGAATAATGAGCTGAAAGAAAGCAGTTAGTCGCAATATCAATACTGACCATAAAGTCCTTGGAAGCTGGATGTAATAGTTCATATTAATGTAGGTTTGGTTTGGTTATCTTAAATATGACTAAACGCGACTCATAGAAATGAATCATTCTGACAAATTTACTATCGTAATACCAGCTGTTCGTATCTAAACAGGTGCAGTAATCCCATGAAGTAACTTTATCACTTTATAATTTAGATTGTATTACTAGACTCTCCAAATTCAAAAAGCGAATGGCCAGGTTGCCAATTTCAAAGCTAGGAAGTAAGAAAATTATTGTTTACGTATACATAACTATATCTACTTAGGAGATTTTAATTTACTATGACGATGGGTTAATTTTAATTTATAAGGCTTTCGTTTAAAAATGACTTATTTTAAACTTTCTGAAAACATCTGAGTCTGTTGTAATGTGCAATTTTCTGAAAGCCGTGTAACTTATATCTCCAAACTTTCTAAAATACCATAAAAGATATGGTACTTGCGTCTTTTACGCGTAGTTAATAATAAATATTATGTCATTCGAACAGAGCTGATTACATATTTATATCTAGGAAATTTATATAGGTACTATGATAATATCATGTTAATAGTATTGTGTTTTGTCTCGAAGGTTCAAAGTTTGACGACAAAGGTTAATAGTCCACGCAAGTGTTTATCTTTCGACTTCATTTCCGCGTGATCCCATTCAAGGAGTTCTTGTGAATGTGACAGATCACAGAAGGCCATTACGATCAGTACTACTTTTATGTTATTTTGGACGTATTATCCCTCACTATAAATAGCATTTTACCAATTATTCATTATACATGTTTGCGATGGCGTACAGAATGTTCCAGATCGATCATAAACTTAAATATGAAGTTTAACATGCTTGGCAACTTGGCCCAGCGTAACAAGATGGACGCTAAAACTTACTTATAGAGCCTACTGTTTGTACCAGAAAAGTGCACAGGAAAAGGTTTATTCTGGAAAATAACTCAAGCGGGCGGAACCACTTGCAAAAGTTTAGTAATATACATTACTAATACTTATTACATCATTAATTGACTTCATACACCATTACCCTATTTATTTTCGAAATTTACACAAGAAATTCATTGAAATCGCTTAGACCCTTAGATCTAATTGATAGATTGGACATATACAAAGTCATCAATTTCGCCAACGATTAATGATGTAACTGCTCTGAAATTTACATTTACTTTATTACACAATATGTGGACTTAAGTTAAATCATCAATGATGTTTTTTTGTTTTTGGGACTAGCTTCAAGTGCATAGCTGTCGTAAATTTTTTATAAATGCATTAATTTGGTACGGTGTTTTTGATTTATTTATTTAACTTACTTTATTCATTCGTTTGTATTTTCATACATGAATATCATAGAAGCATAATTTAATTATTCACTGTGTCATTTTGCTCGCCAATGCGTCATAGTACGATTTAGCCTACTCTACCCATATTATCAAAAAGTACATAGTCCTCAATTACACACAACGGGTAAACAACATTATAATAACGCAGACCTAATTTCCTAAGGATATTATTATACGTAATCAAAGGCAATATAATTTGAGCAATACTGCGTTATGAAACTTTAAAAAGTTATAAAAGGGAAGTTATTTAATTGATAGATCACTCAATTCACAGATTATGCTTTGTGTATCATTAGTTTTATATCACAGTATATGAAAAAAAAATAAATCATTAATATTTGAAATAAACATTAATAATCTTTTGTGAGTTTGTTTTATAAGAAATTATTTAATTGTTCTTTTATTCCATTTGATATTCAAACGTAAGGTCACCAAAACCGTTCGTCTGATAGATGAGAGCGGGATAGTCTTCACAGCCGTCGTGGCTATGGAAAGCGTCCTCTATGTTCGTTGAGTCTTGTGGTCATTGTGATACACGTATTATGCAAACCTTGTATTAATAATTAATATTACTGTTCAAAATTCTGTATAGGTATTAGGTACTTAACACTACGGAGCTCTCGACATATCTGGCCGCTACCGGGCCAGTATTCTCTTGTACCTAATGGTTATTTTATTTCTAAGACTCTCCGGTATATTTCTTTAATCCTTTTTTGTAACTACCTATCACATTACACTAATAAATAGATTAAGTACATTTATAGCTCATTCCGTTAAAATATCCCTGAAAAGCTCTGCATAAATATGAGCAGGAGAGGTCTTAGTTTCTACCCGGGGTATTGCCTCAAGGAGCTGCCACTTATGCGCCAAACTACTTGTCTCTCCGATCTGATTCAGGATATTAAACCGACGTAAACATTGTCCTGTTTAACCTTTATAAGTCGAGATACCTAGCCCCTGACATCATTAAAGCCCAAGAGGAAACATTTATGCGATTTAATTGAACGGATATCATTATAGCCTTAAAAATAGGTATGCTTATTGATATTCAATAGAGGTAAAATCCATATTTCCATACTAATTAAATGAACATGTTATAAAATTAGACGGAATATTTCACAAGCTTAAATTTTGCAAAAAGAAAAGGAGTACCTACGGATTGTCAAAGCAACAAAGAAAGCACTGGAGCAGCGGGAAGGAAATAAGAATAATAAGAAACATCGCAGTCCTCTGTAAGGAATGAGCCATTGCGTATGTAATCAGGATGACGTGTCCTTGGCGCCAGTGGACATATCCAAGCGTGCCCAAGTCTTAGACAATATTGTGTGGCTTTTGAATTCTTAAGTGCATTAGTCAGCTTCGCATAGGATAAAGCACGTTGTTATAAACGAGCTCATTGAATATATCTAACATACAATCAATGGATATTTCATATTCCATGTAATTTCGATTCTACGAGGGAATAACTTAAATAGTGAACTAAATGGTTCTAGAGTTTGTTTACGTACATATTGTTCCAAAATATGCGCTACAATTAATTTGAATTTATTATACATTTTCTTTCTAATTAAGCCTCATACAGTGCCACTTTCATGAGCCAGACTTCAGGCAAGAAGCAAAACTCGCAACAAGATAAACATTAACTAACGTTTATGAAGCCCGCACACGAGGACATCAGTCGAGGGTTGCATGTCATTCAGGGATCTCCCTGAAGTGCTCCAGTTATATCTAACCACGATTATTAACACGTATTCAAACACAATCGAAGTATTTTCAGTATACACCTGGTTATGTGATGGTAGAATTCGTTCTGGGTAAATAGCGACCGTGTTCATAGTTTTACATACTGATTTACTTTTCTAAATGGAGATAATATCTAAGTATAAACATCTGTCGATCAGCCTAACTATATAAAAGCCACTGTGACTGTATCACTCGTTCTAGTTGCAGTGAAAGCTACGCATTGTGCCGAGTTCGCTAGCTTCGAGTTGCAACACCAATCGTTACAAACTTTATCCGAGCAGTTGCCTCACCAAGGCATGTGTTCATTAAATAAATGGATAGATTGTCTCATTTCATCACAGCTTCGTTTTGCTATGAAACCGGGCTAGCTTGTGCAGTAACGCGTACAGTCTTACGTTTCCGGCAGACACTATCAGCTAGTATGCAATGTATACCGATACTTTGAGACAAGATACATTTCCTAGCTTGTTTATAATTAATATTATGTACTACATATTTGCATTTACTTATATGTTTTTAAACCTCATTCATATGGATTGTTACGTTATGTTTATTCAGGTTTTGAATGAATGTCCTCCAAAAAGAACAATGGTCGGTCACAAATTGCAATGGCCATCATGCTTAACTGGATAGCCTTTAGTAAGCATTACCAGACAATTCTCAGGAGAGTATGAAATCATTTTATACTGGTGTGGTTTCAGATAGATGCAAATAAGCACTATACAAAATGTTTATTGGACCACCTCTGAAAATTTCTAATAAAACTTCTTATTCAAGTACTAAACGTAGAGCTAAAGTACATATTACTAGGCATGGAATTCTTAAACGTATTCATCGGTTTGTCAGTTTTCCTCATACACGTAGCAGTATGTTGTAGGTAGTACCCATGACTGGTAGACGATATATACTTGCTACCCATGATTCATTATGAAATAATCCAAAACAATATCCAGACATCAAAACAAAAGTAGGTTAGGTCGTATGTCTACAAAATAGCAATGCTATTTGCCATATCAGCACCTACTAAGCTCGATGTATTTTACCCGCGACACATTATACTACATACGTGTGTAACATAATCAGCAAATTCTTTCAAGCGTGAATACACACTGGCACCAACGTGATAGTATTCAATCCTACCTGATTAATATTTACCTATACCTATATATTAAAATAATTCCAGGAAATTATCAAAATTGACGGCATATAGGTGTAGCCTCCATATGTTCTAGACTTGTATTTGCACACGTCATAAAACATTCTGGTTTTAAATGAAAATTTGCGGAACATGGGGACTTACTATAATCTCTTAGTAGCTGATATTGATGTTCTGTAAATAATAAACATCTTTCTTTTAACTGGTAACAGTCCAGTAATGTACCTAGTAATGTTTTTACGGTAGGTTCAACATACATAGTTACATAAGGCGAAATATGGTGTTCTCGCTACTAGAAAACAAATGTAGGTTACTCCAATATCTAGCTAATGCATTTTAGAAACAGCCTTAAACAACCTAGAAAAGGGATCATGCATGCGTGGAAAATTTGAAGATCATCTACTGTAGTAGGTACTTCGTTGCATACAGTTAATAAAAACAGTTTATTTAACTATAGTTATGTGGTTGTGTGAATCAGCGCATGACTGCCAAACGCGTGCGCCAGCACACATTGTTCCAACTACAATGGCCGCTGATGTCATACACAACGTGATATTATTCTTTAAGGGCATGTATGCTATGCCATCTATGCTTTGCTACGTCTTTCTTTCCATTTCCTTTACTCAATGACGACTCAGGCGTGACACAAATCATAACTGTTTCTTGGAACTTAAAAGGGCATATTAGTAAACACTTGAGTAAAGGAAAATTTTTGACGCACCCCGAGTAAGCTATAAGGTAAAAACTTGAAGATCGTATTAACAAGAAAACAAACATGCATTAAGCATTGGAATGACTACGGAAAATACACCTACATATTAAAGAGCTGTAAATAACGTTCAATCTTCAACATTGTTTCTTACAGAGTTAAAAAAAAACATCAAGTTGTTAATAGAACTTGCACGCAACCAACGCTAGGGGCTCTGTGGCTAAAATAATAATATACTCGTAAACACAATATGCACATCGCTCAAAACTTAAAGGTGCATGAACTACTATCGCAGTAATATAAGGTTTTGGAGGTATCCTATTTATAAATGCTATATAAAAATATACTACCTTTACTCAACATATTTTTAAATTACATTTAAAATTTATAAGAGTGGTTAGCTTAATAAAACAATGAAAACTCTTCAGCAACTGTCCATCATACCGCTGAATAGGCTAGCTGTACTAGCCCACAGAAGTTACAATGATCAGTCATCGGCATGGGAGAACCCTGTACTGAGTTCGGGGAGAAACGGGCGCGACGGTTGCCCTGGACGCCAGGTAGACGCATATTCGACATAAGTTAGGTTTCGCAACCAAAATATAGCATAAAAAGTTGGCTGGAGAAAGAGGTTCCAAAAATAATGTTTGTTAAACATTGCAGAAATCTTACCCCCTTATTCATAAACGTTATTTATCTGAGGACGGAGTAAAGCTGTGATAAATCTGTTTCTCAGTGCTGACGGCATGGCATCCTTCGCATTGCGTAGACATAGGGCCGTTGTGATTGGCTAATATTGACATACAGGTTTAATCTAGTTGGCTGTCAGATAAACAAAGCTGAGAAACAGACTTGTTATCAAAGCAAAATTAAGTTAGTTGCTATGAAAACACTATGTTTAAAAATCCATCACGTCAATTTTAAAAGAAAACGTTTTCTTAGTATTAGTAGCATTAACTTACCAAGAAGTAGTGTTATTGATATTTACGACATTTAAGTCCATATACTCTTACTAATTATAATTTAAAGTGTTTATTAACACATTTAGAAATACATTTAACAAAATATGCCAAGGAAAAAATCAGTAAGTCATGGAACTAAAGTACGAGAGCCATTAATTGGTTGCTTTTATTGTCTGCTACGTAAGCTTCACATTAATTTAAGGATTTTGAAGCAATTTTTAAAGGAACTACATAAAAACGGTCCGTGGTTCGAACTTTTTTATTGGCCCTAAGATAAGAAAGTCAATGCCTGACGAATAAAGCTGGAGAACTTGCTTCGATATTCCTTAAAATGGTTGTAGAACATATTCAATGAAACAGAAAAAGCCTTGATAATAAAAATATTCAATAGTATTCTTAATAAAAATAGCAAAATAAATAGCAAATTTCAAATAAAGTGTAAAAATAGTCTAATCCAGTATAAGATCCCAGTCTCAAACTGACTTCTTTCACGAGAATATTGATGTTATAAGTCAAGAACAGCGGAAGCGACTTGAACAAGTCTTTTCTGTTATAGAGGGTAGATAACAAGGCAAGTAGAACGTAAACATGATGGCTGACTTTTGTGGGATGTTGAAGCGAAGAGTAACTTCAAGATTTTCTTTTGTAAATCTGATTGAAGAGGACGTTTGAAAAAAAAAACAATAAAAACACATTTCTATCTGCTATATAGAAAACAATGCTGTATTCAACATACTTACCTAAATAAGTACAAAATATATAAAAAATATTTTAAGAAGAAAATAAAAGATCCATTTCGAAGGCCTGCGTAACGCGCACAATAGTTTATCCACCATAGCGCTTAATGCTCAAATTGGCATACGTCTTTTGTTTTAGACTATCATAAATAATTAATCGATATAATAGATTAAAGTTTTATTATCAACCATTTCTGATAAAAAAGTACGTTATTCAATATCTAAATCTAAATATAAATAAGCAATAATCTTAATACCTGCGGGTAGGTATATAGGTGTCCGTTGCTATCACTAACTAAATTAATATCTACATTAATTTTATTTATCATGAAAAATATGTATATGAAGGACGCTCGCCTATATCAATGAGACGTAGTAGGTTGTTTTATTTAAAGCGTTGTTATTAGTCGGGACAATCCCTCCTTTACTATGTTTTATGGCAGTTTTCTTCTTCAAATTAAGCTTTCTTTGAAGTTTCCATATCTTGTCTGTATTTATTCTTATGTTATGTTCTTTTCTTTATGTAGGTCCAGTGTGTGTGTTTTTTTTTTTTTCATTATTGAAGATGAAGGCAATAGCAATAGGACATCTGGACGAACCTGACGGTAAATGAATATGGCCCTTATCATCTCCAATACCAGAGATGCGATGGGGTGCGATGTAGATCTTAAAAAAAGAAAAGCCATGGCAATAAGGGAGGGATTTACAAGTCACTGGTAATGCACCTGATAGTTCAACACAAGAAAGCTACTGTAAATTTTATTTACTTTAGACCCCGATTACAACCCGAGCTTCGCCACCCTATGCGAGTGGACAAACTTGGCTATTTAGTGTAATTTTCCAGCTGAATAATCATGGCATCAACAAATCCTGAAAGCAAAATGGCATCTACATCTAGAGCCTAGAACGTCCTACTTTTGCCGCGATAACAATAGAAGTTATCCAATTTATATACATGGAATGACTTCAAAGGCACGGCACCCTGACCTTTAGATTGGCACAAGTACTCTCCGGATATTGCTGTTACAGAAATTATTTGTGTTGGATTTGTTAGGGTATCATTATGGTGGCTGCACCGAAAAAGTCTTTTGTGCCGAGACAAAGTAAACTGGTCGTTTATCTCGCATGAGACTCACCGCATCAAAATTTTGCTACGACCATTGGCAATAACGATACCTAAATTATCGCTAGTTACAATAATCGAAGCCATAGCTGAGAATGACGTTAGGTGGAACGCCACTGCCTTATTCTGCGAATTAGTCCCGAAAGAAGTAGCGGAGAGAGAGAGATGGAGCGGTCTATTAGGCTTGCCTTTCGGGATAGCTGTCGGATATACATTCTTCAACCTCACTAAATGGGCCTGATGGTGGCGAATAGGACATGCACATAAAAGCCTGAGAGTTCATCGTAAACATTTCGAAGTTTCCTCCGGCTGCAAGAGGCTATGCACAATAGACGATTTCTGAGAGGATTGTGGTTGCATACACATGCACACCTCGTGCCCTTCGATATAAGAGAGAGTCGTGAGAGTGGTTCAGACGGAGAGTTTAGTAAAATCCGTAAATGGATTTACCCATTTTAAAAAAAAGTATGATTCTACCAGATTAAAAATGTTTTGAATGAAATGAATGTGTTGCAATAACAACGAATAATATTTGTGGGCACAATCTGTATAAAATAAGTTTTTGTCATAATTGGTTACATAACAGAACATCAATCATAATATCTGTTGCAATTGTTATCAGGAATTGAATTAGGGAAATTCCAATGATATTGTTTTTTTCTGAGGCTATGTTATATTTAAAGGCTGTGAAAGACTAACAGATTCTGTAATAATGAGAATATTTTCGAGTTTTCTTACATTACTTATTATTAATGCATTAAATACACTTTCAATGATTTAAATTATCGTTTTACACTATGGAAAATCTTTAATCTCAGCCTGTTAGGCTTAATTGAACTTATTCTACAATTTAAAGGTAGGTATGTACTTAATTAAATGTGTGGCGTGAGGTCTCTCCGACCGTAAGGTCGCGGTGTGGGCCGTGACCCAACTCGCCCACGGGCCACGTCCTATATCGCCGCTGATAATATCATTAATTATTATAAAAATGTAGAGCAACGCCATAGATAACATAATATATGTAATTTGTTATTGCGTTTCATATAAGTAAATGAGATCTCTGAAAACCCAAACAACATTCAGCTTCTTAATGCTTATTCCTTTCCTCAGATTTTTTTTTCTCCATAACTATCGAAAATGTTATACCTCTATTATTGCACACTTGGCGTTGTTAAAATAAATATGTACTCTTGTAATAAAACACATATTTTAAAAGATGCTGCCGCATGCATCGGGTCTTTTTCGTGGTAGAAGGCACAGTTAAAGCAGAGTACGTTAGACTTAAGTGTGAAGAAGAATGAATTAAAACATAAACATATACCACGCCTTCATTCCTGTAAGGGTAGGGTAGAGGTGCTCCCGAGCACCCACATTCCGCCTTGTGTTAGACTTTTCGCCATGTATTATTCTGAATTGAAATCAGCATAATATACCAAAAAATTCCAAGTTTAAATGTTAAATACAAAAAAGACCGAACCTGGCTGTGTTGTGTGGAAGAGCTCTCGCATAGGGAGTCCTTTTAACAGTTAAACAATGTGGTCGGTTTCGTTAGGCAATTAAAGCTAGTATATACAGTGAGTGGGCTGTATGTATACGAGGCGGGCATGCCAAGGAGTGCCTGTGACTCAGCCCGCGCCCACGCCTAGCTCTATATTGAATTCTACAGGACAGATAGCGCCACTGGTCCCATATTAATATTTTCCCTTTACTAAACATTTACGAGCTTGTTCGAAGCACTCATACATTTACCGTAAGCATACCGTTCAGTTATTAACGCTTAAAAACTAAAGAGAGAATCATAAAGTGAAACTAATTCCCCCTTAGGAAATCATCCGTATAAAGTAACTACACACGAGTCTCTATTCTTAATTCAAGACTGTTATGGTTGCGACGGCGCCGGTGATTCGCCACGCGCCCACTCTCCTCTATAATTGTGAAGCCGCCACAAGTGGGCGGACGACCCATTCGTTCGGGATTAACTTTATTCAAAAAAGACTGAAACTAGGAAGCTTTCTTATTGTTTTAAACGAACGTTTAAACACAAAGTTAACGAAATTAACTGAAATATTACACGTGGCTTAAAATTCACTAGCTTCACAGCAAGTAACGCCATCTATTGTCTTTTGGATGAATATGTATGAATTAAATTATCTACTAGTTGTGCAAGTCATCGGCAAACAAAGGTATTCCTATTTTAAAAGGATAGGAAAGGATAAAATACTTGACAAGCAGGTACGTTATCTCTAACGTATTTTATAAGGAAAATGTGACATAAAATCTACATAGGAATTCGCGACATTTAGATATGCACAAGTTTATACAGAGACATTACTTTTTTAAACGTTTGTGATTCATTAGATTTGTGTTTAAAACAAGATTTCCTTGATTTCTGACCATTACTTTGCAAAATAATTG
Source organism: Manduca sexta (assembly GCF_014839805.1). Classification (NCBI taxonomy): domain Eukaryota; kingdom Metazoa; phylum Arthropoda; class Insecta; order Lepidoptera; family Sphingidae; genus Manduca; species Manduca sexta. Next base: position 7,317,136 of record NC_051133.1, on the reverse strand, counting down.
CTTAAGTTGGAAAAGCACCTTCAATTAGTAGGTATTGAAGAAATTTACTGAAACTGGGAACAGCATAGTGAGGCTATACATTTAAATGAATTCCAATAAACGTCGTCTCACCATATTTCGTCGATTAGAAAGGGACAAACATTGTGAAGATGTAGTAGAACCTAGTTGAGCTTAGTAGAAAGGATAGTGCGCAGGCGCAGGCACAGGCGATCGGCACGTGATCGCCAACGCAGCAGCCTTGCAAGGACGTCTATGCACCGGCAACTATCGTTAATTAATTCCACCTTCGCGGTGAGTCACCGCAACCACCATCTGGTTATTATACGACTGTATACAGTGTGCATTGGAAACTAACAACTAGCGACCTCTGGACTAAAACATCGAAGTTATCGCCTAACATGTATGCAACCGGTTTAGGGGGAAGTTTGAAAAAGTGCCAACGTACCGAATGCCGTTTAGAATGCGTAAAAAGTTCGACAAACTCTCGGAATACTAACTACATTCGAGCTGCTCACACAAATAAATAATAGTACATCAAAATACGCGATAAACGGACAATGTTCCTCTTATTTGTGGCCAAGGGGAAATACCATATCGTTTTCCGGGAAACAAGCGTTTGAGTCACAAATAGCGATATATATTATGTAGGTACTTAATTAAGGTTATAAAAAATAATTGTTTCTATTCGCTAATGAGGTAGACTATTTGTAACTTATAAATACCAAATAAGCATACATCAATTTCCATATGTATTTTTCATTCTACAATGGTTCTTTGATACTCGTTTGCTGTTGGTGTCTTTTATGAAAATTCCAGTTTTATTGTCCACAATCTCATGGTTCAGCGGTACTTTTCAAGTTTAGCAGTGTTTGTAGAAAGTATTCAACCAATTTATTGAGTTCACGTCGATACTCGGTTCTTCAAGTACTGTATCTTTATTCACTGCTGAGTTTATAACGTTTGTTCCATTTTTGCTTCAATCTTGATTGGTGGCTGAAAGATCACAATACACTCAAAGTAAGCGCAAATAAGAGGAAGTATATTTAAGCAAACATAAATAGGCGATTTTAAGCGCAACACGGCTGTATTTTTATTATATTTATATTAATAAACCTATATAACATGCAAACCGGATAGTAGTCGCGATATTTTAAATTGCACACCGATGTTATCATAATAAACTCCAAAAGCGACGTGCGATAAACGTCATAAACTTATTAACCTTAAAATGATCCAGCAGTTTCTACAAACAAGCGATAAAGCTTTTATTTCAGCGATAGAGGCATGTTCAAAAGCAAATAACCGAATCTGATTAAACGAATGAGCAATTAATTAAAATTCAATATACGTTCTTTATAGCTACCTATTACGCTAATAAAACCATCAATTTGTATAATTGAAGAAATCATCTTTGACATCTAAAAGTTAGTAACATATAAATCCATAGACTATCATTTACTAAGTAATAATATACAAAAAATAAAATTGGCGCGGATATGATTCAGTTGTTATCTATTCCCACTGACTATAATTTCTTAAAACTACACTGACTTTCCGACAAACACTGAAATAATGAAAACGCGATTAAATCAGAAAGAAAAGCGAAATAAAGGACGCAATATTAAGGAAGTACCCATATGGATTTTGTGACATTACCTAATATTGAAATTCCAAACAGCTAGATATATTCTTACCCAAATTATATATGACAATAATTCTGAGTTATATTAACTTACCTTAATATATTATATACTGTCAGTCGGTTATATTGTTAACATAGATATTATATTGTTAGGGTATTTTTATTTTTTCAATAATTGCTTATATCTTATATTGTAGGTCCCATAATACGATCGAAATACTGCCATATCTACAATCTGTCAAAGGCACTATCTGTAAAGATGGTCGAGAGACAAGTGAAGTCTTCTTGCACGCGTCTGGCGTATTATGCGCATGAGTCACCACGTCTAGCATATCTGAAGGTGCGGGACATTCGCATATTAATATTGTTCCAAATGCGTCGTGTCGAGAGCTGGCGTCGTCTGCGTTATTTCTGTGCGCGCGCATGCGCTATTCCTGGCCAGACGGCATTACCAGATGGGAAAACGTAAATATCGAGATTTAATATTTAATCTCGGACGAAATTATCTGTATAATCCAAAAGGAAAATTAATAAATAATACAATACTAATTTTACAAATACTGCCCCTGCACTATTTGCTTTATTAAAATATAAAATTTACTGAGAACTTATTTATACGGTTTATCAATTTCGAGTTCAAAAACTAAAATATTTTAATCGGCTATTCTGAAGTTAAAATGTCCCCGAAAATTTAAACTCAACAAATTGAATGAAACATAGTTTTTTTTTTTTACTTGTATTTTATCTCCAGGAGATAATGTTATTAAGATTTTTTTAAATCTAATTTTATGTTATGTCAATTCCATATAATAATGTAGACGTACACCTACGCTTCGAGACAAGTTTTATTTTTTTTGGAGACGTGTCTTTCTGCTGTCTTCTGGCTTTTAAAGAAAAGCCCATGGAAACAGTAATGTAGTCAGAATCATGATAAAATAATTGAATAATTTCGCTTCGTGTTTACAACTGGCAACCCAACCACGCAGAATGCTGGGCTTTACGCACGCCTTTGCACAAAACTCGCATTTTACAAAAAAAAAAAAAAACAAGGCAGCTTGATAAACGCCTTTTGAACCAAATTATTTCCGGTCACACTTTGGTATGTACTTTAAGGGCCCCAAAACGTCTTATTTCAGATTTGTTTACGACCGATCGCCTCCCCAATGCTAACATTCTGGAAAATTCGAGATGCAGTGTATTTTTATAATGAAACAACAATATTACTTGGTGGTTTTCAACCGATGTATTCCTTGATGTAAGCTACGCTAACTTTAAAAGTAACAGGATTACAATCAATATATTATAATATTAATATTATTAATATTAACAACATTTCGATAACGTTTTAAAATTACAACTTAAAATTATGGCGCTTACACACTCTGACCACTGGCAGTGATTGATCATTTAAGGCCTTTATCTTTCATAGTTTTACAATTATATACCTTATTCTACTATTCCTCGCCCATTATACAATACATATAAATATATCGTTTCGTTTCTTTCGCATGTTACAGACATGTTATATTATAAATTCATTGAGGTTATACAGGTGCAGGAAAAAATAAGTTAGTTTATAAGCTAATTATTATAAAATTAGTTAAAACAAAACAATTTCATGACACAGTAGGTGTTAGCTTATAGGATAAATTTTAATCGAAGAACAATACAAACAAGAACCTATTTTATGCATGCGATTGAAAAAGAAACGTAACGATATTCAAGTGGCGTAAGTTATTGCATTCGGATATTATAAACATTACTTTCACATGAGTCAGATAAGCGATAATCCTATTCTTAGAATTATATAATATTTTAAATACTACTGACTCACAGTTTACTTACAAATATATTTTTTATATTTATTATTGCCTTTACCAAAATGTAGAATCCTTAGCCGCTGTATTATATTTATATCTATCATACTTTAAGGCATCTATCTCATGTATTCTAAGTAGAATATCTCATATCGAAATTTTAGGCAGATGTCAATTGACTACCAGTAAATGGTCAGATTTTATTAAATACAATGTACACGGTGTAGGCACCATTTAATCATTGTTGGCATTTCAGATCGTCTCAATTGTTCTATAACATATCTAATACTATAACTAAACAATCTGGAAGGCGACATTGCTATGTATAGGTTATTGATAAATGACGTATCTACAACTTATTGTAAACAGACTATACAATACTAGCTACTATGTGATTTATTGAGTAATTGCCTTCCCGATTGCACCACAGCCCTTACTATTTATACATAAACACGCAATTCATGATAATATATATGCCCATTTTATATATCAGACACTTCTTTTTCCGTTTATTCAGCTAACAATATTGCTCGCATATTCTTAAAGCGATGACGTCATTCTGTTTACATAAATAATAGGTATTTTAATAAATTTATTCAAGTAGTGTGCTCCAGCACCGAATTGTGATAAAATTGTATGTCATAAATTATGCCATCAGTGTTGCCATGTGCATAGGTTTAGTTTTAATCATGAACTTTCTAGCACTCTTGCAGACGTTCAGACCAGGCCTCTGAGCATAATGTCGAAAATAGGGGACCGGCCTATGCTTGATTTTGTACATTATTCTATATGTAATGGTTAACAATACGAAAAAGAAGCACTGCTGCGAAAACTGCATAAAAATTGGTTAAAAAATGAGCGAGCAATTCATATTTAAAATATTTTAATGTACAGAAGTGGGCGCGATGTGGGGATATCGCTTCATCTTTTTCTTTAGCCCACGTCGGAATTCCCGATGACGTCACATGTGGGTATTTCGTCTCTTTTCTGTTTCTTGTAAATTACCCCTCCACCGAAATTCAAAGACTTATAACTTGTTGATTTTTTACCGGATTTTAATAATTCTTTCTGTGTTATAATTAATATTACGTAAATATTTGATAATAGTAAAGAACAAAAATGAGTCCGGTACCCTATTCTGATGTTTTATATAAATAAGTAATATTGTCGCGACTAAGCAAAAACTTAACTGTTCTTATTGCTTAACGGCACGTAACAGCTGCACACGGAGAGTTTAAGAATTTCTGTTTTTTTTTTTTACAATACGTTTTTTAGCCTTGCAAGGGTCAGTTTATATAAACACACGGGTCTTTTGGGTAAGCGGCTTAAGCGCTCGCAACCTTTGAAAATTAAGCGACCATGCTGAAGGCAACCCACTAATTACTTACAAACCTCGGCTCAGAACAGTCACTGGGAAAGGACGCGACATGAACGACAATGACTCTCGAATTAATCGTCGTGGATGTTTTTTTTTTATAATTCGAACCACTATAGAAAAGGATATCTGAAAATACTTAAGTGACTTTTTCAGCATAAATCATATGTGGGAGCATCTTTGTTACTAAATTTTTTTTACGATAATATCGATTTGTATTTACGATCCCTTTCATATTGATGGTTTAACTAACATCATATTATCAATTACCAAATCCTTTGTCTCTAGAATTCTAAATAGACTTGTCTACTGCGGACGTCTGATTACTCTACATTTCCTCTAAGCCGATAAAAGTTCATATAACAATTATCATTTATCACAACGCTATGTAATTTATGATAACTGCGCTAAGATAAGAATATCTCTTAAAAATCTACTGTATATTTTTTACCAATTTTATGAAATGCAAACTAAGTTTGGTGTTCTTTTGTTTACCCCTTGTTTTTTTTATCTTAAAATAGTCAATACATTAAAATCCGTACAGCCGTTTTAATGTTAGACAAAATACACTATTTATAATTTAATATTCATAGATTAGTGACCATAAACTTTTCCAAGTGATACGTAGTGATATATTCTTTTCAAAAAAATTGTTGTTATTTTATATGTAAAATTCAGTTGTTATTTCATAAATAAATGCAATGATTACTCGTAATAGCTACGAAATATAATATTCCATTGTTTCAATGTAGTTTTTTTTTAATAAGGTCAATGCGCACAATTTAGTCTAGGAGGACGTATCCGTCTTTTCGCCTTTTTTACATATATACCAAAACTGTCTTTCGATTAGAACGCGCGTAAATAAAGAGACGGATACGCCCCCGAAGACGGAATAAAGCTTGCTGACCTGAAAAAAATATCCTCTGAGGTTATAAAACAAACATTTCCAAATATAGGACATTATTTATAATATGATACGTAACCATTGTAAAAATAATATATTTCAGTATAATCATAAATTTACGTATGGGTAGACGAGTACATATTCAAATCAAAAACCGGAAATGAGAATACAAAAATAATAAAATAAAAAAATAAATCCTAAAAGCCAGAATGTCTTCCAAACGTTTTTTCGTAGTTTGGATAGTGTTTTAAAGAAACGTCGCTATACAATAAAAAATACAGAAACAATTAAGTCGAGTTAACGCATTCATAATTTTAACTCATTATTCATTTACCAGATTTGGAAGTTATCACACTAAAAGGGCGAGCCGGTAAATAAAATATTGACCATAAGTTATTTTTCCTCTCTTATCACAATAATTTTTATAGGCCTTTTATAGCTAACAATATTTTTCATTTTTTTAATCCTTACTGGATAAATTCAAGTCAATAGACTTACAATCACAATCACGCAGCATCTGGAAACATGATGATCGTCATTGTCAAATGTAAAACCATAGTAAGTTGAATGTTGTGTTTCATTATCCTGCGAAACAACATAATTGTAAACATTATTTACTAACTAAAACGCGATACGTTAATAAAATACGGCGTATGTATAGTATGATGTTATATTATATCAAAAGGTGGTACATACTAATAAATTTATTTTTAGTGAGTAACTGTATGGCATTTAGATGGTTTTAGTATAAAATGGTCAGCTCGATTAGTGTAATATTATCGATTCGAAAACGAGAGGCATCAAGTGAGCTATATTATCTTTTAAATTATTAGCGAAATTGAGGGACGTTAAATAAAAGGAGAGATAGAATTTGGAAGAGGACCGTTACAAATTATATTATATAATAAAAGGTTAGCAATGCAAGTAAGTGATTGATGTAAAAGGTTTGTTGAAAGTGGTCGTTAGTGTAGGTTGTGGCACAAGCTCACCGTGTGTGGCGGCGCGGCGCGGTCAGGCGAGGTAGGCGCGCACGAGGGCGCGCACGGGCGCGCGGCACAGCGGGCACGCCGCCAGCGCCGCGCCGCACGACCCGCACGACACCAGGTGTCCGCACGGCAGGAACACCACGCTCACCTGCGCACCCACACACACTTGAACACATGCTACTCAAACATAAACGCTAAAACAGGGGAACGGGTTTGCACACAGATAGACCGTCCTGGATTAACACATAAACTACCTTTTGATCTTTTGATAATTTGCACCCCCCCAAAATGATGGGGGTGTTTTATCAGTTTTTTTTTAATAAATAGGTTGGCGTCGTATCGGTATTTATAGATTACAGGCTATTATACGGGCGAAACAGCAAGCAACACCTTGAATTTTGCATAAATAAAATCAACAAACATGTTTAAGAGACCATACTTACTTCACTATCCATGCACACTTTGCACAGGCGGGCTTCTTTCAACTGTCGATTTTCTTCCTCCAAAGTCAATTGTTTAGGTTCCTTTTTGGGTGAACTTTCTACATCTTCACTTGACACTGGTTTGGTTTCATTTGGTGGTAGTACATTAAGCACATTAGGTGCACTATCGTTCTCATTCTGTGCCCTCGTTGGTTCGCTTTCAACGGGGGATAGGGATCTCGATGTCGTGTCGGATTGAGATCTCGCACTATCCGGCCTGTCGCTCCATTGGTTGGCAATTATACTGGAATAATGAAACAATATTAATGTTTTCTTATGTTTAACCGAATGTTAACTGCGTGACAAAACTGCGATAAAATCCGAAAGACGGTTTAATTTAATGAAACAAAATTATTTGATTGAACGTATTCTAACATATTAGTGATATTATAATACATTTATTAGACAAGAAGTATAAGGACTGCCCCGTGGCGTAATTGTATTACGGTACCACTGCAGTGCTGAAGTCTCGGTTTCGATCACCAGGTCGGGAAATGTAATAACTGTTAGGATTGTCTACTTAGTATCAGGCTGGAGTCTAGAATTTGTGCCCGATATGGCGATAGGCTTGCACCCTATCGCATCATGGGACGAAACACTACCCCCTTTTCTCTAGGTGGGCAGCCGACAATCCGTCGTACCATATTCAGTTACTTGAGACTGAATAATTTTAGAGCATTCTTTTTCTGACTGACTAAGCTACCTATCCTTACCCTATGTTGAATGATTGATTTGCAAATTTACCCAGACCGTGGCGCGAACTCCCGCAGTGTCTCGGCGAGGTATGTCTCGCGCGAGTCTCTGACTCTGCGGGATGCAATTCCACGCCTCTTCGTTCAATTGTTCGTCTAGCACCGCGTCAATCAACGCCTCCGACGAATGGAACGGAAGCCCTAGAAATGTGATAATGTTATAAGTACACAAAATTATTAAAATTGTGCTGTTGGGTAGGTAACGCTGTCTACGTCTAAAAAAAGGCGTGATGATATGTATGTTATAGAAAAATTAATAATGATTCTTTCACCGGCTAGGTCTAACGCCTATTACCAACAAGACAATTCTCGCTGTGGCATTATAGTTTTTTTTTTATTTATAAAGTAAAATAAGTATTATACACAAATTACAAAACATCCGAATTCGTTCTCCGAAAATCGATCTCTGATCGTTCTTCATAGTAAATAGAATATAATACGGACCTGAAACTCGTAATCGCCTTGCTAAAGCCCGCCGCACCCGAGCGGCGTCGAGTCCCGCGCCTAGTGCAGCCAACGCTATTGGACTCTCCATACATTCCTCCACCTAGAATGAATAACTATACGTCAATATGGAACACAACTTTCATTTAGAATTATGTATCATCACGTAAATACAGTTAGAAATATATAAATTTGTAATTTGTCTAAAAGTATAAGGTCATTTATATAATATTTAATTTTAACAGAGTTATAAAAGACCTTTGTTTTAGTTATTGTTTTAAAATGTACTTGTGTCCATTATAGTCTATATTATTGATTTCTTTTTCAAAGCGACACAGACACACACCTGACTTTCAGTAACTGGAAAATTGACACCAGGATTTCGTCGTCTTGAAGTAAGTCCACTTTCTGCAGAAAACTGAAATAGATACAATGGTATAAGGTATACTTGTTAATTTTTTTTAATTCATCATATAATTGATAATTCTATTTGGAGACTTGTATGCCGTAACATTTTGTTCGGTTGGAAATAGACTTATTTATTATATCAACACTAAAGATGTAATGTAATCAGACGACATAATTTAATCTCAGTAATTCTCAACTAAAGTTAGTAGAGATTATACAGTATATATTAATTATGCATAAAGCATTGTAATACTTTCTAGAGACTATATCTCAAATAACAAAATGACTCACAGTTCGTTGTACCGAGGTTCGATTCCGGCAGTTGTCGATGAACTCCTGCCCTTTGACGAGCAACACGTACCCGCAGTGCGGGAACCAGTACGCGTGCTCCGACCACGGCGTGTCGCCCGCCTCCCATTTACCCAGCCCGCCGTCGCAGTAGAAACACCGCACCTTTATACGAACATCGTCATTAATTTACATTACATTTTAATCGCAAGGCTTTGACACTGTCAGATCATTTACTACATGACAGGCTGTTACTATGCAATATTAGAAAAAAAAACTGGCAGACAATAAGATAAAATCGTCCTTTTTCTTTATCTTTTCTGAAGCCTTCTAGTAAGATTAAAACAAAAATAAATGCAACTTTATTAATTAATTGTGACGGTTGAGATTCGAGAACATTAATAAAAAACACAATTGAAACATATATCAAATTAAAATAAATAGTTTATTGATGGTATAACTTGTGACTCCGATATTAACAACGTCTCTGTCTATGGCTGTATGAATATTGTGTAGTATCTGTGGAATTTTATGTCTATGGAAATAAAACTTTTTTTTCTTGTCTGTGGTCTGAAGCTGACGCGGTCGTTTTATTGACAAACAGTATGGCAGCCTAAGATGTTTTTATTGCATAGATATGTTGTCCGAGCTCAATACTGGCAAGACGAAAGTAAGGTAATTGCCCGACTTAGCAGCCAATGAGCGTGCGGCACTAACGTTGTTACGTAACTGTTGATGTATATATATATATATATATATATATATATATATATATATATATATATATATATATATATATATATATATATATATATCCTTTTCTAACGAATGTGGGCTGCATCTTTTTATTCCTTCTTCGAGGCAATTTGTAATTATATGTACAGGTACGTGAATATAGCAAATAGTGCGCCGTTTTTATGTACCATTTTGTTAGTGTATGACGCGTCTATTTGTAAAACGTCATTAATTGCAGCTACCTAACGCTACCTAAAACAAAAAAAATATTTAGTTACCTGGTCATCGGTGCCGGTGTGGAAGAAGCCCGCCTCGGCCAGAGCGCGGGGCGTCTGGTGCCGGTCGGCGGGCCAGCGCTGGAAGCTGGCGAGGCGCGCGGCGAGCGCGGCGTGGTGCGGGTGGCGCGCGCCGCCGCTCACCACGCCCAGCGAGCGCCACGTGCCGCCCGCGCTCAGCAGCCGCTCGTTGTGCACCGCGCCCGACCTGACACGTTATACCTCATCAATAGGGGACCGGACTCATTTTTGTTCTTTACTATTATCAAATATTTACATAATATAAATTATAACACAGAAAGAATTATTAAAATCCGGTAAAAAATCAACAAGCTATAAGTCTTTGAATTTCGGTGGAAAGGGTAATTTACAAGAAACAGAAACGAGACGAAATACCCAGACGTGACGTCATCGGGAATTCCGACGCGGGCTAAAGAAAGAGATGAAGCGATATCCCCACATCGCGCCCACTTCTGTACATTACAATATTTTAAATATGAATTGCTCGCTCATTTTTTAACCAATTTTTATGCAGTTTTCGCAGCAGTGCTTCTTTTTCGTATTATTAACCATTACATATAGAATAATGTACAAAATCAAGCATAGGCCGGTCCCCTATTCTATTGCTGTTCCTTACATATATAATAATATTAGCCCTGTATTAAATACTCGCCCACTGCTGAGCACGAGCATCCTCCTCTACTACTAAGAGGGATTAGGGCTTAGTCCACCACGCTGGCCTAGTGCGGATTGGTAGACTTCACACACCCTCGAAATTCCTATAGAGAACTTCTCAGGTATGTAGGTTTCCTCACGATGTTTTCCTTCACCGTTAAAGCAAGCGATAATTCACAAAGAATACGCACATAATTTTCAGAAAAATCAGAGGTGTGTGCTCTTCAGATTTGAACCTGCGGACATTCGTCTCGACATTCCGTTTCACAACCAACTAGGCTATCGCCGCCTTTTACTTTCTTACATACTTTAGCCAATATATAATTTTACACAATGTTGTTAAAGGTTATCCCCCTTATTCATAAACGTTATTTATCTGATGATGGAGCATTGATGTGATAACATGTCTGTTTCTGAGCTTTGTTTATCTGACAGATTGCTGTTTGTTCACTTTGTTTATCTGACAACCAATTAGATTCAATTTGTATCTGTACATTACCCAATCACAACGGCCCCATGTCTACACACTGCGAAGGCTGCCATGCCGTCAGCACTAAGAAACAGACTTGTTATCACAGCTTTGCTCCGTCCTTAGATAAAAAACATCTATGAATAAGAGGGTTTATGTTTACATAAGTTTTATATTATAACTAGCTTTTGCCCGCGGCTCCGCCCGCGTTATAAAGTTTTTCAGGCTAAAGTTTTCCGTTATAAAAGTCACGCTATATATTTTCCCGGGAGCCTATGTTCTTCCCAGGGTCTCAAACTGTCTCCATACCAAATTTTATCCTAATACGTTGGTTAGTTTTTGAGTTTAACACGTTCGGGCAGACCGATGCAGCGGGGGACTTTGTTTTATGATATATTTTTGTAGAACTTTTTAAGATAAACAATTCCGTTATACATGTTGCTTTCATAACTTTAACCGTTTGCTCAGCGTGCGCAACGGAAGTTCCCAAGGGAAATAAATTTTCCCCGTTTTTGCAACATTTTTATTGATATTCGTGACGTTATACGCCCTATAGCCTTCCCAAATAAATAAGACTTCCAACACTAAAACATTTTTTCAGTTCAACCCTTATAATTTCTGAAAATATCGCGTTAAAATAAACAAATTATTTATTTTTATATAATAGTATAGTGTAGATTATTAACGACAGACTCTGCGGCGCAGTTTAATGCAATACCTACCAATGCAGAGGTCTTGAATTCGATACCCGGGTCGGTAAAGTAATATTGAATTTTTCTGCTCAATATTAACACGGAATCCGGAATTGTACGATAAATAGCAGTAGTCTTGCCCCTTATAACGTGGGACCCTCACACAACCGGGGATATGTGACTGTATTTATTAAATTAAAGTAAAAGATGAAATATCTCTGGTAATGATAACGTCAATCTTAATTATAATTAGTTTATAGCTTAATAATATTTACTATTAGGTACCTATATAGCGATTGCGAAATTAGAACATTCTGAAGTTTTAACGACCGTACGCTTGCATGTGTCATGCACATGATATGACAGTGAACGTAAATGCGTAGTTACAACTGACGCTAACTTCAGAGCGAACTAGAAGTTTGGCGACAACTCTTCACATTGATTTCAAACAGTGCAAAATTTTTATTATGATAAAATATAAACATTAAATTATATTAGGTATTTACCTCTCAATAGTATACGCCAACATATTTAAAAAATATTCAAATTTTTATACGTTTTCTCAATTTAGACGTAAGCACAAATTTTTATACCCAAAAACTTGAGAAATTCACGTAAAGTTGTATTCTTTACCTACAGTCGGAGTAAACTGACATAGCGTAACAGAACAAAACTTAATTTCCGCCTAAATGACCTCTACACACAACGCTTTGTTGCCCAAGGACCGGAAGTAGTTGTAGTTTGTAACATTTTGTTTGTATTAAAATTAGCATTACCATAGTAGGCGTATGCTAACTGCTTAGGATATTGCCGATCCTTAGTCATAGTACTTAACAGAAGAGAGTAGGATTACATTGTCTTGCTCATATAAAAAAAAAAATAATTATAAAGTAACAACTGTCATCTTACGTCTGAGACTGATTGGGTTGGTCCTCGTTGCTTTCCGGGACAGGTTGGCTTCGTGGCGGGTCTGGTGTCGGCGACGACGGCGGAGACATATTCGTGTTGTTCTGCGCGGCTTCCAACGACGCCGCGTGCTCGCAAAGGGGAAAGTACCTGAAAATTATTCATCTTATCTTGAAATCTCTTAATTATTACTTAGTAATATGGTAAAGTTAGCTTCTGAGCGTGGCTTCGGTGAAAAGGCCCTTCCCGGTAAAAAAGTAGTCTATAATATTTAGGGATAAGGTAGTTTTCCTATTGTTGAAAGAATTTCAGAATCGTAACAGTGACACCAGAGATAAGAGTATTTCACTCGTACTAACATAAACTTGGAGCAGAAAATGCATAACGTTATCTACATAATAAAACATTGTTGAAACTACATTGTATCTATGTCAGTTTGTTTGAATAATCCCATTGTAAATTCCATTTCCTTCACTAACGATTAATTTTATCAAATGCATGCAATATTCATGTACACCTTTTGTTATCTCATTTACATCGTAATTCCTGCTTATTGCTGACTATGCAAAATGCGAAAGTTTATAAAAAAAAAACCGGCCAAGTGCGAGTCGGACTCGCGCACCGAGGGTTCCTTACATACTTGTAGGTATATAAGTAAAAGACAATCGAGTCATAGTTACTATAAAACGTTGCTTCGTACCAAATTTCAAGATTCTGAGTTCATGGGAAGTACCTTGCAGGTTTTGATTCCCTTGCGAGTTTGGAAAGTTTGCGGCGATGCGGCGGCGAATATCTTATGATATTCCCTATCTTATGATTGCGTTGGCTTAGAAGTTTGATTTTTTCACAGCTCCTAGGGACAATAGACCTGAGTATTTGATATAAATGTCAGCCTAATGCCTTCACGCGTTCCTGAGAAAAAGGGTCTTGACAGACGGAAGGACGGACGGACGGACAACAAAGTGATCCTATAAAGGTTCCGTTTTTTCCTTTTGAGGTACGGAACCCTAAAATGAATGGATTTAGAAGAAATATGGCATACAGAGAAACTAAGCCAATAATTAACATAATATTTATATTACTATTATTATTCCAGAAAAGTGGCATATTTTTTTAGGGAAGGATTTGCAGCATTATCGCAGTTAGTTGGTCAAATCCATAAAATAACAGTTTCAACTTACATTCTGTGAACTTCAAGAGGAGGTCCCAGGGATCCAAAGCACCTGAAGGGAGCCAATTCACCACCGCACCAAGCGCATCGGAGACGGCCGTTGCCCGCGTGGTAAAAGCCAGCGTTCACCAGAGACTCACGTGATACTGACTCATCCTAAAGACGACACATATAAAATAACAGTTTCAACTTACATTCTGTGAACTTCAAGAGGAGGCCCCAGGGATCCCAAAGCACCTTGTAAGGGGGAGCCAATTCACCACCGCACCAAGCGCATCGGAGACGGCCGTTGCCCGCGTGGTAAAAGCCAGCATTCACCAGAGACTCACGTGATACTGATTCATCCTAAAGACGACACATATAAAATAACAGTTTCAACTTACATTCTGTGAACTTCAAGAGGAGGCCCCAGGGATCCAAAGCACCTGAAGGGAGCCAATTCACCACCGCACCAAGCGCATCGGAGACGGCCGTTGCCCGCGTGGTAAAAGCCAGCATTCACCAGAGACTCACGTGATACTGACTCATCCTAAAGACGACACATATAAAATAACCTTTTCAACTTACATTCTGTGAACTTCAAGAGGAGGCCCCAGGGATCCAAAGCACCTGAAGGGAGCCAATTCACCACCGCACCAAGCGCATCGGAGACGGCCGTTGCCCGCGTGGTAAAAGCCAGCATTCACCAGAGACTCACGTGATACTGACTCATCCTAAAGACGACACATATAAAATAACAGTTTCAACTTACATTCTGTGAACTTCAAGAGGAGGCCCCAGGGATCCAAAGCACCTGAAGGGAGCCAATTCACCACCGCACCAAGCGCATCGGAGACGGCCGTTGCCCGCGTGGTAAAAGCCAGCATTCACCAGAGACTCACGTGATACTGATTCATCCTAAAGACGACACATATAAAATAACAGTTTCAACTTACATTCTGTGAACTTCAAGAGGAGGCCCCAGGGATCCAAAGCACCTGAAGGGAGCCAATTCACCACCGCACCAAGCGCATCGGAGACGGCCGTTGCCCGCGTGGTAAAAGCCAGCATTCACCAGAGACTCACGTGATACTGACTCATCCTAAAGACGACACATATAAGATAAACAAAACTAAAATTTTATGTTCAATATAGTATTTTAAATAACTTCATCTAACATTGATAATTACCAAAAAATATTTTCATGGTAATTCTATAGTTACCGGCGGTAGGTAAAAGCGGCGATAGCCTAGTTGGGAGTGGAACGGACTGCCGAGACGAATGTCCGCAGGTTCAAATCCCAAAGGCACACACCTCTGACTTTTCTAAAAATCATGTGTGTATTCTTTGTGAATTTATCGTTCGCTTTAACGGTGAAGGAAAACATCGTGAGGAAACCTGCACATCTGAGAAATTCTCTATAGGAATTCGTGGAAGTCTACCAATCCGCACTAGGCCAGCGTGGTGGACTAAGGCCTAATCCCTCTCAGTAGTAGAGGAGGCCCGTGCTCAGCAGTGGGCAAGTATATAATACAGGGCTGATATTATTATTATAACTCTATAGTTAACTCAAATGAGTGATGCAATATTATGATGTAAAAATA